>NC_023758.2:17558424-17909203 GCF_000499845.2 Phaseolus vulgaris | reverse complement strand
TAGTTTGATGGGCTATAAAATTGTGATTACCCTTCTTATTTAAAAACACACAACAAGTGATTCAGAAAAGATTTTGTGAATGTTTGATTCAAGAAAGCAAGATTTCCTTGAGTTGTGCTTTGGTTAAAGAGTGGATTAGGAGCAACTGTGATTTCCTGTAATCAGGTGTAATTTGTTCCATATTCTCTTGTAATTGTTCTTTAGTTTGAATTCTTGTAAACTGTGTACATGTAAGGTTAGAGGATTGTTCTGACTGTGTGTGTGTAAACTCAAAGAGGGTGTGTTTTCTTGAGTGGTCAAGATCACCTCTTTGAGGTTGTGGTGTGTTGTAATCTGTTGTTGGTTACCTAGTGAATACCAAGTTGTTTTCTGGGGACTGGATGTAGCTCTGGTAAGGAGTGAACCAGTATAATTGTTTGTGTCATCTTCTCTCTCTCACTCATTTAAAATCTGTTTGACTTGTGATTTTATTTCTGCTGGCGTAAACAATCGGTTAAAACGCACTTTCAATCGGTTGTTTTTCTGATAACAGTTTTAACTGTTTTTTTTTCTTGGCTGATCTCATTCTTTGATCTGTAAATTAACATCAATCTTCATTATTAGCCAGTATTTGCAAAAAACTTCCCTTAAACAATTCACCCCTCTTGTTAAGGCCATTAATTCTTACAATTGGCATCAAGAGCTAGGTTTTTGAAACTTTCTCAAGTTCTGTTTTTCAAATATGTTTTAAATGGCTAACAAGTTACCTTTTAGAGAAAGAGCTTTTATCAATAGACCACCTTTATTCTGTGGTGTGAACTATCAGTACTGGAAAGTTAGAATGAAGATTTTTATTCAATCTACAGATAAAGGAATTTGAGAAGCTATAAAGAATGGACCTTTTATTCCACAAGCGAAAAAAGATAATGTGTTTGTTGATAAGCCTTGGTCTGAATGGATTGAGACAGATAGTAAGAAAGCTAAGTTTGAATGGATTGCAAAAAATATAATAACTTTTGTTTTAAGTTGTGATGAATTTTTCAGTATATCTCAATGTGCAACTGCAAAATAAATGTGGGGCATTCTTGAAGTCACACATGAGGGGACAAATGATGTCAAAATGGTAAGGAAGCATGCTCTCATTCAAGAGTATGAAATTTTTATAATGCAGAAGAGAGAAACTATATCTGATGTGCAGAAAAGATTCTCTCACATTGTGAATCATCTTATGGGCCTTGGGAAGACCTTTGAGGAAGAGGAACTAAATATAAAGATTCTCAAATGTCTAGACAAAACATGGCAGCCAAAGGTTACTGCCATATCTGAATCAAAAGATCTAACCTCAATGTCTACAACCTCTTTGTTTGGTAAGCTGAGGGAGTATAAATTAGAAATGATCTGATTGTTTGTCCAAGAAAATGAGGACAGCTAGACATAGCTCTGAAAACAGCTAGACATAGAAGATGTCAAGACTCAAGTGATAGTGAGGAGGATACATTTAGCTTGTTGTCAAATAAGTTTAGCAAATTCTTGAGAAAGAACAGCAACAAACACCAATCTTCCAAAAGGTACAATTCCAAGAAACCAAGTGATTTCAATACTAATAAGTATACTTGCTTTGGATGAGGTGAGCAGAGACATATCAAAGCAAAATGCCCAAAGAAGTGAAGCTAAGGAGACAACAGATTTCAAGAAAAGGAGAAAGAAGAGGCAAGACAAAGAAATCTTATATAGCTTGGGAGGATAATGAAGTGTCTTCCTCCAACTCCTCCTCTGAAGATGCAGAGGCTAATTTGTGCCTAAAATATTCTATCTCAAGTAGTATAAGTTCATCTTCTTCATTTAAAGGTGATAGCTATTATCAACTTCTTGAGGCTTTTAAGGAGACTCATGAAGAAGCAAATAAGCTAGCCCTCTTGAACAATAGATTGAAAGGTCTGAACAATTGGTTGGAAACAAGAGTTAAAATCTTGGAAAAAGAGCAGGACAATTCTAGAGATGATTTTTAAACACTTGATATCATTTATAAAAACTCTTCTTCTAAATGTAACTCAAGTTCTTGTGACAATTGCAAAATCCTTGAAAACAAAGTTTTTTATCTTGTGAAAACTGTGGATAAACTCACCAAAGGAAAATCAAATTTTGAGAGTATGCTAGCATCTCAAAGTTGTGTGTTTGGAAAATCAGGCCTTGGTTTTTATCCACAAAACAAAAACATTGAAAGTTCAAAACTATTTTTAACCTTTGCAAAAAATCAATCGATTAAAAAATCGAAACAACCAATTGTTTCCTACTTCTATTATTCAACCAACAGTGAAAGTTAGGAAAATTCTTGTTCCCAGAGGCATATTGAAATGGATTCCTAAGAATCTTAAAGGTTCTCGTGATCAATCTAACATGAAAGGACCCAAATTCTTTACAGGATCAAATCTTGTTATTTGATATGTTCTTTTTGCAGGATTTTGCTTCCATATTGAAGGATTTGTAAAATCTTGACTACATGGATGCATATGCTTGGGATATAGATTTTTTTTTTCTGGTGTTATGAACAGTTTAAAGTTTGTACAGTGATGTTGAAGATCAATTTTTCATTTTTCTCTTCTTACACTTGAACAAACTGTATTTGAACCTATTCAGTGTTTTTGCAAATTAATTTCTAGTTTATTTGGTTGTGTATCTTCTCTAATCTCATACAAACAATATTTTCTTTGATTTTTATCTCTGAATTTTGATATCTGTTGAAGAATTTGATTTTATTAAACTCAAATTGCTATTACAGAAAATCAATCGATTGTTTTCACGAAACAACCGATTGTTTCTGCCTTGACAGCTTTGTGGTTAATTCTGCTTTAATTCTTTGTGCCTTGATTCGTATCTCTGATCACTCTCAGAGTCGTTGGTGGTCAATGGTGCATTAATCATAGCTCTGAACATGTTATCTCTGTGCACTTACTGTCATTTATGGAATATATTCCCACATATCTTGGAAATTAAAAACTTTTTAGGGTTGGTCAAATCAGCATGTGATCTTTATCTGTGCATTCTGTTAGGGGACTGACAACTTGCTTTATTGCACCGAAAAAAATTCTTTTTCTCTAGGAAAATAACCCACTAAATGTCAAATCATGAAACTGCTTTATTGCTTATATAACACAACTGTTTTTCTTCATAGATTCAACCCTGCATTCACATCAAAGGCTACTGTCTATCTTCACTCCTTGCTGGAAATCAATCTCTTCTCCATGGACTCTACACCACCCACTGCGAAAAGGATAAAAACCAGGGTTGTAAGAAGGGGAGGACGTTTGGAGAGCTGGTTTTCTGGAGAAGTAGAGCAAATAGAGAAATATCTTCATGAGACAAGTAGGAAGGTAATCAATAATCCAAAGTTGATTTCCTTCAACTGGATGAAGTAACAAAAGTTCATGGAAGTAAGGAACTTGTTGAAGGAGCAAATGCTGAAGAGATTTCTAGAAATGTCTGGAAACATATATCCAGATTTGGTAAGAGTCTTCTACACAAACCTTCAATTTGTTGGTGATAATTTGTGTTATCATGTGAAATTGAAAGATGACTTATAGACTTATAGCTTTTCTATAAAACAAATTGAAAAAGAAAGACTTTGTTTATAAATTAAAAATATTTTATACAAAAATTAAAATGAAAATTCAAAAAAATATATGAAGAAACTTTTAAAAATTGATTCATATGTAAAATAATTTTAATTTATACATAAACTTATCTCCATTTTTTTCTGCTATAAATATTTAGAACGAAGCTTATCAAGACACGTAGGTGAACAACAATTTGTTAAATACAATGTTGTAATGAATTTAGTTTAGAAGCCTTTTATAAAGTACTACATGATTCAAGAATATGTCTTAATTTGAATTTCACACTCAACATCTGAAATGAACAAATAAAAATATTTTTAATTACAAAATCAAGTTTTATGAACTTTTTACTTTTGTAGACTTTTGTTAAGTAACTCATATATGGAGATTTCTTTTTTCAATGTAATAATTTTCTTCAACATCTTTACAAATATATATATATATATATATATGAAAATTCTCACCTGAAAAAAAAAATATTTTTAAACTATGAAATATAGAAGTTATTTTTTTTATGAAAAATATTTTTAGATTATCTAATAATAAAGTAAAAATATTTTCAAATTATTCAATTTAGAAGATTTTTCGATTTGTTGATTGTGGAATCATGAAGTACTTTTTTACTTCTAGATTGCACAATCCATAAACTTCTTTTACCTCAAAATTATATAATTTGAAAGTATTTTTTTTTAGAAAATAACTTCCAAATTTTACAACTCAAAACACTTTTTTCTTTGAATATATTATAACATAACACATAAAAAGGGTGATGCAACAACAAGGGAGACAACCATAATAAAGAGGTGACGATGAGAATAAAGAGTGAAAGCAAGAAGGAAGTATGATATGTGTATATGTAAACTATGAGGATGAAAAAGAAATGGACCATGTCTATGAAATTCAAATTAATAACTTTAATTATACAGTAGATAATAAACTCATGGAAATAAATATACATGAAAATATCATAATGAAAAAATAAATATAAAACTATAAAGAATTTAAAGAATTTCGAATGATTATATAGAATAATCAAAATCAAATATATAATAAATTGAATATGTTTTAACTATTTCAAATTCTAAAAAAAAAAATCTCATTTTTTCCTTACCTGTTATTTGCATATTCAAATCAACACGTAATGTAACCAGCAAAATATAGCAACATATTAATATCCATATAAATAAATAAAAATATCTAGATTGTTGCAACATTTCCATAAAAATCCTCACATTTTTTCGTCGTCTTACTTAAAATGATGAAATTTAAAAATTGTGAAACAAATCACACTGTCATAAAAAATATAATTTAAGAGATTTATAAGAATAGCAGAGAATTAAATATTAGTTATAGTTTTAACATTCCAATACCAAATTTATGTATTTTCTTATAAAAACATTATAATATCCAAAATTAAAATTTTGAAACAAGGTCATTATTAGATTTAAAAGTAAGAAAATCTAAAAGAAGAAATCTAAATCTAAAACGAAATTAGAACACAAAGTAATCTTAATTTTTTTTTTTAAAAAAAAAAGACAATAGACCTAAGAGGAAAATATTAGTTTGAATGTTGTAAACAAAAAGGATCTTCAAATTTGTTTTTTTTTTTTTTTTGTGTTGCCTGATTCTCAATATATGAAACAAATTACAATAAATTATTTATGTTGTTGAATACAAAATTAATCGAAAAATTTGTTTTTTATTTGTTAATTATAATAAATATTAATTTTTAAAATGTGATATATTTTTCAAATTGATGACTCAAATTAGATACTTACCTGTGTATGGTTTCTTTAAACATTGTGTTTGTTTCTGGGGGTGACACTGTAGTCGAAGACGGATGAGAGGGTGTCACCCCTGTTTGCTTCAATGGGCACTTGAGGGTGAGGGAACGAAGTGAGAGAAAGTGGAGGGGGTGGGGCATCGTCTGAAGAATGAAGAGAAATGAGAGAGTGGTAAGCTGAAAGTCACGTCACACACCTCAACTTACCACGCTACCTTTCCTTTTCTTCAGTTTATTCTTCACCAATCTGTCATGCATGTAGAGGACAAGAGCACAGTACACCACTACCATGCACAACGACAAGAATAACATTGTTTACACATATCATGCACTGTGTACGCATGCCATGAGATTCCTGACTTTGGCACACAAAATCTTTTGACCACAAAGTGTCATTTGAATGCCATGAATGCAGTGGGTGAGAGTAGATGTGTGATAATAAAGTGCTCATTCACGTATATAAAACCATGCCTTTAGGAACTTCAAAATTCACTCAAACAAACTCAAACTATCTTTACAGAGTTGTGCATTGGTTCACTGGGCTTGGACAGGTTCGTGAGGTAACAGAGTGGTACGAGAGTGAGTTTCGTAGTGCATCTTTGATATCATGATAGCATTTTGTGAGTTTTGTAGATCACATAATTGATTATCACTGAAAAACAAGAGAGTACATAATCGATTACGCTGTTAAAAATAGTGGATAATCAATTATGCTAGTGGTATAATCGATTATCTGTGTATTTTTTGGAGCATAATCGATTATGTGCTCTGTGTAAAAATTAGGTTAATCGATTATGTTGTAGAATAATCGATTATATTGTAGAATAATTGATTATGTTGTAGAATAATCGATTGTGTTGGATTTATAACTGTAGGCATAATTGATTATGCCTCTGAAATCTTTGGATAATCGATTATACTGTATTTTTAAGGCATGGGTTAATCGGTTATGTTCGTATTTTTTCCAGATTTGTGAATTTTTGTGTTGCTTGATTTTTGTTTTGTTTTATCAATAATTTGTGAATTATTTTCAGACACAACTTCGTATTGTGTTCTTGTAGTGTTGTTCTTCATCCTAATTTGATCTTCTTATGCTCTTCTTCAAGTATGTTTTTTTTTATATGTATTTTTTGTTTGTGTTTTAAATTTGTGGTTTAAATTTATATTTTGTTTGGATGTTTAGGGTTTTGTAATTTAATTTGTTTAAATTATTTTAAAGTAGTTATTTATGTTAATAAGTTTGTAATTTTATATGTGAATTTTGATTTGAAATTTGTACCGACCAGTCCCCGGGCGTTGACTAACCACTAGTAATGTTGGTGCCACGTAAGCGGGTCCCACGAGCAGCGCGGTCCAGTACCTCGCAAAACACGTGCGCTAAGGAGCCGAGAGTGGTCAAACATCAAGATGTACCGCCTTGCCGCTAAACAGTGTGGAGAGGTCGGGCATCGGAGATCCAAACAGTAGAGATGGGCCATGAGAAGTGGATCCCAGATCACACACCATTTATCAGTAAGGGAGAAGCCTAGATCACGAGTGTCCATGCATGTAGAGTGGACGACGCATTCAGGCGTGACACGAAGTATAGAAGCCACTAGAAAGATATGGCCAGCAAGGGCCACGATCAGGGGCGAGCCGCATGCATGGCACGTGAACAACTAGGGTACTCTCAAAGGCGGGTGACCCCAGAGATCAGGTGCACGAGGGGGCATCCAGGTGGTCATCCCGTCAGAGGTTGCACTCCAGTTAGGGATCCCACACGCTAGGTTACCCCAAGAGTAAGGTAACAACAGTGCTGGGCCCGCCCACCAGAAAGGCCCATCTCAGGTAAACAGGAAACCCTAGTTTTCAGTCTATAAATAGTAAGATAACAAACTTGGCGAGGGAGAATCCTCTTGCGCCGTTACACACACACAAGAGATACAGTTTTCGATTTTTTCTAGCCCTAGTACTGACTTGAGCGTCGAAGTGCAAACGGCCGCTAGGGCGCCCATTGTCGTTGTGTTTCAGGTGTTCATTACAGGAACCGCAACAGCGAACGCAAGAACTCTGAGCGTGAGGGTGACGTAGACGTACGAAGACGTTTCGAGTCAACTGGCGAGAACAAAATTCAATAATTGTATTACTAAATTAATTATCCCTGATAAGTTGTTTATGTAATTTATTATTGTATTTTTGAAGTTTTTTTATATAAAATATAAGTTTTTATTTTCTTTGACATTAATTTAAATTATAGATGTAAATATGTTTTTTGAAAATATTATTATTAATAAAAATAATTAAATTATTTTTATGAAAATTAATTATTTACATTAATTTAAAATAGAAACATTAAGATAGTAATGGAATTTATATTATATTATTTAAAATTAATTAAATAAATTAAATATATTTATTATTGAGAATCCAATGAGTTTTAAGAGTGTTAATTAAAATTCATTTTAAATATAGACTAAATTAATGTAATTATTGTTTTTTATTGATTAATAGGAGTTTTTTTTCATATTAGTCGGAACACATTCAATTTTGTTTTCTGTTTTTATATTATTCCTTTATTTTTAGATTCTTTTGTTTACAAAAATATTTTTTGAACATTTAATTCTTTATTAAAAAATATTTTTTTTATCTTAAATTAATATTTTGACAGTAGAAAAATATAAACTGCATTTTTTTTCCTGTCCAATCATTCAATACTTATGTCTATTAAAATAATACAATTCATGTATTAATTTAGATATCTTTTATTAGTTTCAGATATTATATACAGTTGAACATATTAATTTATATATGTATACAGTTTTTAATATACTAATTAAAAGTCAAAATTGAATGTAACGTTTGGATTATTATTATTAATATAAATTAAGTTTGTCTTATGAAGCAAAATTAATTATATATATTATTTGAAATGAAAAATATTAATATCGTAATAGAATTTATGTTATATTATTCATAATTTGTGTATATATTTATATCATTTTTTTATATTACAGTATTGAAATGATATTGTGATTTACAATAAAATATTTATATAAATTTGTATGAGTTATTATAATTAGTTTTGAGGATAATCGTATTGGTGTAGTTTTACACCGAAACAGTAATAGTATTGGTAATGTTGTATTGACACTTACCCGTAATCATGGTTGTGGATAAATAATTAAACATTACATGGATAACATTATGAATTCGGCAAGGCATTTTGACAAGGCAAAGATGGTAGATTTTGAGGAAACGGTTGCAATTTATGACAATCTTGGTGCGACGAACATGAATTTAATTTCACAAATACAAGAACAAATTAGAAACAAAATATTGAAGGTGCATCAGTGATGGTCCTTTGTATGATTGGTTTTGGGTTTATTTTGTTACATACAATGCATAATACAACGAACTCTATGATGAGTTCCAACCACAAAAAGAGCGTCACAGACAAGAATTGATGGAGTACTTGGTTCACACTGAACGATGTCGTGACATTATTCGCATGGGACCGAAAGTTTTCCTTCAATTATGTCAACGAATACGGGAAACTGGACTTGTTAAAGATGCATATCGATCAACCAGGGAAAAACAAGTTGCCAAATTTCTCCACATTATTTGGCATAATGTGAAGAATCGAAGTGTTTCATTCTTTCTCCATCGTTCTAGAGAAATAGTTTCCCGTCACTTTCATAATGTTTTAAGTGCAATTTTAAGGTTGGAGGGATAATTCTTAATTCAACAAAATGGAACTGTTGTAGAACCGCAGATCCTTAACAACAATCGACTTTACCCATATTTTAAGGTTTGTTTATGATAACGGTATTTTAAATTATATATAATGTTTAATTTATTTTTGTTTAATTAAAATGATGAAATTTGGTTTACATTAGGATTGCTTAGGGGCCATAGATGACACTCATGTACATGTTAAGGTCGCACGTACTAATGCACCTCGTTTTTCGAAGGAGAAAAGATTGGCCAACCCAAAACATATTTGTAGGTTGTGACTTTGACATGAAGTTCACATATGTGTTGGCCGGTTGGGAAGGAACTGTCTCCGATTCAAGGATATTGAAAGACACTTTGATATGAGACGATCATTTTGTTATTTCAGAAGGTTAATTTTAGGGGTTTGGGTGTGCAAAACAATAAATAGGTTATAGTAGTGTATACTAACACAGGTTTCCTCAATGTTTGTAGGAAAATATTATCTTGGTGATGTAGGTTTTATGTTAAAACCAAAAATAATAACACTTTATCGCGGGGTTAGATACCATTTGAAAAAATATTCACGAAGAGGGCCACAAAATGCTAAAGAGTTGTTTAATCATCGACATTCATCACTTAGAAATGTAATTGAGAGGACTTTTGGGGTGATGAGAAAACGTTTTCCAATTATAGCCAGTAGGACTGAGCCACATTACGATGTCGATACTATGACAAAAGTTGTCCTAACTTATTGTATTCTACATAACTTTCTTCGTGGGGTCGACAATGATGAATCTTTGATTGAAGAAGTAGATCATGTGCTACAACAAGATGTACAACCAACGGATCGTGACAAACATGTTGCTCTAGATTCTTCTAAACGCAATGGTTGAAGAGGCATGTCGAGGTTTTAGAATTTACGATAGCTGGACCACACAAGGATATACTAACATTGTGATGTGATGCGGACATCCAAGCCCAAGGGCCACGCACAACAAGATTGGAATATTAAAACAAAATAATATTATTATTTTATTTGGAGTTAGGATTTGAACTCAAGACCAAGTACAGAGTATCAACCTAACCACTGGGACAATGATCATTCTTGAAATATAAGGATTGTAGTATTGTCTTATTTTCTTACAAATAAGAAAAGACCTTTGTAATTTATACACTATTGGAACTCAGATTAGGGGACGAATATTTTTGATAATTTTAGAGAGTGTTTCTCTGCTAGGGTTTTTCCCTGTATCTTGCGATCTTATCAAGAATCCACTAATTCTTGTGGCGATCATCCTTAGGCTTATCAAACTTTGTTTGTGGCACCTTCCTTTATCCAGGTTTTTATTGTTACTGTTTTGAATTTATTCCGTTCCGTAACCCTAAATTCCCAATTTTATTGTCATGTCTATTTGGATTCATATCATTATGACTCTACACGAGGCCGGATTATCCGCTATTAAGAAAAACCATGTCAAAAATTGCCAAAGAAGCCTCAAGGACAAGAGGAGGGAAGTACATGATTTGTTTGGTGGACTGAGTGGTTTCGTATGGAACCATACCACGAAACGTTTTGAAGCGGAGGATGAAGTTTGAAATGACTAGATCAAGGTATTGCCATAAGTTTTTTTTTATAAGAAATACATTTGAATGCACCTTGTATTGTACTAATATGTGAGATCTATGTAGGCGAAGCCATCTTTCGCGAAATGGTGTGTCAATTCTATTCGCCATTACAACCTAATGGAGGACTTGTGGTCTAATGACAAAGCCATCGGAATTCGGGTGAGGACAGCCCGCTACATCAATTCACCTCCTCACATTAATTCACCTCATCACATCAATAATTTTAGTGTCAACCTAGATGACAATAATATGGATTATATCTTTGACCAACCGAACATTGAAGAGGTAGATGACAACGACCCACGGTCACCTGCCCCTAATATTCAATCAAGTGACACTCCTTCTATGCCTTTTGTGGGCTTTGCTGACACATTCTCGTCTCGAAGATCAAAAAGAAAAGGGCCCACCATGGACGGGATTGATGAACATTTTGCTTTGTTGAATACAAATATTCAACAATGTGTTTCGTCCATGAAGCATGGAAATCAGATGGTCTCGGAGTTGGTTGACATTGCTCGTGCACAAGCAACTACAACACAAGATGTAGCTGCGGAAATTAGACGAAGAAACGACTTATATGCTAAGCATGTACACCATCATCGTCGCCATGCATCGTACCAGTACTCTGATTCTGATATTTGGGCAATGGTTGTGGAGCTTAACATCCAGGATGAACAGATCATGGATCAATGCTATGAGTTTTTATGTGAGCATCCAGGAAGAGTTACGCAACTATTTGGGATGCCATACGAGCATTGCATGACAAAGTTGTTTGCATTTATGACTAGGTGTTGATTTCATATCTCGGCGTTCGCATTACCTTCATGTCTTTTAATTACATGTTGTCCTTTTATTCATTTGACTTCTTATGTAATTTTGATGTGTATGTTTGTTATTGGAGAATTATGATAAGAACTTTTAGAATCCTAGTTGAGAACTTCTAGTATTGTCTTTTCATTGGTAATGCAATATTTTGTTTATAAAGTTGTACTATTGTGTTTGATAACTTCTACTATTTTGTTTATGATATTATCATAACTTTCGTTTACTTAAAATTGAGTTTCATATTTGATGTCATGAATATTTTATTTTTTATATATTGTAGTAATTGCATTATACATGACATCATCATCCTAGAAACGCCACAAAACCCGTATGGGTAAAGCTCCAGCAGAAGATCATGTCATTCCTCCTACCCCAGCAACGGGGATTGAAGAAGTTCTTGATTATTCAAGATACGTTAGTACAAAATGTCAAATGATGATGTTTGAAAATATGTTTCACAGAAGACCATTCTTATCACCAAAAGTTATGCATTCTCCATTTTTTGTTGCTCCAGGGTTTGAATTCCAAAACCTTTTGAATTTCCAAGGTTTACAACCTTTCCTTGGAATGAGACTTTCGTATTATGAGGACTTGGTCACAGTATTTTATACAAATGTAAAGATCAGCTATTGGTCACCTTGCCATTGAGATTTGTGGAAAGAGAATACATATTAATCAATTGGATTGGATGAACATTACCAAACTCAGGTATGACAGTGTTAAGTTAACCCCCGGAACGATCCCTGATGAAGTAAATTTTGATTGAGCATCGGCATTATCGTCCATGATTCGTGAAGATGCGAAGAAGATGATGAAGAGGATTAATTGGCATAAGAAGATGTTCAAGGTGGTCAACCTGAGCCCGCAATCCCCAATCAAACTGAATTGTTAACCCAAATTTGGGCAGGGATGCAAGACATACAACAAAGTATGAGGAACGTTAATACCCATTTTGATAGGGTTGATCAAAGGATGGAGCGAATTGAGGATACTATGAAGGACATTCAACATCATCAAGGCCATTGATTGTCTTATCATTATGCTATTGTCATTCTTATTTTTATTTATATTTTTCATGTTGAAGATTGTTATTTTTATTGTTATTGTTATTGTTATTTTTCACCTTGAACATTGAGAAATTGTTATTTAATATTAAGCTTTTATGGTAGTTTTCATGGTAGTTATTTAGAGAATGATATTGTTTCAATGCAACTTCTTTAACATTTGATTTCTATTATGATTAATTATAAATTTGGGGTCCATTACCTAAATTGGAGAATCAAGAGCATTGATTAGGTGACCTTCAATGTCTACGTATGACACCACATCGTCCTCTAGTTTTACTAGTTGTGGTGTGAAAACACGTGATACTTTTACCCATGTTGTTGGGAGCACAAGTGCCTTTGTTACTCCTATTTGTGATTGTGGACACTTTGTTGTTCTGAGAACAACAACAACTGAAAAAAAATGTCGGAAAACAATTTTGGGGTTGTCCCAAGTACAAGATAAATTTTATTCAAATAGTTTTTATGCACACTTAAGAATGTTATTTTAAACTTATTTATTGTTAAATTTTATTCTTTTCTTCAAAACATATTAGAAGTGACATTGTTGATGGAGTGTTGTTGTGTGCTTCATGACCGAATTCTTTTCTTGAAATTTAGAGAGGATTGACGAAAGCTTCAATGGATGAGATGAACAAGGATGGCTCACATAGAGCTATGGTTTTCTTGAAGGTACATGATAGGTATGGAGAGTGATTGGTTGGGCAATATCACTTGAGCTAGGTGAAGAAGAAGATTAAAGTGTCTATCCTAGAGAGGCAAGACAATGGAGTAAGAAAGGCTAGCAACTTTGGCAGCAATTTCACTCATTCATTAATTTTAGAAAATGAGAGCCAAGCACCTCAACTTATAGGAGTGAGGGATGAACATTTTGGAGCCAAAATTTGAAAATTCAAAATAAAACTCTCCAATGAGAAGGTGTCATATGGAGTCATGCTTTCCATGTTAAGCTCACACCTTCCATGCTAAATCCTCTCCACTCCTAGGCTTCCATGTGGACATCCATGTGCTCCATGCCAAGGTAATTTTCGTCCTCCAATATACCCTAGACGTTTTAGGGTTACATTGGGCTCAAAGAAGCCCAATTGTTACCCTAACTAGACACTTTGAACCCTAACTATACCTATTTTACTATTGGTCCAGATACAAGCCCAAAAACCTATGTTACTTGGCCCAAATATTTAGTCCAATGATTTTATGCTACTAGGCCTAATACATGGCCCATGAAATCCTAAACAAATTTATACAATTTATTTATGCTAAAGCGTGGCCCACAAATAATGTTGACTAGTCAGCAGAAACTCGGTCTTCTTGTATTCTTCTGACCAAAGCTCTAGTTTATGTTTTGATGAGTTGGAGGTCTTCTTGGATATGTTTGTACATTCCTTCACCCTAGAGTTGTCCTCTTGATTGGGCCTACAAAAATAAACAAAAGCCCAATTAGACCCATATTCGCAAATAAATCAATAAACAACCTCTAGGTCTTCATCCTCCTTATTATGTGGTTGTGTGTGGCTGAGGGCTCTGCCATCGATTGTTCTAGGCTGTAATTTTTTCAAATGGTGCATTGTAGACATTGTCGATAAAAGAGATGCAATCATTGTCCGACAACGAAATAAGATATGCCTTCTAGAAATACGTTCGAAGGTCTCCACAAGAAGGATTAAAATGTTATTAGTGGAGATGTGTTTTCTTTTTCTAATTAACATTATTATATTCTTAAGTTTTACATAATTTCAAAATTACGAACGAATTAACATGTTTTTATCTCTCTCCACATCAAATGTATTGACTTTATATGATTTAATTACCTTATTTGTCCCTACATTTGGGATCAATATTCAATTTAGTACCGTGGTTTTTAAAAAAATCAATTTGGTCCCTATATTTTTTAAAATAAATCTAAATTGGTCCTTTCCGTTAAGTCCTACCTAACGGCGTCAGGTGTTGCTTACGTGGTAGCGAGAGAATGTCTATGTGACAGAGTGTTTATGTGGGAGAGAGTGTGTGTTTATATGGAGAGAGATTGTTTATGTGGAGAGAGATGTGAGATTGAGAGTTATTATTATTATTATTAATAATAATATTATTATTGTTATTATTATTATTCCTACTACTAATGGTATTATTATTATTATTATCATTATTATTGTTATTATTATTATTAATATTATTTTTCTTAATATTAATAATAATATTATTATTAATATTATTAATATTATTTTTATTATTATTATTATTATTGTTACTATTATATTTATCATTATTAATATTATTTTTCTTAATATTAATATTATTAGTATTCTTAATATTAATATTAATATTATTTTTCTTAATATTACTATTATTATTATTATTGTTATTATTATTATTACTATTTTTAATAATAATAATAATAATAATAAAAATATTGTTCCTGCCAGTTTACTCCCTCGCTAGTTGACCCCAACAACTGCTTTGGCCCTTCTATCTCCGCCTGAGAATTGAACGTCCTTGAATAAGAAACCACTCACCTGCAAAGACAAAGGGGCGCCCTAGCGGTCGTTTGCACTCCGACGCTCAAGTCAGTATTAGGACAAAGAAACACCAATAATGTATATTAGCTTCAGTCTTAGAAACTGTGTACTTTGCTAGGGTTCTTAGCACCCTTTATATAGGTTGAAACTAGGGTTTACCTCTATTCTGTTAGCCATGTCTAGGGTTCCTTGGAGAATGTCCCTGCACCGCTATTACGTAATCTTAGCGTAATTTGGCACATAAGACTTCAATTAACTGGAGTGCAACGACTAACAGAATGGTCGCTTAGGTACCAACTTGTTCACCTATTCTCTAGCGCCATCTGCTTCGTGGGTGCCCTAAGCATTCACGTGCCATGCATGCAGCTTCCCTGGAAACCCTAACCCTAATGGGCTTTAACGCCTCTCAAGATTATTCATACGTGTTGCGCCTTCATGCGCTATACACACCATGTGCATGGACCTCTCATGACTTAGGCTTCCCACACATCTCATGTCTTAACTGTTAACTCAACACAACTCTAGGGCCCTATGTATGTGACCCTCTATAACATTCAAACCACCGATGTCTGATCTTCTCCCTCTACTGGTGAGGTCCGATATCGATCTCCAACATCGGGGCATAGCACCCCAATATCCAAAGACTAACCAATCCCATGGTAGGTAAGTTTAGGGCCCACCTCACACACGATGTCTGAGGTCAGTCTCTGGGTCAATGACCGAGGACTAGTCAGGATAAATAATAATAATAATAATAATAATAACAACAACAGTAATAATAATAATAATATTAATAATATTAATATTAATATTAATAATAATAATAATAATAACAACAGTAGTAATAATAATAATAATTATAATAATAATAAAAAATAATAATAATAACAGCAGTAGTAGTAATAATAATAATAATAATAATAATAATAATAGAAACAGTAATAATAATAATAATAATAATAATATTAATAATAATAATAATAATAATAATAATAGTAACTCTCAATCTCACCTCTCTCTCCACATAAACACACTCTCTCCCACATAAACACTTTTTTCTCCCACATAAACACTCTTTCTGCCATGTAGACATTTTCTTTTCTCCCTTCCACGTAAGCAACACCTGACGTTGTTAAGAGAGGCTTAACGGAAAGGACCAATTTGAATATATTTTAAAAAACATAAGGACCAAATTGATTTTTTAAAAAACCACGGTACTAAATTGAATATTGATCATAATGTAGGGACGAATAAGGTAATTAAGTCACTTTATATATTTTTGCGACTACTTAATGATCATCCTATGTTCTAAATACACATTTACTTTTTAAAAATTAATAATAGTAATGGAAATCATGATTAATAATAATTATATATATATAACGTAACATAATTTAAAGAATCATTAATAATACTAAAATTATCTAAAAACATTAATTTAACTAACAGTGTGAGAAACCAGTCAAACATGCATAGGTGCAACACAGAAAAACAATCGGTTATTTCGCAGGAATAACCGGTTGAAATTTTGTATCCGAGTTTCAATTTTAAATCAAAAACCAGTTATAGCAATGCTCAAAACCAGTTATAGCAATGCTCAAAAACAGAAATAAGTGCAAATATTAGAACATTACATATCTCAAACACTTCCCCCCTATTTGTCTTCACAAATAGACAGAAAGAAGGATAAAAAACAACATAAAATGGAAAAATAATTGTTTAGAAACATAAACCAACAATGTAAATGAAGGCCCTAGGGTTGCTTCAATCATCCCTTCCATATTGCAAGTCAAGGAGTTGGTTCTGAACCTCTTAAATCTGTTCATCCAAGGTCTGGAACCTTGAATCCATATGTTGAAACGTCAATTCACACAACTCATGAAGATTTCACTCTGGTTCTCAGCAAAGCTATCCATTCGGTTTACCATGAGCCTCTCAAAAGGAGATATTGAAGTCATCCTTTCTCCCTTGTGATCAATACTAGGACCAGCTCCATAAGTCTCAGCAGCAGGTTCATCCAAGTTTGTTGCAGCTTCAGTTTCTTCATCATGAGTCTCACTTGGGCCAGCTTGGTCACCATCCTTGCTTACCCATCTCCCACCAATCTTGGTAAATCTCATCTTGCTTAGGGAACCACTATTGATCTCACTTGAAGGCTTTATAATCTCAGCCAGTTCTTCTTCAATATCTACTTCAAAATAATGAAGAAATTTAGAAATAAAAAATGGCATAGGGATAATGGAAGTCACTTAATCTTATAGCCTTTTGCATATGGTCTTTAATGATGTGAATCCAGTTGAGCTTCACTTTGTTCATGATGCAGTAGATTAACAACAAGTCTTCTTCAGAGAGAGTAGAATGATTGCTCCCCCATGGTGTGATAATCCATGATACAATGAAGGCAATGAGCCTTTCATCAAGCTTCAATTCTCCCACAAAAAAATTTCTTACCTTAGAGGGAGGATTCTTGAGACAATTCTTGTAGAATTGCATTTTGTTGAATTCTTCTATCACTCCAAGATTGCCCTTTGTTAATTCTTACTCTAGAATACTTCAGCTCAGTTATGGCATCCCACACATCATTGGTGATTACAATATCCACCCCCTTTACATGAGAGTTGAGAGTTCCACCATTGAATTAAAGGTTTGTGTAGAATACCTTCACCAAATTTGGGTAGATGTTTCCAGAAAGCTCAAGGAATCTCTTTAGCCTTTGCTCCTTTAGAAGACTTCTCACAACAATAAGATTTTGTTGCTTCATCCAGGTGAAAAAGACAAGCTTTGGAGTGTTAACTATCTTCCTACTAGTTTCATGTAGGTACTTGTCTATTAATTCAGATTCTCCTGAAAATCAGCCTTATAGTTTTCCACCACTCTTTACATCCCTTGTCTTTTGTCTCTTAGAGGATGGAGGTGTTGAAGCCATGGTTCAGGTAGAGAAAGATGAAAGCACACTGCAGAAACAAATTTAGTCCAGAGAGAAAAAAAATAGATTGTTCTTGGTGAATAATAGCAACTAATGGCCTCACATATATAACCAGAACATTCAATCAAAGTTGACATTTAGTGGGTTGTTTTCAAAATAGAAAAAGGAATCAAATCAGAACTATAAAGCAGTTCTTTAGAGATAACATAAAGCACACAAAACACATGCTGATTTGACCAAACTTTAAAAACAGTTTTTAATCTCCAAGATTTAGAGGAATATATCCCATGAAGAGCAGTTATTGCAGAGGAAATTTGCATTCAAGGTTGTAATGAAAGCATTGTTGACCACACACGTCACTGGGTTTGAACAAAAAATCAATTTAAAGCACGTTGAATCAAAAAACAGATTTGACCAGTGCTGACAGAGTTGAAACAATTGGTTGAATTTCTGCAACTGGTGAAAAAATTTGAAAAAGAAAAATTCTTTTAATACAAATTGATCATGCAAGAATTCATGTTTAAAGCATATAGTTTTGTATAGAAACATAAAGAATACAATGTAATTAAGAATCCTTAAGTGTAGAAATACAGAATTGAATTCAAAATGAAATGTTCAAGCATAGAAATAACAAAGAGTTATTCTCCAATATTTTGTAGCACACAATTTCTATCATGGAGTACAAAATTTCAGAACAAAACATTGTCTTGCTTATTTGCTTCCATGAGATCTTGATTCTACAGATCCTTCATGTGGAGGCAAAAATATGCACACAAAAAAAAAACACTTATCAAATCACAAGATTTGAACCCTTAAAGAACTTGGGACCTTTCATGTTAGATTTATCCTTAGAACCATCAAAATTTCTTGGAATCCATTTAAAGATACCTTTAGGAACATAAAACTTTCGAATTTTACAAAATCTAACAGAGTGACCCTTTCTCATACAATAGAAACAACAAATAACCGGTTGTTTCCACCTCTTAATCGAGAGATTTTCTATAATGGTTGACAAAGATTTTAAGCAGCCATTGTTCTTGCTTTGTGGGTTAAAACCCAAACCATATTTTCCAAAGACACATCTTTGAGATGCTAAAACGTTCTCAAGATTGGATTTACCTTTTGAAATTGTGTCTACTGTTTTCACAAGATACAAAACTTTCTTTTGAAGAGATTCAGAATTTTTGCAAGTACTAGATTCACACTTGCAAGAAGAGTTTTGATAAATCATTTCTAGATTTTCAAAACTAGTTTTTGAATTGTTCAAATTTTCTTCTAGAACTTTGACTATCTCTTTCAACCAGTTGTTTTCACTTTTCAACCGATTGTTTGAAAAGGTTAATCTATTAGCTTCTTCATGAGTCTCTTGGAAAGTCTCAAGAAGTTGATAATAACTATCACATTTGATGGAAGAAGATGTACTTAAATGGTTTGATGCAGACTCCTCTCTTGTCATCAGACAAACATCCATCTTGGATTCTACAGAGGATGATCCAGCAGAGGACTCATCATTGTCCAACAAAGCACTTCTTGAATCTTTGCGTATTTTCTCAAGAGTATCCCACATTTCTTTAAGAAGTTCATCAGAATCAAGGGTAGAAACAATTATGTTCTTAGCTACACAATCAAGATGATTTCTTTCATTTTCAGATAAGGCAACATTATTTTCAAGCAGATGTATGAAAGCATTGTTTGTAATGACAACCTAGATTTTTCTATCTAATGAGTCCCCAAAAAATTCCATTCTTATACACCATAGCTGATAGTTTTCACCACAAAACAGAGGTGGTCTATTTAAAGAAGCACCTTCCCCAAAAGAAAACTTGCTAGCCATTAAAGCAGTTTTAGAAAACAAACAAAACTTGAATATTTTTCAAGAACCTAGCTTTTGATGTCAATTGTTAGAATTAATGGCTTAAACAGGGGGAGGGGGTGAATTGTTTGTCAAAAGACTTTCGTAAAGATGGAATAAGAATGAAGTTTTAACAACAACAATAGAATAAGTAATCAAGGAAGTCAATCAAACAATGTAAATGAAACTGTTTGTAGAATTTCAATCGGTTGAAACTTCATTTTAACCGGTTGTTTATGGCAATAACAAAAACAAAATTAAATCAAAGAGTTTTTAAGGAGTTAGAGAGAGATATTACACAACCAATTTATATTGGTTCACTCAACCTTGAGCTACATCCAGTTCCCAGAACAACCACTGGGTTCCACTAGTAATCAATCACAGATTACAATACACACATCCACAAAGAGGTGATCTTGATACTACAATAAACACTCACCCTCTTTGCTTTACACACCACCTTATTCAGAACACCCTCTGACCTTAGAGGTTTACACACTATCCACAAGTTTATAAAAGAACAAATACAAGAATCAGAAAGCAACAAATTACACTTGGATTTACAGGAATCACAGAGCTCCTAAGATCAGACCTTGAACCCATGCACATGTACTTAGCAATCTTGCAAAACTTTTGAATCTCTTCTAGAAATAAGTTTCAATCTCACTTTCTTATGTATACTTGATGTTTTTGAAATTCAAAGAGAAGCCATATATGATGGAAACCATCCAGCTACATACATCCACATAATGATGAAGAAGAAGCATTGGATTTGAGGACAAATCCTTTTCAAGAGGGAGGGGATGATGGAAGAGGCCCAAGCCCATGATAGAAAAAACCCAAGCCCAAGCCCAAATACAAGTTCAAGCTTCAGCTCAAGCCCAACAAATAGAAGATCTGGGCCAACTAAGCATCATTGGATGTCTATTTTTGTAATTACTTTTGAGTATTTTTAGTAGAACATAAAGGGAGGTGTAGATATATATATATATATATATATATATATATATATATATATAAGGTGCAAATGTATAAAGCTAAGTCACACCTTCCATGTGACATAAAAAGAAGGTGTAGGTGTAGATTTAGGAGGTGCAAAAAAAGAAACCAAGTCACACTTTCCTTGTGACTAGGAATTGGGTCCAAATTCAAATGCTTCTCATTTGAATTTCCCTCCACTGTCTTTTGAATTTCCAGCCCTCTAAATAGTATAAATAAGAGGGCTTGGCTCATGTATTTGTAAGATTAATATACTTGGTGAATTGCTGCCAAATTGTGCCAATTTCACTTCTTGCCCAAAACCTCTTAGGTTAGGCTATTGATCTTCAAATCTCCCCCTTACCAAAGAGAGTTGGCCTCACCACTCTCAATCCCTACCTTTCATGCACCTCCAAGGTCACCATATATCCTAGGAGGACCTTGTTTCGTCTACACTCCATGAAGCTTCCGCCAATAACCAACAATTCTACAAACAATGAAGGCACTTCTCCATCATTTGGTATCTAGAGCCATGGTCTTCAAGAGATAAGTACCTTATTTCGTTTTTAATTTTTGTGTTCATTCAAATCCATGTTGTTCTTCATGAATCCTTGATTGTCTTGCTATTTTTGAGTTTATTTTTGTGTTAGATGTTGTTTTGGTTTAATCCAATCGGTGCATTCATGTTCAATTTGTTCTTGAGCTTCTATTTTGCAAATTTGGTGTAGGATTCCATATAGATTTGAGTTGTTGTTCTGTTTTTGGTTTATTTGAGTCTTTATTGCAATTTCAATTGGTTTATATTGTGTTGTTTTGAGTCATTTTGATTTTTTAATCCAATTGTGTTTTGTCTAATCATGTTTCTCCTAAATTGTCATCAATTCCATGTAGTGCTGTTTTTGATAATTTTGGTTTCTTGATTTGCTTTGAGTCCAGTTTTTATTCTGAATTTGTTTGATCCTTTGGAGCTTTTTCCTTTTAGATTTGAGTTCATATTTGTATGTTAGATCCATACAAATTCATATACATCAATTCCATTGTATTCTTGAAGTTTCTTCAAACTGTTTTTATTCCAGGATTAGGATCACTCTGTTTTAATTCTGTTCTGTCTGATTTTACTTATCAAATTAAAATAAGTTGAAGAAAAATTGTGAAATTCTGGATTTATACAAATTGATGTGTTAGAAAAACAAGAAAAAAAGAATCAAGTCAAAATACAAAATAGAAAAAAAATGATAAATCAAATGAAAAAAGTGTACATCCTGGCACAAACAGAGACGGTAATTTGACAACATATTTAAAAAAAATTATCACAATTAATTGGGGCATTGTTTTGGTGTGATTCCAGCACCAAAATTTGCTAAGATCTTAAATTGTTTGTGGTTAAAATTTCAGATTCAAATTTCAAATATCCAGCTCAGCATAAATTTTCTAATTCACGCTTTCTGTGCCTAAAATTTCCAGTAGTATTGTTTTGGTTTTTTTAATCAATTCTAGTGTCATTCCTTAGGTTCAATTTGTGAGCCACCTTTTATTGAGTGCTTATTTGATTGATTCTCAAATTTATTCAACATTCTTTCAAGTTGTGTCATACAAATTACTCCATTTGTTGTTGTCCTATTCTAAATTTGAATTGTTCTTTGCTTTAATTTGTTGACCTCTAATTGTTGGTGAAAAAAAAAATTCAAAGTGGTGTTTGTTAAGTTGGAATTAACCTTTGTGGTGAGTCCATCCCTACTTAGTAGGTACTGCTTTGGAGATTTAAATTGACTAACCATAAGAGGTTAAGGCAAGGAGTTGCAGCAAATAAGATTACAAACACATACACATTGTGGAATGCAACAAGAGTAACAAAAGCCAAGGATTGCATAGTTTAGGAAATTTGAATTTTATTTTGTAATTCAAGTTCTCTTGTATTTCCTTTGAATTGTAATTACATTCAACTTTGATTAATTAGTGGAATAATTACGTATTAGACAGTGAGTGTGTCTTCAATGGCTCTAAGTGTCTAGAAGCCTCACCTTCGGATTTGTCTAGTTTTTAAAGCTTTTTAGTTAGTAATCTTTAATTGTGCTTAGTTAATTGTTTTGCTTTAATTACTTGTTTGTATTGTTAATTGTTTTGCATTGTTTTCTTTGCATAAAAGTTGTGTTTTTCATTCCTACTTGTGATCTAAGTAAATTACTTAGAAAAAGGTTTGTCACAAGTTTTGAGGGATACATTTTGGCAAGGAAAGACTTGGTACTTAAGTGATCCTAGTGATCCACCTCTCTTTCCTGGAAAGCTACCTTCATTACTACCCTTATCTTTTTTGGGGTAAAATACTTATAACACAAAACTTTAACCATGTCTTCTCATTCTCGTAATTCCAGTGAAAGTGAGGGAACATCCATGAAATCTCTTTTGGAAAAAATTGCACAAGATGTTCAAGCACTTTCATATAGACAATTGCAACATGAGGCCCAACTTAAAGAAAGGGATGCTCAAATTTCTTTGATGCAAGACGAGTTGAAAGTGGTTAAAGAAAGAGATGAATACACCAAATCCAAAAAAAGTTCGCATGCATCTAACTCTAGGGAAATGAGTCATATGGTGAACAAAGTTTTAAAATCAATGAGTACTACCAACCACCCCCTAGGAGAGTTAGAAAGGAAAGACAAAGCCTAAAAGAGGTTAGGGTAGATTTGCCTCATTTCCATGGAAAAGAAAATGTAAAAGTATATTTAGATTGGGAAATGAAGGTAGAACAATTATTTGCTTGCCATAGGGTAAGTGAGGAGAGGAAAGTACCCCTAGCCACTTTATGTTTTCAAGGCAATGCTATGTATTGGTGGACGACCCTTGAGAGAGATAAGCGTCTTCATAAGGATGCTCCCATGGAATATAGGAATGATCTTAGGGGAGCCTTAAGACGCCGCCATATTCCCTCCTACTATAATAGAGAGTAAATGGACAAGCTCCAAAGACTCCAACAAAAGACCATGAGTGTAGAGGAATATAGGCAGAAAATGGAATTATACATGATGAAAGCCTCCATTAGGGAATTCAAATCCACTACCATAGCAAGATTCTTAAGTAGGCTTAATCTTGAGATTAGAGATAGAGTTGAACTCTTACCCTACCAAGACTTGAAAGATTTAGTTCAATTGTGTATCAAGGTTGAACAACAAAATTTGAGGAAATCCTCAAGTCATAGGGAAAGTTCATACCCTAATTCTTATCCAAGAAGAGAGTTTAAAAGGGAGGAAAATGTACCTAAAGAAAAACCAAGAGAAACTCCCGAAAGTGTAGGAAAAGATATGTTCCCTCCACCTATCCGTGATAGGGATGTCAAGTGATTTAAGTGTTATGGAAGAGGTCATGTACAAGCTCAATGCCCAAACCAAAGAACTTTGTTTTTAAGAGGGGTAGATGAGTATAGTAGTTGTGATGACGAACCTAGTGGAAAAGAAGAGGAGAACAATGAGAGAGTATATCCATGTGAGGGGTAATTAATGATTATTAGAAGAACCCTCAACAACCAAACTAGCATGAACCTAGAAACACAAAGAAAGAACATCTTTCATACAAGATGCAAGGTTTTAGAAAATATATGTTCTCTCATTGTTGATAGTGGCTCATGCTGCAATTGTTGTAGCGCTAGGATGGTTGAAAAGCTAAATCTACAATTAGTCCCTCATCCAAACCCTTAAAAACTTCAATGGATCAATGAAGATGGGGAACTAACTATAGATCAGCAAGTGAAAGTCTAGTTTTCTGTGGGTAAACGTTTTATGTGATGTAGTTCCCATGGAAGCTTGTCAAATCTTATTGGGTAGACCTTGGCAATTTGACAAGAAAACCATGCACAATGGTCTAACCAACGAGATTACCTTCACCCATAGCGAAACGAAGTTTATACTTAATCATTTACCACATTCACAAGTGGTAAAAGATCAAGTACAAATGAAACAAAAGAGGGATGAAGAAAAACAAAAAAAAATGAAAATATTAGAAAAACAGAAAGACCTTAGGGAGCCAAAGGCATGGGAGAAGAATACCCCTACCCGCAAGGTCATTCAATAAGAAGAAAGAATTAAAAACACATTTGAAAATATCTTTCTTGTTGAACAACCTTCAAGCCTTTTAAAAGGAACACAGAAAAATTCCTAAAGAGGTTAACAAAAATTTAGAAAAGAAAATTATGTTTTTTTCTCTAAAGAAATCTTGTGAGAAGTTTCCAAAAACAATAGAAAAACAAGAGGAATGACAACTTAATAAAATTGATGTTTATACTACTGCTCAAACTAACACATTTGCTTTGTTTGATGACTCACAGAGATGGACATTTGATCCTGGAGGACGAGCCTAATTTTCAAAACAGGAATAAGGCTGTTGTTCGAGATCAAACCTGTAGATTTGAGGACAGATCCTCTCAAGAAGGAGGGGATGATGGAAACCATCCAGCCACATACATCCACATAATGATGATGAAGAAGAAGCATTGGATTTGATGACAAATCCTTTTCAAGAAGGAGGGGATGATGGAAGAGGCCCAAGCCCATGATAGAAAAAGCACCAAGCCCAAGCCCAAATACAAGTCCAAGCTTCAGCTCAAGCCCAACAAATAGAAGATCTGGGCCAACTAAGCATCATTGGATGTCTATTTTTGTAATTACTTTTGAGTATTTTTAGTAGAACATAAAGGGAGGTGTAGATATATATATATATATATATATATATATATATATAAGAGGTGAAAATGTATAAAGCTAAGTCACACCTTCCATGTGACATAAAAAGAAGGTGTATGTGTAGATTTAGGAGGTACCAAAAAAAGAAACCAAGTCACACTTTCCTTGTGACTAGGAATTGGCTCCTAATTCAAATGCTTCTCATTTGAATTTCCCTCCACTTTCTTTTGAAATTCCATCCCTCTAAACACTATAAATAAAAGGACTTGGCTCATGTATTTGCGAGATTAATATACTTAGTGAATTGCTGCCAAATTGTTCCAATTTCACTTCTTGCCCAAAAACATCTTAGGTTAGGCTATTGATCTTCAAATCTCCCCCTTACCAAAGAGAGTTGGCCTCACCACTCTCAATCCCTACCTTTCATGTACCTTCAAGGTCACCATAGCTCCTAGGAGGACCTTGTTTCGTCTACACTCCATGAAGCTTCCGCCAATCACCAACAATTCTACAAACAATGAAGGCACTTCTCCATCAATAAATATAGCTCTTAAGACTAGCCGTTATAGGCAGTCAATTATGATCCAAAACAGTTTTAATCCAACTGAAAACAGATCCAACAGGTTTTTGAAAAGTTGTTATGAAATGTGACAATCAACCGATTGAAAAGTCATTTTAACTGTTTGAATTGGTTAGGCAGTTATTTAACCAAGTCAAAAACAATTTTGAAAATCTTAAATCAAGCTAAGTGACAAACAACTCATTATATCAGGGTTTCAACCGGTTATTTTCCTCTTTGCTTAGAAAAACACTTTTTTCTTTTAAAATAGATTGAACCAACTTGTGCAAGGGACTAGGAATGATCTTTACAAGAATTCTAAATACCCTAGACTAAGCCCAAACCAAAAGCAACACAACTTCAACCTTCAACACAAATTTGAATCATCAAAGCTCCCATGTTCTAGAATTTCCACCTATTGGATGGAGACAAATCCTTGGGATGCTTTTTGGAATGTTCTTGTTTAGAATCTTGTATAACCTACATTCACAAGCAAACATAGAAATACAGGATAATCTATTCGAGTACATCAGTTTCTCTTGTCATCTTGGAGTCACACAAAAATGTGTTAAGAGACTCTTAAGGATCTTAGCCAACCTCACCACCCTTTGAAAACCTACAAAAACTAAAGAGAAGCATTTGACCAACCTACACATGTTCTAGCCAAAGTATCTCCGAGAAGCCTTCTCATTTTTTTCCTCCCAGCAATAGCTTCGGCCAAACATCGTTAGACCATCCAATTTTCATCAACAATTCAGCAAACTTAGGTCAATTTAGGAATCCACAACAAAACCCTATAGAAAGTTATTTTAAAAAAATCTAGAAAAGATAACCATGAAAACTAACCTACCTCTCCATTAATTTTGCAAAATTTTAGCCCTATTTCTCCAATAACCTTTCTAAGCCAGTCTAGAAACCTTTTCCAAGATATTTAAGACTAGTCAAACCTCTATTGAATCAAGTGTGTTCAAGATTTGAAGAATCCAAATCCTTTGTGTTTGATGGAAGGCTGAAGGTGCTTGCTGTTGCTGGTGTGCTTTAGAATAGGATCTGGGGTAGATTATATTTGTAATCCACTCTTTGTTGAATCTAAAGCTTAAGTGTTTTCAAATCTTTTAAGTTTAAAGTGTTTTTCAAACTAAGTGAAAAACAACCTGTTGTTTTGTCGAAACAACCGATTGTTTTATACTTAGGTGTTTTTGAAAAAGTTTGAAAACTGTTTTGGATGGTTGACTTGCTGTCAAACCCAAACAACCGATTGATTCGCTATTTCAACCGATTGTTTGTTTGGAATCCTAACAGAAACAATTTTGTTTGTTAAAAGAGCTTTAATTGATTTCATAACTGAATACGCTCATGCTTTCAATGCTTTGACCAAGATTTGAATACTACAAATAGTTTGTTAATGTTTTATAACAAACAACAAGAAAGAAAAACACATTTGAGTTTTTCAAAGAGTTTTTGAAGCATTTAAGTTTGAACTTTGAGCTTTGGTTATTCAAGAGAGAAGTGGAATAGGATTACTCTGTATTGATTTCAGTTGATTCTGTAACAGTGTAATTTGTTCTGTGATTTGTGTACATTCTGGTGTTGTAAAGCCAAGAAGGGTTGTGTGCTCTTGAGGTTGTCAAGATCAACATTCTTGGTGGTGTACGTGCTGAGCCAAAGGAAGTGTGTGTCTTGAGGGGATCAAGGTCACTTCTTTGGTGGTGTGTGTATGTAATCTGGATTTGATTACCTAATGGATTCCCCGGTGGTTTCTGGGAAACTGGATGTAGCTATTGGGTTAAGAGTGAACCAGTATAAACTGTTTGTGCATTTCTCTCTTCCTTAAACTCTTTAATTTCAGTTGCTGTTATTTTTACTGGTATAAACAACCGATTGTTTCTGCAAAACAACCGTTTGTTTTTCTATTTTGAGCTTTGTTCTTGGCAAACTGAATTTCTAAATCTGGTTTCTTGCAAAGAATTTCATTCTATCCTAAAATGTTTGCGAAAACCCCCTTTAAATCATTCACCCCCCCCCCTTCCCCTCTAGTTTAAAGCCATACATTCTAACAACCTCGTACAACCTTTATGCTTTGTTTGGATTGGGGAGTAGAAAGTTGAGGGTGTAAGGTAGTGGGAGTGTGTGTTAGAATGTATGGCTTTAAACTAGAGGGGGTGAATGGTTTAAAAAGGGTTTTCGCAAACTTTTTAGTCTAGAATGAATTTCCTTTAAGAAAACTTGATTCAGAATTCAGTTTGCCACAAACACAAAGCAATCTAGCACAACACCATAAAAACAATCGGTTGTTTCGTAGAAACAATCGGTTGTTTATACCAGTTCACAAATATAAACTGA
This sequence comes from Phaseolus vulgaris, assembly GCF_000499845.2. Lineage (NCBI taxonomy): Eukaryota > Viridiplantae > Streptophyta > Magnoliopsida > Fabales > Fabaceae > Phaseolus > Phaseolus vulgaris. The sequence continues at coordinate 17,880,772 of NC_023758.2, read as the reverse complement.
AAAGAAAGAGTTCAAGAGATAGAGAGATTGTACACACAGGTTTATATTGGTTCACTCTTAAACCAAGAGCTATATCCAGTCTTCCCAGAAATCACTAGGGAATCCACTAAGCAATCAACCCTAGATTACTTACAACACCACCAAAGAAGTAACCTTGATCCCCTCAAGAAACACACTTCCTTTGGCTCAGCACAAACACTACCAAGAATACTGATCTTGACAACCTCAAGAGTACACAACACTTCTCAGCTTCACACACAGATTTTTCTCAAAGTACAAAAGGATTACACTTGTTACAGAAAGATCTGAAATCAATACAAGATGAAAATCCTATTCCACACTCTCTTGATCAAAGCAATCTTCAACTCTTCAAAAGCAAAATCAGTGAAAAACACAAATATGTTTTTCTTTGATTAAAACTCAATTCTTGTTTGATACATAATTTGAACAAACTATTTATTGCTTTCAAAGACTGGTCAAAGCATTTAAAACTGAAGCATATTCAGTTATAAAATCATTTAAAGCTCAGTCAAAGCACAAAACAGTTTTTTGTTATGGTCCCAAAACAAACAATCGGTTGAATGCTTGAATCAATCGGTTGTTTTGGTTTGACAGCAAGTCAACCATCAAAAACAGTTTTCAACCTTTCTAAAAACACCTAAGTATAAAACAATCGGTTGTTTCGATAAAACAACAGGTTGTTTTTCACTTAGTTTGAAAAAACACTTTCAATTAAAAGGTTTAAGAATGCTTAAGCTTTGGATTCAATCAAGAGTGGATTTATACAGATAATCTACCCCAGATCCTATTCTAAAACACCTCAGCAACAGCAAGCACAACCAGCCTTCCATCAAACTTCAAAGGATTTGGATTCTTCAAAGCTTGAACACACTTGATTCAACAATCTCCCCCTATTTGATGAAGACAAATCCCTGGTTGCTTGTGTTGGATTTGATTGAATCTGAAGCAGTTCCTGCAAAAACAACATATATAAAATCCAATGCTTTCTACAACACCAGGTTAGTTTTACACATATTAAAAACAAAGTTCCAGACAAACAATCGGTTGTTTACACGAAACGATCGGTTGTTTCTATCAGCAGAAGCAGAAACAGTTTTGATATCAGAGATTTCAGCAGTTTTAGACAATTTCAGAGAAAGATACACAAGAACCAATCAATTCTCCCCTTATTTGTCTTCACAAATAGACTCCAACAGTTATTAAAACAGATTTAGGAAAGATTTTGAAGGTCAAGATACCTAACTCATTTCGCAAAAAGAAGAACCTCATCTTTTGGTAGTGGTTTTGTGAAGATATCAGCTAGCTGCAACTTTGTCTAAATAAAATTCCCTTCACAGTCCCCATTGCTCACATGATCCCTGATGAAATGATGGCATATCTCAATATGCTTAGTTCTTGAGTGTTGAATCTGATTTTTGGTAAGATTTATAGCACCTGTATTGTCACACATCAAAGGTGTTGAATCAAGTGTGTTCAAGCATTGAAGAATCCAAACCCTTTGAAGTTTGATGGAAGGCTGGTTGTGCTTGTTGTTGCAAAGGTGTTTTAGAATAGGATCTGGGGTAGATTTTCTGTGTAAATCCATTCTTGATTGAATCCAAAGCTTAAGCATTCTTAAACCTTTTAATTGAAAGTGTTTATCAAACTAAGTGAAAAACAACCTGTTGTTTTGTCGAAACAACCGATTGTTTTATACTAATGTGTTTTTAGAAAGGTTGAAAACTGTTTTTGATGGTTGACTTGCTATCAAACCAAAACAACCGATTGATTCGAGTATTCAACCAATTGTTTGTTTTGGGACCATAACAGAAAACTGTTTTGTGCTTTGACTGAGCATTAAATGATTTTATAACTGATTACGCTCCAGTTTTAAATGCTTTCACCAGTCTTTGAAAGCAATAAATAGTTTGTTATGTTTATGTAACAAACAAGAACTGAGATTTAATAAAAGAAAAATAGATTTGAGTTTTTCACTGATTTTGCTTTTGAAGAGTTGAAGTTTGCTTTGAGATTGCTTGGATCAAGAGAGTGTGGAATAGGATTTTCATCTTGTATTGATTTCAAATCTTTCTGTAACAAGTGTAATCCTTTTGTACTTTGAAGAACTTTGTGTGAAGTTGAGAAGTGTTGTGTGTTCTTGAGGTTGTCAAGATCAGCATTTTTAGTGGTGTTTGTGCTAAGCCAAAGGAAGTGCGTGTCTTGAGGGGACCAAGGTCACTTCTTTGGTGGTGTTGTAAGTAATCTAGGGTTGATTGCTTAGTGGATTCCGTAGTTGTTTCTGGGAAGACTGGATGTAGCTCTTAGTTAAGAGTGAACCAGTATAAACCTGTGTGTTCAATCTCTCTATCCCTTGAACTCTTTATTTTCAGTTTATATTTGTGAACTGGTATAAACAACCGATTGTTTCTGCGAAACAACCGATTGTTTTTCTGGTGCGGTGCTAAATTGCTTTGTGTTTTTGGCAAATTGAATTCTGAATCAAGTTTTCTCGAAGTAATTTCATTCTAGACTTAAAAGTTTGTGAAAACCCTCTTTAAACCATTCACCCCCCTCTAGTTTAAAGCCATACATTCTAACAAAAGGGACCTTGCTGATTTGCAATCCAAAGTATGCAAGTTGTTGTTTGAGCCATAGGATTTGTGCACAACAGCTTCCAGCAGCTATGTCCTCAGCCTCAGCAGTAGAGAGAGCCACACAAGCTTGTTTCTTATATGCCATGAGATGAGGCTTGAACCAAGTAGGTGGCAAGTGCCACTTGTGCTTTTCCTATCTAGCTTGCATCCTGCAAAATCAGAATATGAATAGCCAATTAAATGAATGGGAGAGTGAGAAGGATACCATAACCCAAAAGTTGATGTTCGTTTGAGATATTTCATAATTCTCTTTGCAGCTTTGAAGTGGGATTCCTTTGGATTTGCTTGATATCTTGCACAAAGACATACCGCAAACATGTTGTTCGGTCTACTTGCTGTTAGATAGATGATAACTTTTTACGGCAAGTGCACCGCGTTTGTCAGAAGTAATAATTGTCCCTAAGGACGGATATTGATCCCACAAGGAACAGTGAATTATCGAGTACAATAATCGCTAAATATAAAAATAGAACAATTAAAAGAGTTTTGAATTAATTGTGTTGGCACTGATCAATAAGAAAACAGACAAAGAATTTGTACCGTCCCGTATCCGGGCGTTGACTAAGTTAAGGTCAAAGTCAACGCCAGGAGTCAAAGTCAACACAAGGCGTCGCCTAGGTGAAGAGACGCCAAGTTCCAGCGTCGCCAAGAGGAAGCGTCGCCAAGGCGAGGCGTCGCCTAGGTGGAGGCGTCGCCCAACCAGGGCGTCGCCAAGATCAAATATCATTAAGTCAAGGCAGTCACAGCGCGGTTCCCCGATACCCATGGGTAGGAAAGACCATGGAGGGAGCGACGCCGTGGGAAGGCCTCAGGTCCCGATAATCCGGGGTAGTGATAAAGAGAAGGAAAAGGTGGCTTCAAGGCCATAGTGATAGCACCAGTGTAGGGCAGCCTGACTCGTGAAGTACCCCTGCCGCCCCAGAGACGCCTTCGGGATAGATACGACTCAAGGGGAGGGTCACGCCCAGGGTAGCCAGGTGTAGGGTACGAGAGGAAGGTAGATACGCTCTCAAAGTGAGTGACTAGATGGTTGGGGGCATGAGTTGGCACCCAAAAAGTCACTCCTTGCACAGTAGCACTCCCAAGCAGGAGGACCCACACGTAGAAACGTCCCCAGATGGGGTCATGGCGCTGTGAGGCCCTCCACGTGTACGACAGCCAGGTCAGAATAGAAACACCATTTAGTCAGGTACCAGGTAATTAAAGTCATTTAATACAGTTTCTGTTTCGAGCGTTTAAGGTACTATAAAGGCTCTCAAGCGTTTCAACGTCTTAAATGCGCTACGTTTTCTAATTAGACGCGTTAATTAAGTGTGTTACGTTGTATGATTAAAAGCGCTTTAAGACGCTTTAAATGCTAGGGTAGTTTAAATAGCGCCGGGAATGTGGGGAACTGGGTTCGAACTTTTGGCAAATTTTCCAGAAACTCTCTAGTTGCTTGCTCGAGCCGTGAGGTGAGGGACAAGGTACTAGGGAAAGATCTTTGCCAGAAGGAGAAAATACACACTAGACACAGTTTTCCTTTTTACCACCTTCAGAGTGCCATACGCGGTGCTCCGATACAGAGGTGCGTAGTTTTTGGTGTTTCTTGCTGGCTGACTTGAGCGTCGGAGTGCAAACGGCCGCTAGGGCGCCCTTTTGTCCTTCTTTGCAGGAATCCACAGGTAATCAGTGGGAAGGAGTCCCTAGCTGACAGTTGAGGTTGCGCACGAAGACGTCCCAGGTCAACCGGACGGAACAGAATTATTTGTTTCAATTGGACAAATAAGGATTAGTTTCGTCTCTCTCACTCTCAAGTATTTTGATTAGCATGTCAATATTAAGTTCTTTGATTGAAATTGATGCCCGTATAAAAATCATTTATATCGATTCCTCGCATATAAAATCCTTAAGAATGTCCCCTAACTATCGATCCCTCGCATAATTATAAGAACAACTTAGAACGAAGCTCAGACGTTTAATAGCAATTAACATTTCAAGTCTATTCCTAGCACTCAAATATGTTAAGTATTGTTGTTTAGGTCCGAACCCTAAAAATACCTCCCGGTCAGATTTAAGATTCTCAATTTGTCACGGAAAATTAAAAGTAAAACAACAATACCAATAATCAATCAAGAACTGAATATTAATATATAAGATATCACCTCAATACTTAAGAGTTTGAGCAGATTACTCCCAATCCCAAAGGGTAGAATTAGCCACGCATACTTCTAGCACCTTCCATTCTCCCAATTGGGTTACAATTCACTCTATGGTGTTTTCCTCTCAATCTGGCACACTAGGGTTGAGCCTCTAGCCCTCTATTTATCCTAGTTTTCTAGGGTTAGATTGTTTATTGTGTCGTGCTAATGGGCTAAATGATAAAACATACAAAGGCTCAATCTTTCTTTGCATCTTTTTCCATTCTGGGACCTTCTATCTTTATCTTTTTAGCTCAAATCATTCATCTTTAATCCAAATCTCCAATCTTCCTTAGAAATCTGCAATTAACACCAAATTTGGGAATAAAATACTCTTATTCAAATAAAGATCATAAAAAATGTAAAAAGGTATAAATTCATAAATTAGGGATTATTTTATATGTAAATTAGCAATAAATCCTCATAAGTGCCTATATTTTAATATGAAATATTACTGAAATTAGACACTTATCACTCTCCCCAACTTAGAATCTTGCTTGTCCTCAAGCAAAGTAAATGAATATATTTGAATTTAAATATCAAACAGCTTAATTCACTAAACAACAGATCAAATTAGAAACTTATGATGCTTCCAAATTCAAATATAGAAAAATATAGACACATTCAATTTCCAGGATCAAATCAAAACAAATAAATGACAATTCATCAAGGAATATCTTCTCATATGCTCACGGGTAAGTGTTTCTCTCTATTTTCACTGAATCATAACAAATCACAGTTGCCACCAAGGCTCATGGTTCTTGAAGGTCCAAAAAGATCCATGTGAAGTAGCTCAAGGGGTTTTAAAGAAGAAACAACATTGTTTATTTTGAAAGAGTTTTTAACTTGTTTCCCTTTTTGACATGCTTCACAAATGTGGTCCTTCTCAAACTTGAGCTTAGGCATCCCAATCACAAGATCTTTTGAGATTACTTTGTTTAAATGATTCATGTGAATGTGAGTAATTCTTCTATGCCATAGTCAAGACTCATCATGTTTAGAAAGAAGACAACCAATAGAACCAGGAGAAGAGATATCCAAGAGATACACATTATTGATTCTCTTACCAATCAACATTACCTCTTTTGAGTTGGGAAGACAGATTTCACAGGAGTTTGTCTTGAAGATCACTTTGTAAGAATGTATGGCTTTAAACTAGAGAGGGCGAATGGTTTAAAGAGGGTTTTCGCAAAATTTTAAGCCAAGAATGAAATTTCTTCGAGAAACAATTGATAAGGAAATCAGTTTGCCAAAACACAAAGCAAAAAACACAGCACCAGAAAAACAATCGGTTGTTTCGCAAAAACAATCGGTTGTTTCGCAAAAACAATCGGTTGTTTCGCAGAAACAATCGGTTGTTTATACCAGTTTACAAATATTAAAATTGAATTTAAAGAGATTAAGGATAGAGAGAATGCACACAGAGGTTTATACTGGTTCACTATAAACCCAGAGCTACATCCAGTCTTCTAAAAAACCACTGAGGAAATCCACTAAGCAATCAACCCTAGATCACTTACAACACAACCAAAGAAGTGACATTGATCCCCTCAAGACACACACTTCCTTTGGTCCAGCACAACAACACTAAGAATGCTGATCTTGGTCCCCTCAAGAACACACAGCACTTCTCAGCAACACACAGAAAGTTTCTTTCAACAGATACAAAGGATTACACTTGTTACAGAACAAATCTGAAATCAATACAAGCAGTAAATCCTATCTCACACTCTTTGATCAAACTCAATCTCTAAGCAATCTCAACTTTTCAAAATCTCAATCTCTTGAAAAACTCAAATCTGTTTTTCTGTTTATATTCAAAGATGTTGTTTGTTATCATATCTTAACAAACTATTCATTGCATTTAAAGATTGGTCAAAGCATTAAAAACTAGAGTGTAAATAGTTAGAAAATCATTTAATGCTCAGTCAAAGTACAAAACAGTTTTTTGTTATGGTACCAAAACAAACAATCGGTTGTTTCCACGAATCAATCAGTTGTTTTGGTTTTGACAGCAAGTCAACCATAAAAACAGTTTTCAACCTTTTCTTAAAACACCTAAGTATAAAACAATCGATTGTTTCGACAAAACAACAAGTTGTTTTTCACTTAGTTTGAAAAACACTTTTCTTTTAAAAGAATTGAGAATGCCTATGCTTTGGATTTAATCAAGAGTGGATATACATTAATTCTACCCCAGATCCTATCTAAAAGACAGCTCAGCAACAGCAAGCACATGTAGCCTTTCATCAACCGTCAAAGGGTTTGGATTCTTCAAAGCTTGAACACACTTGGTTCAACACACTTGATATCCTTTGTCACACAGTTGGCTAATGCTTAGCAAGTTGTGCATTAAGCCTTCTACAAATAGAACATCATGGATGATCAAGATATCCTTGTCTCCTATAGAGCCTCTTCCAAGAATTCTTCCCTTGTTGTCTCCATATGTTACATGGCCTTCTTGTTTAAAGGTGATGCTTACAAACTTTGATTTATCTCCAGTCATGTGTTTTGAGCAACCACTATCTAAATACCATTGTTGCATGCTTTCCTTCAAAGTTTCCTACAAAGTATATTTTCAAGTACAAAGATTTGGTTCCCTTATGAATGTGGGTCCAATTGGTTTACATTCATCATTTGAAACTTCACAACATTTGGGAATCCACTTCATGAAACCTCTAGGAACAACATATTTCCTTATTTTACAGAATCTGACAGAATAACCTCTTTTCATGCAATAAAAGCATGTAACAACCGGTTGTTTCGACAGAACAATCAGTTGTTTTTCTGGCAGTTTCGAAAATGACTTTGAAAAATTATCTTGCTTGTTCTGTGGATTAAAACCTAATCCTGCTTTTCCAAAAACACAATTTTGAGATGCCAACACATTCTCAAAGTTGGATTACCTTTTGAAAGCTTATCCACAATTTTAACAAGATAATGAACTTTCTTTTCAAGATTTTCACAATTTTCACAAATAAGAGTGTCACACTTGCAAGAAAAGATTTTGTAAAGGATTTCAAGGTTTTCAAAATCTGTTTTTGAATTTTTCAGTTCTTCTTCCAGTGTTTTGACTCTGTTTTCAAGCCAGTTGTTCATTCCCTTTAACCGGTTGTTTAAGAGAGTTAATCGATTAGCTTCTTCATGTGTTTCTTGAAAAGCTTGAAGCAATTGACTGTAATTTTCAGTATTTGAAGAATTAGAGGAACTTATACTGCTTGAATCATCTTCCTTTTTTGACATGAAGCAGAGATTGAGGTTTATTCGATTTTGCCTCCTTTTTCTTCTTGCTTGACTTCTTGTCTTTACTTCCTTTGATTCAGTGATGTTTCCATGAGTAGCTTTAAGTGTGTCCCACATTTTCTTAGCAGATTTGCATTCTGATATCCTAAAAATTCATTAGAATCCAATGCAGAAGCTATTATGTTTTGGGCAATACAATCAAGCTTGGCCATCTTACATTCTTCATTGGTCCATTGGGACCAAGGTTTTTTAATAAAATATCCATTCTTTTTAATCTTTGGAATGAAAGGGCCATTTTCAATTGCATTCCAAATTCCTTGATCAATGGATTCAACAAAGATTTTCATTCTAGCCTCCCAATACTTATAGTTCAAACCACAGAACAAAGGTGGTTGTTAATTGAAGCACCTTCCTCAAAAGATAGTTTTCCAGCCATTTGAAAAAAATTTAGGATCAAACTTGAGTATTTTTCAAGTACTAAGCTCTTGATGCCAATTGTTAGAATGTATGGCTTTAAACTAGAGGGGGGTGAATTGTTTAAAGAGGTTTTTCGCAAACTTTTTAAGATAGAATGAAATTCTTTACAAGAAACCAGATTAGGAATTCAGTTAGCCAAGAAACAAAGCTCAAAACATTAAAGCACCAGAAAAACAATCGGTTGTTTTGTAGAAACAATCGGTTGTTTATACCAGTAAAAATAACAACAACTGGATTTAAAGAGTTTAAGGAAGAAAGAGATGCACAAACAGTTTATACTGGTTCACTCTTAAACCAAGAGCTACATCCAGTTTCCTAGAAACCACTAGGAATCCACTAGGTAATCAAAACCAGATTACATACACACACCACCAAAGAAGTGACCTTGATCCCCTCAAGAAACACACTTCCTTTGGCTCAGCACACACACCAAGAATGTTGATCTTGACAACCTCAAGAGCACACAACCCTTTTTGGCTTTACAACACCAGAATGTACACAGTTTTCAGAACGAATTACACTTGTTACAGAATCAACTAAAATCAATACAGATGTAATCCTCCTATTCCACTTCTCTCTTGGTAAACCAAAGCTCAAAGTTGAAAACTCAAATCTTTGAAAAGCTCTTTGAAAAACTCAAATATGTTTTTCTTTCTTGTTGTTTGTTATAAAACATTAACAAACTATTTATAGCTTTCAAATCTTGGTCAAGGCATTTAAAGCAGGAGCGTATTCGGTTATAAAATCATTTAAAGCTCTCTTAACTAACAAAACTGATTCTGTTAGAGTTTCCAAAAAAAAAAAAATCGATTGAAAAAGCGAATCAATCGGTTGTTTTGGTTTGACAGCAAGTCAACCAACCAAAACAATTTTCAAACTTTTTCAAAAACACCTAAGTATAAAACAATCGGTTGTTTCGACAAAACAACAGGTTGTTTTTCACTTAGTTTGAAAAACACTTTAAACTTAAAAGATTTAAAAACACTTAAGTTTTAGATTCAACAAAGAGTGGATTACAAAGATAAACTACCCCAGATCCTACTCTAAAACACATCAGCAACTTCAAGCAACTCCAGCCTTCCATCAAACGCTAGGATTTGGATTCTTCAAAGCTTTGATCACACTTTATTCAACACATGTCACTTTCAAAATCATGTACTTTTGTAACTACTTGCACATATAACTTTCACTTCACATGTATTATCTTTGAATTAAGAAACTTTCCATGTCACTCATCCCATGTGCCTCTTTATAATTCAAAGATCATTAATGTAAAAGTCAAGATTAAGGAATTAACTTTGTTTTAAACATAGGATCAGTGTGATTTAAGCGTAATCATTAGCTTCATCAGGCTTGTGTTCTCACTAGTTATAATCATTACTTTTTATATTCACGCTTAGCATTCCTTTTCTTGTGTTCATCTTGCTTGAAACCCAATTCACTACAAGAAAATCTTTAAATAGCAACCAAATTTAGAGATAAAACGAAATTTAGAGATAAAAAATAACTAATCACTATATTGATTAAATTAGAAACTATTTTAGAGACTAAAAAATTGTTGATATCTAAAGTGGTTTCTATTATTAATAAAAAATTATAAAATGGTTTCTAAATTAGTATCTAAATTAGCTATAAGGTTTTAGTTACTAATATTTTAGATTCTAAATTAGTATCTAAAAGACTAATATAAACTAATTTATAATATAAAGTAGTTAGTAGCTAAAATTTTGGTAATTAGTGGTTAGATATCAATATAAAAACTATTTTATAAATATTTATTAATAATAGAAACTACTTTAGATACCAATAATTTTTTTAGTTTATAAAATGGTCTCTAATTTAGTCAATATAGTAACTATATATAAAAGTCCTTAAGACTAAGGGCATTCGATGAAGCTTGATTGGAGCAAGAGAAAAAGCTCAAGATGCTACATAAATTAGTAGACAAAGTTTGATTGAAGAACTATACAAAGCATACACAAAGCATCAGATAGATATAGAGACTAGGGGTGGGCATGGATTGGATTTTTCAAAATTCAATCTTGATCCAATCCAAATCCAAATAAATGGATTGGATTTAAAATACATATCCACTTTAACTAGATCAAATATATTTGGATTTTTTTTAAATCCATTTAAAGTGGATTGAATCTAGATTAAATCCACTTTGTTAATTATATTAAATTCACTTTGTCAATTACATTAAATCCATTTTGATATGGACAGAGACTAACTTGGCTCGAACTGGGCCTAAGCCAACTCAACCTGGACGCAGACCAACTCAACTCTACATCGGCCCCGACCCAGACGGCTTGACATCGGCCTGGGCCCGAACGACTCGACATCGGTCCAGGCCCGAACGACTCGACATCGGCTCGGGCCCGGAAAACTCAACATCGGCCCAGGCCCGGACGACTCAACATCGTCCCGGGCCTGAACGACTATACATCGGCTCGGGCCCGAACGACTCAACATCGACCCGAGCCCGGATGACTCAACATCGGCCCAAGCCTGAACGACTCAACATCGGCCCGGGCCTACTCGGCTAGACATCGACCAGGGCCCGCTCAGATCGAAATCGCCCCAGGCCCGCTCGCCTCGACATCAACCTAGGCCTGCTCGACTCGAAATCGGCCCAAGCCCGCTCGCCTTAACATCGGCCTGGGCCCGCTCGCCTCGACATAAGCTCGGGCCCACTCGCCTCGATATTGGCCTGGGCCCGCTCGTCTCGACATCGGTCTGGGCCTGATTGTCTCAACATCGACCGGGCCCGCTCGGCTTGACATCGATTTGGGCCCGCTCTGCTCGACATCGGCTCGAGCCCGCTCGCCTCGACATCGATGTGGGCCCGATCGTCTGGACATCGACCGGGCACGCTTGGCTCGACATTGATTTAGGCTCGCTCGGCTCGACACCGACCCGGTTCTGAACGACTCAAAATTGGCTCGGGCCCGCACGACTCGACATTGGCCCGCACGACTCAACATTGACCCGAGCTCGAATGACTAGATATCGGCCCAGGCCCGCTCGGCTCGACATCGGCTCGGGCCTGCTTGGCTCGACATCAGTCCGGGCCTGCTCGGCTCGACGTCGGCTCGGGCCCGCTCGTCTCGGCATCTGCCCGAGCCTGCTCGTCTCGACATTAGCTCGGGCTCGCTCGGCTCGATATCGGCTCAGGCAACTCGACATCGGCCTGGGCCCGGACGAATCGACATTGTCCCGGCTTTGCTTGGCTTGACTTTTTCTCGGGCCTGCTCGGCTCGACATTGGCCCGAAATGACTCGGCTCATCTTTGGGCTGAAATGACTTGGTTTGACTTTGGTCCATACCGACTCAATTCGGCTTGAGCCCGGACGACTCAGCTCGACGTGGACTTGGGTCGACTTTGCTCAACCTGGGCCTGAATTGTCTTGGCTCAACCTGGATCGGACCAAGGCAAAATCCAACCCAAAATACAATTTGGATAATCCAAAAATGTATCCAGTCCATATCTAATCCATATCCAATTAAATGGATTAGATTTAAAATCCAAAAATATGGATTTGGATTTGAGATAAATCCATTTAAATGGATCAAAACTAATATAGATTTGGATAATTATGGATTGGATTTTGTAATTTGGATTTTCTGCCCACCCTTAATAGAGACTATACAAAATCTACAAGACAAAATGCATATGAAGAGTACACATAATCTACATGAATGTGTAAAAAAATAAGACATTAATGAAAGAGCAGATGAAGTATGTTCTTGCGAAGGTAAGATATAAGATGAAAATAATAGACAATGTCTTATATGTGAACATCTTCAAGACATATCGTTTAAATACAAAGATTGTCTAAGAGTTACAAGTTAAGAAAAACACATCTTAAAATTGATTTTGACACAAGAGATTGTTGAACAAGATGCTTTGATGTCTCCAAATCCAAGAGGAAAGCTTGAAGACCTTACTGCTGGGTGTGTGTGTTGTCTAGTTGTTTGAAACTTGTTAATTCACTCCTTAAGTTGATCCAAGTTCCTTTGAATCTTTAACCTTTTGAAAAGATGTGTTTTCTAAAAAGATGTCAAAAATTCAACAGGTTGTTTTTCAAAACAACAGGTTGTTTTACCTTAGCTGTTTTTGAAAAACTTGGTTGACTTTGCTGTCAAACCAAAACAATTGATTGTTTCGACAAAACAACTGATTGTTTTCCTGCAAACCTTAACAGAATTCTGTTAAGCGGTTTTAATATGTTTTAAATGATCCTAACTAACTTGGCTCCTTTATTAAATGTTTTTTACCACTTGGTGGGTCTATATAAAGGTGGTTTTACGCTCCTAATCTTGAAGTAAAAGAAAGACTTTATAAAAACAGTTTTTCCAAGATTTGAAAGAGCTTTGGATCATTCTTAAGTGTGTGGAATAGGATTGGGTTGTAATTCTAAACTTTAAGCTTTGTAATACCCAGGTGTATTATATTCCCTTCTTCCTTGATTACTGTATTTCTGTAGTTGTGTTGCCAAGGAATGTTGTGTGTTCTTGAGGTGTTCAAGATCAACATTCTTGGTGTGGTTTGCCAAAGGTAGTGTATTTCTTGAGGGGTTCAAGGTCACTACTTTGGTGCGTGGTGTTTGTAATCTGGTTTGTTTGCATAGTGGAATACCCAGTGGTTTCTGGGGACTAGATGTAGCTCTTGGTGTAAGAGTGAACCAGTATAAATTGCTTGTGTGCTTATCTCTTTCCCTTATTTCACATATATCTGTTTTAAGTTGTTTTTATTAACTGCTGATAAAAACAACCGATTGTTTCGACAAAACAACCGATTGTTTTTCTGATATCATCTTAAAACAGTTTTGGGTATTTGTTCCCTTGATTCTTTTCTCTGTAATTCAGCATTGATTTTCATTATACCTTCAAAGTTTGCAAAAATCCCTCTTAAACAATTCACCCCCCCCCCCTCTCGTTTAAGGTCATATATTCTAACAGATACCACCAACCTTAGTTTGTATGTTCAATTTGGTATTGCCAAACTAACAAAAATGGTTCAAATAAAAATGTGTCCTTCGCACAACAACACTTTAAGTTCAACAACACTTTGAGTGCAATAACAAAAGATGTTAATATAAAGTCAAATATGTTCTGAAAAATACTCTAACATGAGGATGAGTGGAAGTAGTCAAGTGACAATGGTCTGATTTATCAAACTATAAAAGAATTTTTGTTTACATGCAAAGTTAAATAACGTGTGAACATACTTGTACAATGTGAATGTTGCATGCAAAAGAGTTTTCCAAGCTTTGTAAGTGCTTCTAGAAATAACTTATGTGCTAGACGATTAAAAATGTGTTTTGTTAATTAATTATTTACCTTCGTGAAGTTAGCCTCTAAAGAAGTGAATGATTATTTGTATATCTTTTCATTGATTTTTTCTTATAATACTTCAAACAATTTTGTTAGATAGTCAAGAATAAATTTCTCTACGTATTGAAGTGTGGCATTAAGTACTCATGATTAATCTTAGGGGATTATTTTTCCTAAAAAAAAGAAATAAAAATGCACGTGAAAAAACAAAAAATAATTTTTTGAAACTTTTTTATTTTGGGAGTCCGACTATAATTGACCTTACTCTTACGTATTTCTATTCACATCAGAGTTTACATACTTTTAAAGGTAAAAAAAAATATTCCCACAATGAATGACATTGTTCCTACGTATTTTCATTCATAATGATAAATTAAGTATTTTTATTCATAATGAAAAATCAGGATCATGTAGTTCTAATGTAAAAAAAAGATTTGTTTGTGTTCATATTTTTTAGTTTTGGAATTTATATATTTTAAAAAAAAAGTGTGTTTTTGTGATTCATGTTGATTGGAATATAAGGTATTGCAAGCAACTATACTAAATACTTTCTATGAATTATAGTAAATGAAGATATTATAAATTAATCATGAATAAAATTGATTATTTGCATGAATTTTATTCGAAAAAATATTTTTTTTAATTTTTTTTTAATTTTTTCTCTAAAAACAGTTGATGTGTAACGTAGAAATACTCAAACAATCGTATTAAATATTACTTTTAAAAAACAGTTGGTGATTCTATATCCAAAAAATGGGTGACAAATAACAGAAATAATAAGCCTAACGTGTGGGCTCAAATTTAAAGAAAAACTAATGGTGGAAATAAAAATGTGTAGTGCAAATAATAACAAACACTGGATTAAATAAATGGACACAAATTGAAATAACGCTATGACATGACAAATAGCAAAAATGGTGGGCTAGTTGATGGGCTCAGACTTTAAAAAAAAACAATGAGAACAAATATTAAAAAAATGAGTGTCAATTAATGGGAGTGCTGGGCCAAATGAATGGATTCAGATTTTCTTGGAAAAACTTACTATGTATATGTAAAAACGTGTGGCAAATAGTAGAAATGTTGAGCCGAATGAATGGGGTCAGGTCATTTTTTTAAGACTGCTTCTACCTACACCTCCATACATTCTTGTGTCACTCCCATAAGTTTTTGAATTAAAAAAAATATCCTTCTTTAAGATTTTGGATTATGTAATTTGGAAGTCTTTTATAATTAGCTTCTAAATTATGTAATCCGGAAGCTTTTTGTGATTAACTTCTGGATTACATAATTCATAAGTTTTTTCTATACATGAGATTAGCTTCTGGATTATGTAATACAGAAGCTCTTTTTTCAGATGTTTGATTAGCTTCTGGATTGCATAATCCAGAAGTCTTTTCTGCATTGATATTAGCTTCTAGATTATATAATCTGGAAGTCTTTTTTCAAATATGTGATTAGCTTCTGGATTACATAATCCAGAAGCTTATCTCAAATCCAAAAAAGACTTTTGGATTTCATACGGGCAATTGCTTCCTACACCATATCATTGCACCTGATTCCAGCGAAAAAGAAGAAAATGTCCTTAAAAAAATGAGGTGCATATGAAAATACCTTCTGCATTCCCTTTTCCGAAATGTGTTATGGATTTTTTTTTCCAGAATAATCCAAAATGGGTTTTTCATTTTTGTTTTCGGATTTTCATTTCTCGAACACAATAATCTCTCTTCTAGATCTTTTTTTCCGGAATCTATTATTTTCATTTCTAGATTTTTTTTTTTCGAAATAAAATTTTGATTTTGTTTCCAGATTTTTATTTCCGAAACTCAATAACCTCTTCCAGATTTATTTTTCTGGAATATATTATTTTCAATTCCATATTTTTATTTCTGGAATAAAGGACATTTTTGGAAATTAAAAAAATATGTTGGGTGCTGGTTAAAAATAATTGGGTGTAGGAAGCATTTGCCAAAAAACATTGGATATAGGAAGAATTTGTCTAAAAGTAAATACTAGAGGGGCCTAAACCGAAACAAAAAAAAAGTATGTGGGCTGCACTACTAAATTGGAAAATTTGGGCATCGAAAAAAAAAAGTGGTGAAAATTGCGTGGTTGGTGGTCCCCTGTGTCAAGATTGACGCGCAAACCAATAAGGCATAGCCTCCTATGTACTATTGTCGTTTTTTTTTATCAAACTAAGGTTTTTTTTTTTTTTTTTACTAAAATAGGGTTGATTTTGAAGAATTACGAAACAGAAAAAATCGTGTCATACGTGTTATAATTTCAATGTGAAAAAGTTTTGTTAAGATGAGATAATTTCTATCATGTCAAAGTAAAATTATGTTAATATTATAATTGTAATTTTAATGATATAATTTTAATTTTAAAGATGTCATGCCAATCTAACACAAGTTTGATTAGAAAAAATATTAGTTAAATAAAATTGTATCATCCTTGCAATAATCAGTTTGCAAAATATTTTTTTAACTTCATACATGTATTAAATAATAAATGTTAATATATAAAAAGGTTTGTTTGTTTGAATTAAGAAAATTTTGTAGAAAAGAAATTTAAGGTAGGCACTTTATTTTTTTTTTGATAAAATTATATAGCAAAGGATATGGATACACCACTTCTAGAAGGAAGTTAATATTAATTTTGTTTTTTCTAATTCTTAGTTGTTTCTCTTTGTACATATGTCTAGTTTTTATTTTGTCTTTTTTTATTCTAGTCTCTACACTAGGTCTCTTTAATTAGACCTAGAATAAGTATACTACTTATATATATTCAGACACTTTGTTTTGATTTAAGGAAGGAAAATAAAATAGAAAAAATATTCCTTCTCATATATTTTTTCTTCCTTTTTCTCTTTTATTCATCTTTGTTTTATTTTATAATACGGTATCAGAGCTCTTAAGAGCTCTAGTTACTACATTTATCCATGGGTGAAGTTGTTGATCCCTCACAAAAATTTTGTTCTCCTTACCATGTTAGTTCATCGAATAATCCTTCCTTTCTCATTGTCTCTATTCTTGAGGGGCCAAATTATCATCATTGGTATCATTTATTTCAAACGAGTCTCATTTCAAAGAACAATATAGATTTCATTGATGGAACCATAGAAGCTCCCACTCATACCAGCTTATTATTTCTAGCATGACAAAGAGTCAATATGTTGGTTGTTTCTTGGATGCTCAAGGTTGTTTCTCTACCCATCGTACAAAGCATTATCTATATGGACAATGCCTTTGACATATGGAATCATTTAAAGGAGAGGTTCTCACGAGACATAATTCATATTTCTGATTATCAGGAGATGATTTCTTTTTTCAAACAAGATTCTAATAATGATGAGCAAAATCATGAAGGTTCAAAGACAACAGTGCAGTCTGAACAAATTGGTTTTACTTATGAGCAGTATCAAACATTGTTAGCTCTTTTACAGTAGTCCAAATCCAGTGGCAATGTTTCTAATCAAGTCTTTGTTATTCCTTTCAACATGACAACACAAACTGCTAATAAATTTCTTTCGTCCTTTAGTTATTGGATTCTTGATAGTGGTGCTATTGACCACATTTGTTCATCCTTAACTCATTTCACTTCATATCATCAAATTAGTCCAATTTATGTCAAATTACCAAATGGAAAACAAGTCATTGCCAATTAAACTTGAACTATTTTTCTCAATCAAAATCATGTCATAGACAATACAATGTTTTGTATATTCCTTGTTTCACTTTTAATCTTCTTTCAGTAGCAAAATTGATTGATAATTTATCTTGTGTTCTTACCTTTGACAGTAATGGTTGTCACATTCAGGACAAGAATTCCTTAACAATAATTAGTTAAGTTAAGATGCGAGATAGACTTTATATACTCAAGATTTCATCCTATTAAAAACTTCAAATCAAACCCATCAAATATGCACATACCATCAATATTATTAATATCAGTGCTAGTTAGCTAGAAACCATTTGCCATTTTCGATTATGACATGTTTCAAACAAATGTATTGATGTTATCATGATTAAATTTCCTTTTGTTAAATATAACAAATCTATTGTTTGTGATGTTTGTTATTTTGCAAAACAAAAAAGACTTTCCTTTCCTATTAGTACATTTAAATCTAAAAAATGTTTTGAATTGATTCATGTAGATGTATGGGGACCATACTCAATAACATCAATTCATGGTCATAAATATTTCTTGACTATAGTTGATGACTATTCGAAGTACATATGGATTTTTCTTTTAAAACAAAAAATCTGAAGTTGTAAAGACTTTGGAAAATTTTGTTATTTTTGTTCAAACACAATTTGGGACAGCAATAAAAATAATAAGAAGTGATAATGAGATTGAATTTTTCATGACTAATTTATTTGTTAACAAAGGAATAGTGCATCAAACATCATGTGTCAATACTCCACGACAAAATAGCATAGTTGAAAGGAAACATGGTCATATATTAAATGTAGCAAGAACTCTCATGATACAATCTCATTTACTCAAAATTTATTCATCATATTTTTTGATACATGATGCGCATATTATAAACATGTTTCCAACACCTGTTTAAAATTATTCTTCTCCTCATGAAATGCTTTACAAAACTGCAATAGATTTTAATGGATTAAAGGTGTTTGGATCTTTGAGCAACCATCTCTTTTGTACTGTGACAGTGATCCAGTAAAATACATTGCAGCAAACCCAGTGTTTCATGAGCGTACGAAACACATTGATGTAAATTGTCACATTGTTAGGGAAAAATTGAAAAAGGGTCTCAAACCAGTTACTCTGGTTGACATTTATACATTAGCCTTAAGTCCTCAATCTTTAAAGAGTATTTGTTACAAGTTGGGTCTCATCAATATTTGCTCCCCAGCTTGCGGAGGGCTAACAAAGAATATGGATACAAGGCTTCTAGAAGGAAACTAATATTAATTTTGTCTTTTCTAATTCTTAGTTATTTCTCTTTGTACATATATCTAACCTTTATTTTGTCTTTTCTTATTCTAGCCTTTATTGGCTCTTTATTTTACATTATGTATTTTTAATTATACCTAGAATGAGTGTACTACTCGTATATATTCAGACTCTTTGCTTTGATTTAAGGAAGAAAAATAAAATAGAAGAAATATTCTTTCTCATATCTTTTGCCTTCCTTTCTCTTTTTTGTTTATCTCTATTCTATTTTATAATATTATAAAATTTTATAAGAAAAAATTTCAAATAGTTATAACTTTTGATAGAGAACTCGAATTAAAATAAGTTAAAAATGAAAATTGTTTGAAATGAGGTTAGAAATCATGACCAATATTAGAAGGGGATTGAAGATACCAAATTTTAAAAATTCAACAATTTACTAATAGTTGTTTTTAGTTTGAGGCATTTTGGTATATTCTAGCTTTTAGTTTGTGTTTTAGGTTTAGGATTTTAACACTATTTTTTATTTTAATTTTCAATTAAAAAATAAATCTTTCTTACAAAGTTTTTATTTATTTATCTTACTAATAATTTTATATTCACAATTGTAGAGTTCAAAAAGCATTTGAGAAAATATATTATAAACTCTAAATTCATAATTATTGAATTTCGAATTTAATATTTTGAATAATAGAGTTAGAAAGATATTCTTAAATACTTTATGAACTCTATAATTTTAAATATAATTTTTTTAATTTTACAATTCAAAAGGTCTACAAATTATATAATTTAAAAATGAAAAAACAAACACAATACTTGTGGAAAGGTAAATTTGAAATCAAAAGAATTATAGAGGTGCAGGAAGAAAATACGGAGCTGCAAAAAGAAAATGTCTCGTTGTGTTAGTACTCAAACCTAAAAATGGCAGCCCAATAAATTATGTTCTCACTTAAAGGAATATTTTGACAATGTGGATCAAAGCCTAATATATAATCTTAACCATGCCATTGAATTCTGCACCCCCAATGACTTGAAGCTGCAGCCCCATGATTTGGACCCTATGGGGTGGTGAAATGTTAAAAATATTCTCAATTTAGATTTACAAACCACTGGATTGGGTAATATGGAAAGATTTTGGATTGAAAATCTCGAACCTATATTGAAGTTCTGTGTGAGAATGTATTTATGAATTAAGAAAGAAATGCATTCCAAAATATATATATATATATATATATATATATATATATATATTCAGATCTAGACATATTTTGAATTTTGCATTTCGAAAATACATTCTAAAATGTATATTTTTAAAATACATATACAATTTGAAATGTATTAATATATTCTAAAATACATACTTTGGATTTGAATGCACAATTCAAAATATAAAATAAAAATACATATATTTTTAAAGGGGGAAAACTGAAAATTTAATATTTTAGAAGTGCAGCATGAATATATAGGGGTACCGAATGAAATGGACATTAACGGATTAGCTTAACACTCGTGTTCAGAACCCAACTTATTCCCACAGCACTCAATCAATCCAGGTCCATCTATATGAAATTTTATCATGAACAAAGGATTCTTCTTGGCTTCTTCTTCCTGCACCCCTACGTTTTTCTTCCTGCACCCCCACAATTTTGTAAATCTCAAAACTGACCTTCACCTTTTATTTGAAAAAACTAGAGTTTTTTAGGTTACCGGATATTGGGATCCGAGAGTGTGAGCTACGGATTCAACAATACGGAACTGATTCGTGTTCTTTTTCAAATAAAGGGGTATTTCGAAAGCAACTTGTTGATTTCTGGATTGCTGAATCCGGAAGTCTAATTTTTGTTACGGATTGATGGATCTGGAAGATTACCAGATTCACCAATCTGGAAGATTTATGGATTTTCCAATCCAGAATGCAAAAAATAAATGCGGATTTCCCATTCTGTAAAATTACCGAATTGCATTGTTCGGAAGAAGAAAGAGTAGTGTGGGTCTTATGTGTATTTTGAGGTTTTTAAAAAATAATAGGGATATTTTTGTCTTTGCATTACATTGTGGGGGTGCAGAAAGAGAAACGTAGGGGTGCAGGAAGAAACTGCCCCATGCCATTCTTCTTTTGCAAGTGTGTGACAATATGAAACAAGGAAATGGGCATTTATGATAGATCATGCTTAAATAAAATATGTGTTGTAATGAAACAGAGTAAATATTTGCCAATATGAAACAAGGAAATGGGCATTTATGATAGATCATGCTTAAATAAAATATGTGTTGTAATGAAACAGAGTAAATATTTGCTTGTAAACATGTGAATTTCACCTATGATTTTTAGTTCCATTAAAATAATCTTATTTTTAATAATTTTAGTCCACTTTTAAAATAGTCTCATTCAACTCCTTCATATAGAGGGGTTATATTTAGGGTAAAGAGTAAATTTAGTTTGAAAATTTTATTTGAACCGAAGAGAAAGTGAAAAAAAAATGATTATTTAGATTGAGAAAAAGAGAATAAAAAAATAAAGAAATAGGTGTAAAAAGTTTATAAATTAATAATTATAATTATAGCACACTTGACTTTTACAACAATATGGACAATAACATCTATATTGATACAACTCAATTAGCCAAGCAGATGAACCAAGGACACAAGAGACACTTCACACTTTGATCAGTCATCTTAGCTTACAAGACAAGGTCCGACCAAATATCGAAAGCATCTCAGCAGAAGAAGAACTGGGTATAGACCAGAGCATCAAATGTTCTTTCTTCTGGTCTTTTTAAAAGACAAAAATGTTTGTAAATAAGTTGGGCTCACTTTGGGGGTTCCAAATAGAAACAAACTATAGTAGAATGTGCCTAGTAATTTGAGTAGGGTGTACTTAGTAATTTGAGTAGGGTGTGCTTAGTAATTTGGGCTTGTGCTAAGTCCACCTTTCATGACAAGTGCTTCTAGGTTTACGGTTTCTTTGACCTACCTTTTAGAAAGCTTTTCACAAATGACACCTCTACCCCTCTATCTTGTTCTCCAAGACACTCATACAAATAGAGTGTCTTGCCTCATGTATTTCACACATTGAATTTTGAAAGTAAAGAAACTCTGTCAAAGTATTTAGTGAGTTGAGTCTCCTATTAACCTTGGGTCTTATCTTGAGTGCTCTTCACTTCAAGTGGCGGCTCTACACCACTCATCTTGGAGTATCCCATCCTCCAAGTGGCTTGACAACTTATCACCATCCATAAGCTTTCTCTTATCTCTTCATCTTTTCTTTGTGATCCTGTCGACAACTCAAGCGTGGAGGAATTGCTTTGTCGCTTCCTTACCCCGCCTATGCAACTGTGCTATCTACAAGAATACTCTTAGAACCTCCTCCTCCTCCGGGAACTCCAAACGCAACCTGCAAACACACAGACGGCGCCTCTAGCGGCCGTTTGCACTCCGACACTCAAGTTAGATCACAGGATCACTAACAAAAATAATGCGTGAATGAATCTCTCTTTGATTCTCTTTTTATTATCTCTATGTCTGTGCCTAACAGAATTTTGTTATGCTCTTCTGTGCGTGCGTCAGAATTCTGTTATGCTTTTCTGCGAAAACGTACCACAATCAGTAAAGATGTGGGTGTCTGTGTTTTCTGTCTGTACCTTTCATGACACAGAGTGCACCTTTATCTGGGCCGCGCCCCTCTCAGACAGTGACACGTGGAGGCATGCAACTCACATCTAACCGTACATGTGCCACTACCTGAAGGGCTCTAGCGCATCTCTTTGTGCGCCTAAGTTATTCCCTTGCGGAGTAACTTAGCGCGTTTCTTCCATCTGGGTGAATCGCACATTCCCAGGAGAACGCCAGGTGTGGCTGGACTAGGCACCTTCACCAAGCACTGCTCTCTGCATACACGATTTCCCCTTCACGATGTCATGCACGTAATGGGTTGAGAGAGTCACCAATCCCTGACTGGTTTACTAACTCCCTCAGGCCACTCTCGTGCACACTTATACCGGCGAGGAGCTCTTCTTTCTCTGAGGTATGATCATGCGAGGTCCATGTGTAACGCTCTCGCTGGGAATCTCAGTCCCATTTTAACTGCGTGTAACACGAAACCCCGATGACTGATCGGTGCTCTATTGCTTCTCGCGTTCTCCCCCCGGGTGTTTATCTTGGAACTGATCTGTCGGTGGTCACTCGATTACTGATCACCATACCAGGTGATCTCCTCCCTAATTCCTCTGCACCTGATCCACGTGTTACCCTGCGAGTGGTCCACGTGGTTATCTACTGCTGACGTCATCGACTACCGATGACCGACCGGATCACTTTGCTTCACCATGCACCATTTCCATTCCCTCTTATGAATTTGTGTTCTTTTTTCCCTTTTTGATTTCTATATTGTTTTCCTTTCCATTTATGCTCTTTAATTCTCACTCCTTCTCCTCATCATCATCACCTTATATTGTGTTTTTCTCTTTACCCTCTAGAATTGAACATTCACACTAACTTAACCACTTGGTTAAGTTCGTGTCCAGTGAGAATCTTCTTTGGATTTCACCATAATTGTTAATCTAAAAATCATAAACAAAAGTGAAACCCATAAAAATGTGCGATCCTAAAATCAACTCACATCATGTGATATTCAGAGCATGGTTTTAAATTGTGCTTATCTTTTCTTAGTTAATTATGCCTTTAAATTTCAACACATTTCAATTTTCCTTTTATCTTTTAGCAATTTAAATTCCGCTTTACATTTAGGACATTTCAATTCCGCCTTAAAATTCTTGTCATTTCAATTCCACCTTTTTATTCATTAAGCACTTTAAATTCTGCTTTTAATTTTTTTTTGTCAATTTTTGTCCTTACCTCATTTTCTTGAGTCTTATGTTCTTAGTGTTCTAGGAGTCTTAAATCCATTTTATTTATTTTGATTTTAATTCTGAAGAACTAAAAACAAATTAGAAGTTGTTTGAGTAGTGGTTGATTTAATTCCAAACATAGAATTCAAGTGTTCATATGAATTGAATCCCAATCCAATATCTTTTCAAAAAAATTGAAAAGTGAATTCAAATATGCATGAACCAAAAAATATGGAAATTTTGAATCCATAAAAATATTAAATTTTTTTTGAGTAAATTCACATTTCAAATTTCAAATTACTAAGAGGATTCTAAGTATATGGCAAATTGTTTGCATACTTGTGGAATTTAATCCTTCTTGCTTTCACAATTTCTAAGGACATTAAACCTTCATAGTTAAAGTTTAAGTAAGTGTCTTTGAGTATTCATAAGTGCTTTTCTTGCTTGTCTTCAAATCTTTCTTAAGTTTTGTTAGGGGTTCTTTGGTTTGCAAGTGTTAAGAGCTTTGACCTCTTTCACTTGAAGTGTTGCTACCAAGTGTAGACCTTGTTGGAATGCAAATATTTCTTGAGTGAATTAAAACTTTGTCCCTCTTTACTAAATAGTCGAGTGATACAAGTGAGTGAGTGGGTTAAATTGTTATTTTCACTAATTGTTTGTTTTCGCTTGCGCAAATTTATGGCTCATTTGTCTTTAGAAGAATCTTCAAATCCACAACCCCCTCAAAAGGCACATCTTTTGGGAGAGCTTGCGCATGCCAAGAAAAGATTGACCCACAAAGAAGAGGAAATGAAACAACTAGTAGAAAGGATGCAAAGATTATAAGAGACTCAAGAGAGACAAGCTAGAGAAAGGAAATGAGAGCCTAAAAGAGCTACTAGAAATTACATACTATGGAAGTCAAGAAGAAGAACAAGATTGGAGAGTGCACAATTTTGAAGAAAGGCACCATCAACACCAACCACCAAAGACTTATTTTCCTTTTGTAAAATTACCTAGTTTTAGTGGGGAAAGTGACCCCAATTTGTTTTTAGGATGGGAAACTAAGGTAGAACAAATCTTTAATGTGTATGAGGTTGAAGAAGACCAAAAAGTTAAGCTAGCTTCCCTAGAGTTTTAGATTATGCCATGCAGTGGTGACATCAAATTGTAATGGACATTGGTTTGAACAAGACGCCAGTTGTGGTCTCTTGGTATGATTTGAAAGAATGAATGCACGCACGGGTTTTTCCTCCTCATTATAGGAAGGAACTCTTGTTGAAGCTCCAACGACTTCATCAAGGACCTAGTTCGGTAGATGAATATTTTAAGGACTTAGAAACTACTTTGATTAAAATTAATATGCATGATAGTGAAAAGTCAAAGATAATTAGGTTTGTAAGTGGTTTAAGGAGAGAAATTCAAGATATTGTAGAGTTATATGAGTACTCTTCTTTAGAGAAGTTAGTTCACCTAGCCATAAAGGTGGAATCACAAATTTTGAAGAAAACAACTTTTAAAAATACTCATAATGATGGCTTCTACAAATCTTTATGGAAGGATAAAAACAAAAATTCTACAAAAGATTTTCCTTCCAACTTTTCAAAAGAAACCACTTCTCATGATAGAGTTTCTAAAGACCAACCTTCCACCTCTACCCCTAAGTCACCCGCCAAAACCTCAAGTAGAAAATGTTTTAAATGTTTAGGTTTTGGGCACATAGCTTCCAATTGTCCAACCAAAATAACAATGATGGTAAAAGGGGAAGTTGTAGTGAGTGAACACAGTTCCCAATCCTCAAGAACTAGCTCCCTTACCTCTTCAAGAAGCCAAAGTGAGGAAGATCATAAGTTACCTTGTGAAAGTGATTTATTAGTAGTAAGGCGCATGCTTGGACAAACTCAAAAACCTTTTGATGAAAGTCAAAGGGAAAATAATTTTCATACAAGATGCCTTATTAATGACAAATTATGTTCATTAATGGTAGATGGGGGTAGTTGCACAAATGTAGCAAGTACAATAGTGGTGGATAAACTTAGATTAACCACCATCTCTCATACAAAGCCCTACAAATTACAATGGCTTAGTGAAGAAGGAGAAATCATTATCAGTAAACAAGTCCTCACCTCACACTGGAAAAACAAAAAGAAAGAAAAGATGAAACGGGTATCAATACCTCACCTCACACTGGAAAAACAATCATATTGACTCATACAACAATACAAACTGCACCTCCAATGTGTTTTTCTTCCTCATCTTTTTCATTACCTAATGATTCTAAATACTTGACATCTTTGATAAAGAATTTTAGAGATGATATTCAAACACCTCTAAAGGTTCCCACGTTTTAAGAGGATTCTCACCAAAAAGTCATTTCATCCCCAAATATTCTTTCCAAACATGGCCTGTATATAGAACTCACCCATATGAACTTCCAACCCACATCTCACAATGTTTTACCTGTGAACAAACTAACTATGTTATTTACAAGAGTTCTAAATTCGAGATCGAATTCTTTCCAACTTGGGGGGCATGATACAACCCAATTAGCCAAGCAGATGACCAAGGATACAAGAGGCACTTCACACTTTGATCAGTCATCTCAACTTACAAGACAAGGTCCCACCAAATATAGAAAGGGCCTCAACAGAAGAAGAACTGGGCACAAACTAGAGCATCAAATGTTCTTTCTTCTGATCTTCTTACAAGAAAAAAATGTTTGTAAATAAATTGGGCTCACTTTGGGGTTCCAAATAGAAGAATAAACTAGAGTAGGGTGTGCCTAGTAATTTGGGTTTGTGCCAAGCCCAACTTTCATGACAAGTGCTTCAAGGTTTTGGGTTTCTTTGACCTACCTTCTAGAAGCTTTCTCATAAATGACACCCCTACCCCTCTCTCTTGTTCTCTAAAAAACTCTCCTATAAATAGAGTGTCTTGCCTCATGTATTTCACACATTGAATTTTTAAAGTAAAGAAACTCTGTCAAAGTATTTAATGATCCGAGTCTTCTATTACCCTGGGGTCTTATCTTAAGTGTTCTTTACTTCAAGTGATGACTCTACACCACTCATCTTGGAGTATCCCATCCTCCAAGTGGCGTGACAACTTTTCACCATCCATAAGCTTTCTCTTATCTCTTCAACTTTTCTTTGCTTCACCATGCGCCATTTCCATTCCCTCTTATGAATTTGTGTTCTTTTTTTTTTCTTTTTTGGTTTTTATATTGTTTCCTTTCCATTTATGCTCTTAAATTCTCGCACCTCATCATCACCCAATATTGTTTTTTACTCTTTACCCTTCTGATCTTGCAGGTGATTCGAACGTTGAAGGATTCGCCACGTCAAACTCTGTCTTCCGCAAGAACGATCCAAGCACTCCACAAGAACTCCAAGCAAACCTGCGAAACACAACAAACGGCGCCTCTAGCGGCCGATTGCACTTCGACGCTCAAGTCAGCCTTTGTAAAACCACCAAAGAACTACAGAACTAAGAATCTCAGCGAGACTCGTGTGCACTCTGTGATTCTCTCTCTGTGTGTGTGTTAACTAGTAACTTGCAAGAATGAATCTTACCTCTCCTGCATGAGCGCGGAATGCCTTTATATACTCTGTTGTGTGCCTAAGTTATTCGTGTATGAAGTAACTTAGCGCGTTTCTTTCACTAGGTGTCTCGTGCAACCTCAGTGTGAGTACCAAGTGTGGCTTGGCTAAGCGCACGCACCAGGCATCACCTACTGTGTGAACGATCACCTCTGCTTTGCGCCATGCACGTTATGGGCTAAGATAGCACCAATCACCGACTGGCTTGCTAGCTCTCTTAGGCCGGTCTCGTGCACGACACTACTAAACACTTAACTTCTCCTTTCTCTGATACTCTGCCACCCAAGGTTCGTATGCAACGCTCTCGCTGGGAAATGTCCTTCGTTTCCAGCTTAACTGCGCGTAACACGAAAACCCGATGACCGTCGCTCACACCGGATGACCGATCGGTGCACCATAGTGCCACGCCCTCGGCTTCCAGGCGCTTATATAGGCGCTGATCGCGCATCCTCTGACGACCGATCACCCCCGCCCCCCTGGGTGACTTTCTCAATGACTCATCTGTTTCCCTGGCCCACGTTTTCCCCTAAGAACGGTCCACGTGGCTATCCTTTGTTGACCTCACCGACTACCGATGACCGACCGGATCACCTTCACACTTACTTAACCACTTGGTTAAGTTTATGTCCAGTGAAAATCTTCTTTGGATTTCTCACCATAATTATTAATCCAAAAATCATAAGTAAAAACCCATAAAAATGTGCAATCCTAAAATCAAATAACATTTTATATATATATATATATATATATATATATATATATATATATATATATATATATATATATATATATATATATATATATATATATATATATATATATATATATATATATACCACTTTCTGTAACTTTTTTTTTCACAGACCCAATCTTAACGAATTTCTTACTCATTATCTTTTCTTTTTTAAATCCAAATCCATTAAATCCCAATTTCGATCTCAACCCTTTAAATTCTATTTTTTTTTACTGAATTTTAAAATTAGTAGATACTCATTAACTATTATGTGTTGAAAGAAGATCAAATTGTAAGTAGCATTGTATCCTCTGGAGATCTAAATGTACAATATGACTGATTATGCAATAACTTTATATAAAATATTTTTTTTTCTTCAATTTTTTGTATTAATAATTTTATATTAATATAATTTTTTTTTATAATCTATATGGAAATTCTTTTGATTTAACGATGAGTTTTTGAAAGAAGAAAAAATCTAATAAAAATATATTAAACAATGTATCAAATAAGAATAATTCTAATAATATATTAGAAAACAATATAATATCATCTTCATATATATATATATATAAATCCATTTATACATAATGTAAACGTTATTCAAATTACATTTTTTTATAAATTTTATAAAATTCAAATTTAATTAATTCATAAGTTTAATTTCATATTCTTATTGATCATATTGTGGATATACACTACAAGAAAATCATGAAATAGAAACCAATTTTTAGAGACAAAAAATAATTAGTTGCTATAGTGACTAAATTAGAGACCATTTTAGAGACCAAAAGTTTTTTGGTTTCTAAATTAGTTTCTATTATTGTTAGATGGTTTCTAAATTGGTATCTAATTAGCAACCAAGGTTTTTGCTACATGTACCGACCAGTCCTTGGACGTCGTTGACTGCTGGTAATGGTGGGCCACGTAAGCTGGGTCCCACAAGCAGCATGAATCAGTGTCTCGCGAGCGACGCGAGCCCAGGTGCCGAAGAGTGGTCAGACGTCGATCACCAAGATGTACTGATGTGTCCTCAACAACAGAGTGAGGGCGATGAGACATTGGACATTGGTGACTCAAACAACAGAGCTGGGCCACGAGAGGTGGATCCTAGACAACACACCAGTTATCAGTAGGGAGAAGCCTAAATCACGAGGGGTCCATGCGTGTGGTTTGAATAGCGCATTCAGGCGTAGCACAAGTAAAGAACCACTGGAAGCGCTAAGGCCCATGAGGGTTACGTTCCAAGGGTAGGCTGCATACATGGCACGTGAACAACTAAGGGCACTCCCAGGACGGATGGCCCCATAGATTAGATGCACAAGTTGGTATCCAGGTGTGATGAGAATCAACTAAAGGTGGCTTTTTATAATGAAGAACAAGATCATTCGCCTTCACATTTAAAGTTTTTCTTGTTAATCTTTGCAAAAGATAAAGCCCAAGCCCAAGCCCAAGCCCAAGCCCAAGAAGGCCAAAGCCCACAAAAGCCCAAAGACCATCCCATGAAGGGCAATGCCAAGTTTTAAATAAATATTGTTTAGAAAGGTGCTTAGAGGGAAACATTAGAAACCTCTATTGTTAAAGCATCTTTTAGTCTTTAGTTAAGAGTCTTAGGGGGGGTGTATTAGTAGATAGGTGTAGGAGTAAATAAGGAGGTGCCAAAGTGAGAGAAAGGATCACACCTTCCTCATGCCTTGTTTTAGGCGCAAATTCTAGAAGCTTTTTGGGAGGGAGTTTTTTTGAATTTGTGTAGCTTACATTTCAGCACCTTAGGCTATAAATAGAGGTGCTCTCTTTGTAAAATTCAGATTTGAATTTTATCTAAAGAAACTATACTCAAAATTGGAGTGAGCATTTGGAGAGCTTTGAGCTTCTTCTCTAGTCTTATCTTGAAGGACCATGGTTTCCTCAAGTGGCGGCTTCCACACTCATCTAGGAGCATCCATTCTTCTAGTGGCGTGATCATCCAACCATTCCTCCATCTTCATGAGCATTCTCTTCTCCTTCCTTTCTTCTTCTTCAATTTGTTCATGTTGTCTTGTGTTCTTGAGTTTTTTGGTTCTGTTTTTCTGTTTTTCCAGCACCTATGTTCTGTTCTTGCCTTTTAATTTCAATTCTGTTTGGTTCCTTTTAGTTTCTCCTCTTTTTTGGTTCAATTTGACTAAAATTGGTTCATCCAAATGAGTTTGGGATTGGGTACTAGTTTTTGGTGAGTTCTTGTCTTAGAACAAATGATCCAACTCTAAGAAAAGTGCCTCTATATTGTCCAACTCAAGGTGATTCCTAAGAAGGTCAAGAACCTTTCTCTATATGGCTAGTGGAATCACATGATGTGATTCCAATAGCTACATAGAACAAGATTCTTGACACTTTGAGGAATCACCTTGAGCTGGAAAATGTAGAGGCACTTTCTTAGAAGTTGGATCATGGTTCTAAGTTCAAGAACTCACCAATAACAAGTACCAAATCCCAAACTCATTTGGATGAACCAAATATTGTCAAATTGAATCAACAAATGAGAATGAAAAGAAGAGACCGAACAGAATTGAATTAAAAAATAAAAGTACCGAACAGAATTGTGAAGCAAACAGAAAATAGGTGCTGGAAAATTAAAGGAACCGAAACAAAAACAACTCAAAACTCAAGGCAACAAGAACAAATTGAAGAAGAAGAAAGGAAGGAGAAGAGAATGCTCATGAAGATGGAGGAATGGTTGGATGATCACGCCACTAGAAGAATGGATGCTCCTAGATGAGTGTGGAAGCCGCCACTTGAGGAAACCATGGTCCTTCAAGATAAGACTAGAGAAGAAGCTCAAAGCTCTCCAAATGCTCACTCCAATTTTGAGTATAGTTTCTTTAGATAAAATTCAAATCTGAATTTTACAAAGAGAGCACCTCTATTTATAGCCTAAGGTGCTGAAATGTAAGCTACACAAATTCAAAAAAACTCCCTCCCAAAAAGCTTCTAGAATTTGCGCCTAAAACAAGGCATGAGGAAGGTGTGATCCTTTCTCTCACTTTGGCACCTCCTTATTTACTCCTACACCTATCTACTAATACACCCCCCCTAAGACTCTTAACTAAAGACTAAAAGATGCTTTAACAATAGAGGTTTCTAATGTTTCCCTCTAAGCACCTTTCTAAACAATATTTATTTAAAACTTGGCATTGCCCTTCATGGGATGGTCTTTGGGCTTTTGTGGGCTTTGGCCTTCTTGGGCTTGGGCTTGGGCTTGGGCTTGGGCTTTATCTTTTGCAAAGATTAACAAGAAAAACTTTAAATGTGAAGGCGAATGATCTTGTTCTTCATTATAAAAAGCCACCTTTAGTTGATTCTCATCATACTCCCCGAGTTGGAGAGAATTCGCCCACGAATTCTGAATCCCTGCATATAACAAAGTCAGTGTACTTTTACAATCAAAAGAGTAAGAAAAAGGAATACATGACTTAGTAGAGGGAATCAAAGGGATTGCAGAAAGGGAGGTCCTATGAATCAACCAAGTTGGAAAAATTTGTTTGGGAATGATGATATTTTTTGGAAAAAGACCTCTTAAATGGTGAAACCCATTAGGAGGTATGAAAAAATCATCCCTAACATATTTTAACCAAGGTGGTGTTGAAATAGGAACCTTGGGTAATGAAAAAGATAAAGAAGAAGAAGACCTTGGAGGGTCCATTTGAGGTATAGCACGAGTCAACATGATGGATTTAGAGGAGAAAATGGTGTGACTCGGTGTAGTACTTACTTCTTTTTCTTTCTCATTTTCTCTTTTAGTTTTCATTTTTATTTGGTCCTCATGAACCTCTTTGGGAGAGAGGGGTTTTAATATAACCTTGCGCCCTAGGAAGGAAAAAGACATTGTATTGGATAGGCCATCATGTAAAACATGTCTATCATATTGCCAAGGCCTTCCTAAAAGAAGATGAGAAGCTTCCATGGGCACAACATCACATAAAACCTCATCTTTATACTTTCCTATAGCAAAGTTAATGAGGACTTGTTTATTCACCATGATTTCACCTACTTCACTAAGCCATTGTAATTTGTAGGGCTTGGTATGAGAGATAGTGGGTAAAGCTAACTTCTCCACAACTCTTGTACTAGCCACATTAGTGCAACTTCCCCCATCAATAATCAAGGAACATAACTTGTTGTTGATAAGACATCGGGTGTGAAAAATATTTTCTCTTTGAGTATCATTCAAAGATTTTGGAATTGTGCCCAACATACGTCTTACCATCAATAAGTCACCTTCACAAGGACTTTGACTCTCATTTTCACTTGAAGGTCTAGAAGGTGAAGAATGCCTAGGTGAATTGGAATCATGCTCACTAACTACAATGCCTTCATGCATGTACATACTTCGTTTAGAAGGGCAATTAGCAGCAATGTGACCATATCCCAAACATTTAAAACACTTTTGACTAGACGATTTAATTGGGGATTTAGGCCTAGAAGTAGATGGCATAGGATCCTTGGGTTTGAAAGAAGAATCTTTGGAAGGATGTTTAGAAAAAGAATTTTTGTTTTTCCAAGACTTGGAGTAGTATCCATCATTGGAAGCATTTTTGAAAGAGTTTTTCTTAGCAAGTTGGGCTTCCACCTTCATTGCAAGATGAACTAAAGAGCCCAATGATGAATACTCTTGTAACTCAACAATGTCTTGAATATCCTTCCTAAGACCACTCACAAACCTAGCAATCATAGCTTCCTCACTTTCCTCTAATTCAATTTTAAGCACAAGCGTTTCTAGCTCCTTATAATATTCATCCACATTTAGCGTGCCTTGTTGAAACCGTTGGAGTCTCAACATGAGGTCTTTCCTAAAATGTGGGGGCACAAATCTAGCGCGCATTTGATCCTTTAAAGAGTTCCAAGAGTCCACGGGAGGACCCTTGTGATAGATAATGTCCTTTACAATTCCATGCCACCATTTCATGGCATAATCACTAAACTCTAGGGTGGCTAGCTTAAGCTTATGCTCATCTTGGATCTCATGGATCTCAAATATTTCTTCACATTTAGCCTCCCAATCTAAATATACATTAGGATCACTAGAGCCATTAAAACAAGGAAGCTTGACCGAAGGTAGCCTAGCCTTTGCATCTTGGTAGTAACCATTGCCGTAGTGATGTCTTTCTCCTTGAAGATGAGGTCTTTGTCCATGAAATTGTGGTGGATTCCTCCTTCTCCTATGCTCTTCTTCACGGCCAAAATCATTTGAAGAGGCTCTTGAGGATGGTCTATGAGAATGATGCCCATCATGGATAGAAGGAGATGGTCTAGCTTGTTGGACCTCCATCTTTTGCATTTTCTCTTCCAAGCGTCTAATAGTTCTTTGTGCTTCATGTAATTCACCAAGGATTGAAGCTTTGGAAGGAGAATTCTGCTTGTAGGATGCATCACTTGAAAATCCAGCCATTTGTAATTAAAAACAGCAAACACACAAAAACAGCAAACAAGTTAAAAATTAGCAAAAACAGTGAGCTTGGTAATTGAAACTGCCGAAGTGAATTTAAGGCTGAAAAAAGATATCACTCTCAAAGAAATAATGTTCTTGCTCCAATCTGATCTTGAGGCCTTGGAATCCTCAAAAGAAATATGTCAAAGCAAGCACACCAATCTTAAGAGCAAACCACCACAAAACCAAAGAAACAATAAAGACAAACAAGAAAAGGTATAAGCAAGGAAAGGTAATTGCAAAAGGAATACTATATGTAAGACAAACTCAAAGAGTAAGAATGAAAGACAATCAAGAAAATAAAGAACTCAATGAGAAAAGTAGGCACACAAAAGAATACCTAAGGAAAAGCACTAGAGTAGATGAAGAAAACAAAAAAATTTAACTACTGGAAATTTTTTTTTATGCAAACTGTGTTTGATATTCACTGATTTAACTGGAACGTTGTAGAGCGAACTGGATTATGAAATTTATACCACAGAAACTTCAAGATGTTAACTCAATAATGGCACTGGAATCAATTAAAAACAGTAAGCCAATTGAGAGAAATAAATTTTTTAAAATCACTGCCAGATTACCGTATTTTTTTCGGCAGGAATGTACACTTTTTTTATTTTATTTATCATTTTTTGTGTACTTCATATTTTTGAATGATTCTTTTTTCTATTCTTTTCTAACACTTTGAATATCTCAAATCCAGAATTTCAGAATTTTACAGTACGTAAATCAGTTGCAATAAGGAAAAACAGTAAGCACTTTTTTCAGAAACAGAGGAATCCTAATAGGAATAAAAAACAGGATGATGAACTAGCAAAGACATAATAGAAAATGATGTATTGGAACTTGTATAGGTCTAGAATACAAGTATGAACTCAATTCTAAAAAGAAAATGCACAAAGGATCAACATCAATTCAGAAAATTATATGACACCAAAGCAAGAAACAATCAAAACAATAAAAGTACTACTAGAAGTAATGACATATATGGAATAACATGACTAAGACAAAACTTGACAAGATTCAAAAATTAAAAGACACAACACAAATTGTAACAAGTGGAAGGAAGCTTAAGGTAAACTCTAGGAAGGATAATGCCATTCCAAAAGAGCAACCATACTCATAAGAATTATGAGTGCCATAAACCTTTCCACAAACACTTGGAGCAAAAGAAAAACAGCAAGAATACTCAATTAAAATTCTAAAACAGAAACTTAAATTGCAAGAAAAATTAAAGAGCTCTTGAAATAAAGTGCACACAACTCAACAATTAAACAAGAATGAACCTAAGACTCATGATACCACATGATGTGATTCCAATAGCTACATAGAACAAGATTCTTGACACTTTGAGGAATCACCTTGAGCTGGAAAATGTAGAGGCACTTTCTTAGAAGTTGGATCATGGTTCTAAGTTCAAGAACTCACCAATAACAAGTACCAAATCCCAAACTCATTTGGATGAACCAAATATTGTCAAATTGAATCAACAAATGAGAATGAAAAGAAGAGACCGAACAGAATTGAATTAAAAAATAAAAGTACCGAACAGAATTGTGAAGCAAACAGAAAATAGGTGCTGGAAAATTAAAGGAACCGAAACAAAAACAACTCAAAACTCAAGGCAACAAGAACAAATTGAAGAAGAAGAAAGGAAGGAGAAGAGAATGCTCATGAAGATGGAGGAATGGTTGGATGATCACGCCACTAGAAGAATGGATGCTCCTAGATGAGTGTGGAAGCCGCCACTTGAGGAAACCATGGTCCTTCAAGATAAGACTAGAGAAGAAGCTCAAAGCTCTCCAAATGCTCACTCCAATTTTGAGTATAGTTTCTTTAGATAAAATTCAAATCTGAATTTTACAAAGAGAGCACCTCTATTTATAGCCTAAGGTGCTGAAATGTAAGCTACACAAATTCAAAAAAACTCCCTCCCAAAAAGCTTCTAGAATTTGCGCCTAAAACAAGGCATGAGGAAGGTGTGATCCTTTCTCTCACTTTGGCACCTCCTTATTTACTCCTACACCTATCTACTAATACACCCCCCCTAAGACTCTTAACTAAAGACTAAAAGATGCTTTAACAATAGAGGTTTCTAATGTTTCCCTCTAAGCACCTTTCTAAACAATATTTATTTAAAACTTGGCATTGCCCTTCATGGGATGGTCTTTGGGCTTTTGTGGGCTTTGGCCTTCTTGGGCTTGGGCTTGGGCTTGGGCTTGGGCTTTATCTTTTGCAAAGATTAACAAGAAAAACTTTAAATGTGAAGGCGAATGATCTTGTTCTTCATTATAAAAAGCCACCTTTAGTTGATTCTCATCATACTCCCCGAGTTGGAGAGAATTCGCCCACGAATTCTGAATCCCTGCATATAACAAAGTCAGTGTACTTTTACAATCAAAAGAGTAAGAAAAAGGAATACATGACTTAGTAGAGGGAATCAAAGGGA
This sequence comes from Phaseolus vulgaris, assembly GCF_000499845.2. NCBI lineage: Eukaryota > Viridiplantae > Streptophyta > Magnoliopsida > Fabales > Fabaceae > Phaseolus > Phaseolus vulgaris. The sequence goes on along the minus strand of NC_023758.2, from coordinate 17,844,890 downwards.
TTGCAGAAAGGGAGGTCCTATGAATCAACCAAGTTGGAAAAATTTGTTTGGGAATGATGATATTTTTTGGAAAAAGACCTCTTAAATGGTGAAACCCATTAGGAGGTATGAAAAAATCATCCCTAACATATTTTAACCAAGGTGGTGTTGAAATAGGAACCTTGGGTAATGAAAAAGATAAAGAAGAAGAAGACCTTGGAGGGTCCATTTGAGGTATAGCACGAGTCAACATGATGGATTTAGAGGAGAAAATGGTGTGACTCGGTGTAGTACTTACTTCTTTTTCTTTCTCATTTTCTCTTTTAGTTTTCATTTTTATTTGGTCCTCATGAACCTCTTTGGGAGAGAGGGGTTTTAATATAACCTTGCGCCCTAGGAAGGAAAAAGACATTGTATTGGATAGGCCATCATGTAAAACATGTCTATCATATTGCCAAGGCCTTCCTAAAAGAAGATGAGAAGCTTCCATGGGCACAACATCACATAAAACCTCATCTTTATACTTTCCTATAGCAAAGTTAATGAGGACTTGTTTATTCACCATGATTTCACCTACTTCACTAAGCCATTGTAATTTGTAGGGCTTGGTATGAGAGATAGTGGGTAAAGCTAACTTCTCCACAACTCTTGTACTAGCCACATTAGTGCAACTTCCCCCATCAATAATCAAGGAACATAACTTGTTGTTGATAAGACATCGGGTGTGAAAAATATTTTCTCTTTGAGTATCATTCAAAGATTTTGGAATTGTGCCCAACATACGTCTTACCATCAATAAGTCACCTTCACAAGGACTTTGACTCTCATTTTCACTTGAAGGTCTAGAAGGTGAAGAATGCCTAGGTGAATTGGAATCATGCTCACTAACTACAATGCCTTCATGCATGTACATACTTCGTTTAGAAGGGCAATTAGCAGCAATGTGACCATATCCCAAACATTTAAAACACTTTTGACTAGACGATTTAATTGGGGATTTAGGCCTAGAAGTAGATGGCATAGGATCCTTGGGTTTGAAAGAAGAATCTTTGGAAGGATGTTTAGAAAAAGAATTTTTGTTTTTCCAAGACTTGGAGTAGTATCCATCATTGGAAGCATTTTTGAAAGAGTTTTTCTTAGCAAGTTGGGCTTCCACCTTCATTGCAAGATGAACTAAAGAGCCCAATGATGAATACTCTTGTAACTCAACAATGTCTTGAATATCCTTCCTAAGACCACTCACAAACCTAGCAATCATAGCTTCCTCACTTTCCTCTAATTCAATTTTAAGCACAAGCGTTTCTAGCTCCTTATAATATTCATCCACATTTAGCGTGCCTTGTTGAAACCGTTGGAGTCTCAACATGAGGTCTTTCCTAAAATGTGGGGGCACAAATCTAGCGCGCATTTGATCCTTTAAAGAGTTCCAAGAGTCCACGGGAGGACCCTTGTGATAGATAATGTCCTTTACAATTCCATGCCACCATTTCATGGCATAATCACTAAACTCTAGGGTGGCTAGCTTAAGCTTATGCTCATCTTGGATCTCATGGATCTCAAATATTTCTTCACATTTAGCCTCCCAATCTAAATATACATTAGGATCACTAGAGCCATTAAAACAAGGAAGCTTGACCGAAGGTAGCCTAGCCTTTGCATCTTGGTAGTAACCATTGCCGTAGTGATGTCTTTCTCCTTGAAGATGAGGTCTTTGTCCATGAAATTGTGGTGGATTCCTCCTTCTCCTATGCTCTTCTTCACGGCCAAAATCATTTGAAGAGGCTCTTGAGGATGGTCTATGAGAATGATGCCCATCATGGATAGAAGGAGATGGTCTAGCTTGTTGGACCTCCATCTTTTGCATTTTCTCTTCCAAGCGTCTAATAGTTCTTTGTGCTTCATGTAATTCACCAAGGATTGAAGCTTTGGAAGGAGAATTCTGCTTGTAGGATGCATCACTTGAAAATCCAGCCATTTGTAATTAAAAACAGCAAACACACAAAAACAGCAAACAAGTTAAAAATTAGCAAAAACAGTGAGCTTGGTAATTGAAACTGCCGAAGTGAATTTAAGGCTGAAAAAAGATATCACTCTCAAAGAAATAATGTTCTTGCTCCAATCTGATCTTGAGGCCTTGGAATCCTCAAAAGAAATATGTCAAAGCAAGCACACCAATCTTAAGAGCAAACCACCACAAAACCAAAGAAACAATAAAGACAAACAAGAAAAGGTATAAGCAAGGAAAGGTAATTGCAAAAGGAATACTATATGTAAGACAAACTCAAAGAGTAAGAATGAAAGACAATCAAGAAAATAAAGAACTCAATGAGAAAAGTAGGCACACAAAAGAATACCTAAGGAAAAGCACTAGAGTAGATGAAGAAAACAAAAAAATTTAACTACTGGAAATTTTTTTTTATGCAAACTGTGTTTGATATTCACTGATTTAACTGGAACGTTGTAGAGCGAACTGGATTATGAAATTTATACCACAGAAACTTCAAGATGTTAACTCAATAATGGCACTGGAATCAATTAAAAACAGTAAGCCAATTGAGAGAAATAAATTTTTTAAAATCACTGCCAGATTACCGTATTTTTTTCGGCAGGAATGTACACTTTTTTTATTTTATTTATCATTTTTTGTGTACTTCATATTTTTGAATGATTCTTTTTTCTATTCTTTTCTAACACTTTGAATATCTCAAATCCAGAATTTCAGAATTTTACAGTACGTAAATCAGTTGCAATAAGGAAAAACAGTAAGCACTTTTTTCAGAAACAGAGGAATCCTAATAGGAATAAAAAACAGGATGATGAACTAGCAAAGACATAATAGAAAATGATGTATTGGAACTTGTATAGGTCTAGAATACAAGTATGAACTCAATTCTAAAAAGAAAATGCACAAAGGATCAACATCAATTCAGAAAATTATATGACACCAAAGCAAGAAACAATCAAAACAATAAAAGTACTACTAGAAGTAATGACATATATGGAATAACATGACTAAGACAAAACTTGACAAGATTCAAAAATTAAAAGACACAACACAAATTGTAACAAGTGGAAGGAAGCTTAAGGTAAACTCTAGGAAGGATAATGCCATTCCAAAAGAGCAACCATACTCATAAGAATTATGAGTGCCATAAACCTTTCCACAAACACTTGGAGCAAAAGAAAAACAGCAAGAATACTCAATTAAAATTCTAAAACAGAAACTTAAATTGCAAGAAAAATTAAAGAGCTCTTGAAATAAAGTGCACACAACTCAACAATTAAACAAGAATGAACCTAAGACTCATGATACCACATGATGTGATTCCAATAGCTACATAGAACAAGATTCTTGACACTTTGAGGAATCACCTTGAGCTGGAAAATGTAGAGGCACTTTCTTAGAAGTTGGATCATGGTTCTAAGTTCAAGAACTCACCAATAACAAGTACCAAATCCCAAACTCATTTGGATGAACCAAATATTGTCAAATTGAATCAACAAATGAGAATGAAAAGAAGAGACCGAACAGAATTGAATTAAAAAATAAAAGTACCGAACAGAATTGTGAAGCAAACAGAAAATAGGTGCTGGAAAATTAAAGGAACCGAAACAAAAACAACTCAAAACTCAAGGCAACAAGAACAAATTGAAGAAGAAGAAAGGAAGGAGAAGAGAATGCTCATGAAGATGGAGGAATGGTTGGATGATCACGCCACTAGAAGAATGGATGCTCCTAGATGAGTGTGGAAGCCGCCACTTGAGGAAACCATGGTCCTTCAAGATAAGACTAGAGAAGAAGCTCAAAGCTCTCCAAATGCTCACTCCAATTTTGAGTATAGTTTCTTTAGATAAAATTCAAATCTGAATTTTACAAAGAGAGCACCTCTATTTATAGCCTAAGGTGCTGAAATGTAAGCTACACAAATTCAAAAAAACTCCCTCCCAAAAAGCTTCTAGAATTTGCGCCTAAAACAAGGCATGAGGAAGGTGTGATCCTTTCTCTCACTTTGGCACCTCCTTATTTACTCCTACACCTATCTACTAATACACCCCCCCTAAGACTCTTAACTAAAGACTAAAAGATGCTTTAACAATAGAGGTTTCTAATGTTTCCCTCTAAGCACCTTTCTAAACAATATTTATTTAAAACTTGGCATTGCCCTTCATGGGATGGTCTTTGGGCTTTTGTGGGCTTTGGCCTTCTTGGGCTTGGGCTTGGGCTTGGGCTTGGGCTTTATCTTTTGCAAAGATTAACAAGAAAAACTTTAAATGTGAAGGCGAATGATCTTGTTCTTCATTATAAAAAGCCACCTTTAGTTGATTCTCATCAAGGTGGTTATCCCGTTAGAGGTTGCACTTTAGTAAGGGAGTCTTACGCGCTAGATTGCCATAAGATTGGGTGATAACGGCGCTAAGGCATACCCTAAAAAACCCTAAATGTAGGTGGCGGAAACAGCAGAAACCCTAGACTATATAAAGGGTAGTAATAAACCTAAGAAGGTATGCAACATTTACACGATACACACAGTTTACACAAAGCTTTTACGACTAAGAGTTTTGGTGTTTCCTAGCCCTAATATTATCAATTTAAACACAAATTTGAAGTTGCAAAACATACCTTTGACAAAAAGAAGTGATATGTGTACCGCCCTGGTAGTCGGAAGTAATGACGTGGCAGCAAGCTATTATGTAGGCGTGTTGAGCGGGGGCAGCAAGCTATTATGCAGGCGTGTTGAGCGGGGCCTGATCCTGCCGGCAACTCGAACGTGGAGGAATCGCTTTGTAGCACTCTCTGTCCCGTCTACGCAACTGCGTTTTCTGCTGAATCACCCTCAGAACCTTCTCTTGGATCTCCAAACGTGACCTGCAAAACACACAGACGGCGCCTCTAGCGGCCGTTTGCACTCCGACGATCAAGTTAGTCCACAGAACCACCAAAGATGAGAAAACTAGTAGTGTGTGTGAAAAACTCTTGGTCTCTATTTTCGTCCCCCCCTCAATCTCTCCCTGATTCCATTTTATGTCTCTCTCCCTGCTTCTGGGCATAACAAAATTCTGTTATGCTTTTCTGGCATGTGTCAGAACCCTGTTATGCTTTTCTGAGACAGTGTACCTGCAAAATCAGTAGAGTGTGGGTGTCCGCGCGTCTCTGCGCTTGGCTGCGCTTGTCTGTACCTGTCTGTACCTTTAGTGGTACGGAGTGCACCTTTATCTGGACCGCACCCCTCTCAGATGATGACACGTGGAGGCACGCGACTCACATCTAACCACACACGTGTCACTTACTGGAAGGGCTCTAGCGCTTCTCTTGTGTGCCTAAGTTACGCCCTTGCGGAGTAACTTAGGATATTTCTTCCATCTGGGTAAATCGCATACTCTCAGGGGAACGCCAGGTGTGGCTGGTCTAGGCACACTCACCAGACGTTGCTCCCTGCGTAAACGGCTTACCCTACACGGTGTCACGCACGTAATGGGTTGAGGGAATCACCAATCACTGATTGGCTTACTAGTTCCCTCAGGCCACTCTCGTGCGCGATTCCCTGAGATGTGCTCATGTGAGGTCCATGTATAACGCTCTCGCTGGGAACCTCAGTCCCAGTTTAACTGCGTGTAACACGAGATCCCGATGACAATGCACCCGATGACTGATCAGTGCTCTATTGCTTCTCGCGTTTTGCCCCCAGGCGTTAGTCTGAGAACTGGTCTGTTGGTGGCCACTTGGCTACTGACCACCGATCACCGTTCTGGATGATCTGTCCCCTGACCTCTCTACCGCCTGATCTGTCGGTGGTCACTTGGTTACTGACCCCCGATCACCGCTCTTGGCGATCGCCTCCCTGATCTCTCTGTCACCCTGTCCACGTGCCACCCTGCGAGTGGTCCACGTGGTTCTCTGTTGCTGACGTCATCGACTACCGATGACCGATCGGATCACAAGCCCCCCAGTCTCGAGTCGTGAACTCGTTCTCAGCGAAGAGACTAAATGGTCGTGCCCTAAGTCCACGTGGCAAGTGGGACCGCATCACGTGCCACCTCACGTGCTGCTTTTTAACGTTTGGACTTCCTTCCTTAACCTCGCGACACGTGGCCCCATCGACGGCCAGCGTGGTGTGTCGCTAGCGCTTCTCTTATTCAAATTGGCGCGCGCCTTCACTGTTCCTTCATCTTCTTCAATCGACTCACAGACTTCTTGCGAACTCTTTCTCTGCGCACCCATCTTTCTTCAAGTTTTCTGCTTCCAAACCTCTTGCGATCATCCAAAGGTATGGTTTTTCTTCTTCCTGGCCCCTTTTAGGTCATCTTTACCGATTGCATTTATCTTTCTCGTTATCATGCATTCATCTTCTCTATTTTCCCTCTCTCGACCCGCGCTAGGGTTTTTCCACGTTCTCGCTCTGACTTCTGCTTCTTCTTCTTCCTCTTTTCACCTGGGTATCTCTTTCTCCTTCCCCCTCTCTGTTTTCACCGAAACATTCATCATTCCCTCCTCTTCCATTCATTCTGACTTTTCGTTTTTCCTCCATTTGCAGCTATCTCGCGATGGCTCGCTTGAAACAAACCGCGCGTATTATTGCCTCATCTTCTGGTGCACAGCCTTCCGCGAGTGCGCCAGCTCCACCACCGCCTGTTGCTACCTCCTACCACGACAATGCCAGGGTCTACGACTGGGCCCCCCTAGCGTTGCTCGCTGAGACCTCCACTCTACTTCCCCAGGGCCACCTCACGTCCCTGCTGAGCCACAATCCCGATGAGCCTTCCTGCGCCATCAACAGGGAAAATGACTTTAACATCCAAATCCGCATTCCTCCTCGAGGGATGCCCATCTGCGCGGACGATAGGGCCACCAATGGGCTGCCCTTCGTCTTCATCTACTCCGCCATCTTCAAAAGGTTGAAGCTGCGCCTCCCCTTCACCTTTTTCGAAAAGGAGCTGATGATGGAGTTGAACGTCGCGCCCTGCCAACTCCATCCAAATGCCTGGGCCTTCATTCGGGCGTTTCAGATCCTCTGCAATTATTTCGGGCACAACGCCTCCGTGGATGTGTTCCTCTATTTCTTCGAGGCGAAGAATCCTGGGGACAGGTCCTGGGTTAGCCTGAATGGGGTTGCTGGACGGGTGCTCCTGGGCCTGTACCAGCAATCCTTCAAAGACTGGAAGGGCAGGTTCTACATGATATCTGCCACCCCACAAAGTCCAAATCTGCTCGAGGGGTACCCCCTCTACTAGGTTCCTGGGTTGAATTCAAGAAATCCAGGGACCTCGAAGCTATGGCCCCCTACGAGCGCGAGCTATGTGGGTTGTTCCTGGGGGCCAAGTACAACTCCGCTCGCCTCATCAAGGATGAGTTCGATGTGGTGGCCCTGAAAAAGTACATAGGTAGCTCTTCTTCTACCTCTTAGGACACTTGCACCTTCTCATGCATGCTTTTATGTGTTTTGACTTACCTGCGTAACTTGAGCATCTAACTCTTCCCTTTCTCATCTGTGTAGATTCAATGTCGGGGAAAGACAGGAGGCTAGCCTTGCTGGAGCTTGCCAAGCGTCGGGGGGCCAAGGGAACTGGCTCCTCTTCTTCTACCACTGAGTCCATTGCAGCCCCTCCTCTCTCGGTCGCGCCAGCTGAAGGCCCCGAGCAAGGGAGGAAAAGGAAAAGACTGGTGAAGGCCTCCACTTCACTTGCTGCTGCTGCTGCTGCCTCAACCGAAGAGGAAAGCTCTGGCTCTCCTCTTATACACCGCCAGAGGAAAAGGCTAGCGGTCGAGGGGGCTTCGTCTCTCCAGCCTGGGGAGATCGAGGTGGTGGAGGTAGAGGAAGGTTCACCCCCTCCTCCCTCTACTCAACCTGCCTCAGAGCCCACATGCCTCCCTTCTCCCTGCCAACAGTTGCCTCCAACTTCTCAACCGCCATCTCCCCCCCCAGCAGGCCAATCACCTGGTCCATCTGCTCTTCCTGCTGGGGGTGCTTCTGCTCAACCTGGGGGTCCCCCACCACCACTGCCAATCTCCACTGCAACTGTTGAATGTGGTGGATCCAGCTCACGCCCAAGCGCCTCTGGGGCCAGCCATGAAAACTTCAGCAGGGTCATCACCTTAGTTCGACAGCTCATTAGCAACCGGGAGCTGGTCGAATGGAACGGTGATGAGGTGGACATGCACTTGGCCAGACAGATGGTGCTCTCTTTGGAGTTTTCCACCCAGCACCGCAAGCAAATAGCCCTGGAGAAGAGGGTGAAGGATCTTGAGCACGACAAGGAGTCACTACGAAGTGACTTCGAAGCTGCCTAAGGGTTTGTAGAGCTGATGCGGGGCATGGTGGATCGCGGCTACTTTGATCGCGGCTAACAACTTCCTTAGCTTTGTACTTAACGATTCTCGTGCATAGCTTCGTACTGGACGACTGACTAAGCGTGATCTGTCTGCCTCAGCTCGTTGTGTAAGAATTAGTTTGGAAGGCTGATCGATCATCGTTCTTCAGGTGATCGATCATCGTTCTTCAGGCGGCGTACCCACCAACAACTCGTCAGTCATCGTTCTTCATACTTCACCTTGCTTCTTTGTCGCTTTAGTGCCAAGTGCATGGAGGACATCGATCGTCAGAGGTGATACCGTTTTTGGCGAAATTTGCTCAACTGCGTGAACCCAGCAATACTGGGCTTGACCCTCCATGTACCGCTTTTGACCTGAGCAGATTGCTTAACCTTATAGCAAACTTGGCAAACCGTCAACTCAGGGTGAACTTTGAGCAACTATCAACCCTTCGACGATGTTGCCTTCCTTCTTTTCATGACCTGACCATTGCTCCCTCATTTGGGAGCAGAGGCGCCTTGCGGATCCTCCTCTACCTCCCTGAGTTTCGGATCAATAATCGGGTCTAACTGGGTCAGCATTGACGTTTCACTTAAAGGGGAAAAGCAAAACACCCCTGACCTTTCAGCTTATCTTGCCTGAACTCACTCTAAGGTGAGAAGGACTTTCTCTGGTGCCTCAACTTGCCCAGGGTGTACATCTCCACCCCCCCTGGATGCACTGGGGACCTTTAATCTCGCCTGAACTCACTCTAAGGTGAGAAGGACTTTTTCTGGTGCCTCAACTTGCCCAGGGGTACATCTCCACCCCCCCTGGATGCACTGAGGACTTTTAATCTTGCCTGAACTCACTCTAAGGTGAGAAGGACTTTCTCTCTTTCTCGCCTCAAGACGCACGAGGGCGTTGAGGTCTTTAATCGTTGCTGGTGCCTCCGATCGCCCAAGACGACGAGGACTTTAAAACTTTTAACTGTGCCGCCGATCACCGAAAAACGATGGGGACTTTGAAACTTTTAACTGAGAGCATGCAATACGATTTTACTGTTGCCCTAGATCTCCTACGAGTAATAAGGCCTTTTTCTTTTCTAAACTCTCGAAACCATAAGCATGCAAATATAGAAGCTTTAAACTTTGAAAAACTCTTCTTTATTGGGTGGCCTCATTAAAAACCCTCCTCAGGGAAAAAAGAGTGCCCCCTTGAAATTGTTTTAACAGAAACTATTCGATTTTCTTCGTATTCGTCTTTACTTACCAGGCTTTAACTGTAATACGACTTGAGATGTGTCGCGTTCCAAGTGCAAGGAATCGCCCCTCCTTCTAACGTCTCCAAACGGTAGGCGCCATTCCCGAGCGCCTCGGTTATTCTGAATGGTCCCGTCCACTTGGGCGACAATTTGTTCTGCATCTCATACTGATGGGCCTTCCTCATCACCAGGTCGCCGCTTCTAAACTGCCTTGACGTTACCTTAGAGTTGTACCTTCGCTCAACTCTTCTCTTTACCGCTTCGGCTTTCACTCTCGCCTCCTCCCTGACCTCATCCAGCAAATCCAGGTTCATTCTTCTTTCTTCGTTCGAGTCTTCCGCCACGAAGTTCTGGAATCTCGGCGAGCTTTCTTGGATTTCGACTGGAATCATCGCATCACATCCATAAACCAAACTAAAGGGGGTCTCGTGGGTTCCTGACTGCTCTGTGGTATGGTATGCCCAAACTATGCGGGGTACCTCTTCAGCCCACGACCCCTTAGCTTTCTCTAATCTTCTCTTTAAGCCTCTCAGCAACACCCGATTGGCGGACTCCACTTGGCCATTCGTCTGTGGGTGCTCGACAGATGCAAACACCTGTTGTATCCCCACCTCTTCACACAACTTTTTCAAGAGGTGACTTGCAAACTGGGTCCCATTGTCTGACACCAGGCGTTTAGGCACACCAAACCGACACACTATGTTCTTCCATACGAAGCTCTCGATCTTGTGAGCGGTGATCTAGGCCACTGGCTCCGCTTCGATCCACTTGGTGAAGTATTCAATCGCCACCACCAAGTATTTCGTCTGCCTGATCGCCAATGGGAAGGGTCCCAGAATGTCAATTCCCCAAGTATGGAACGGCCAGGGGCTGTAAATCGACTTCAGCTCCTCTGGGGGTGCCTTGTGCCAGTCGGCGTGCTACTGGCATTGCTTGCAACGCTGGGCGTATTTCTTGCAATCTTCTCTCATCGTGGGCCAGTAATAGCCTGCACGGATAGTCCTTGTCGCCAGCGATCGACCTCCGATGTGGCTCCCGCAAATTCCCTCATGGAGCTCAACCATAATCCTCGTGCACTTTTCTCCGTGTATGCATACAAGAAGGGGGTGCGTGAATCCAAACCTGTACAGCTCGCCGTCAATAAGGGTAAACTTGCTGGAGCTCTTCTTTATTTTCCTGGCCTCAGCTGGGTCCACTGGAAGCACACCATCCGCTAAATATCGCTGGTAAGGCGTTATCCACGTGCCTGACTCGTGGACAGCGCAAGTCTGCATCGATCTTGCCCCTTCTTCTGCTGGGCGCGCTCTGACCCTCGGCGCCCTTAGAGTTTCCTGCGTTAGGGACCTATGACTTCTCGCCGGTCTTCCCATTGATCTACAAACATGGAGAACTTGGTGGTCTGCCACGAATGCTCGAGGCGCTTTCAAAGTTTCTTGAATGACAGTCCTCTGCCTACCCCCCTTGCCCGAACTGGCGAGCTTGGCTAGCAAGTCAGCTCGGGCATTCTGTTCCCTTGGCACGTGCACCACTTCAAACGAAGCGAAAGATCTTTTGAGGTCCTGCACGTACTCCAAGTAGGCTGCCATCTGCGGGTCTTTGGCTTGGAACTCGCCAGTTACTTGTCCGGTGACCAATAGCGAGTCGCTCTTGGCCATAAGCACTCTCGCCCCCATTTCCTTGGCCAGCAAGATTCCAGCGATCAAGGCTTCGTATTCTGCTTGGTTGTTGCTTGCTTTGAAAGCGAACCTCAATGACTGCTCTATCAACACTCCATTGGGCCCTTCCAAAATGACCCCAGCCCCGCTGCCCAGCTGGTTGGACGACCCATCAACAGAGAGTACCCAGCGAAAGTCCCCCTCGGCGTTTTGTGCTACCTTGGAGGACAACTCGACCACGAAATCGGCGAAGACTTGCCCTTTGATCGATCCCCGGGGTTCATACTTGATGTCGAACTCCGAAAGCTCGATCGCCCACTTCACCATTCTTCCAGCAACATCGGGCTTCTTCAAAACCTTCTGGATCGGCAGATCAGTCATCACCAGTATCGTGAAGCTCTGGAAGTAGTGGCGCAATCTCCTTGCCGAGAATACAACCGCTAATGCTGCCTTTTCTAGGGCCTGGTACCTTACCTCCGGGCCTTGCAGCACCTTGCTGACGAAATATATGGGCCTTTGGGTCTGGTCCTGATCCTGCACCAGCACTGCGCTGATCGCCCTCTCAGTTACGGCAAAGTACAGCCTGAGGGGGGTTATGTCTTGGGGCTTGCACAGAACTGGAGGGCTGGCCAAATATTCCTTGAGCTTTACGAAGGCCTCCTCACACTCCCTTGTCCAAACGAACCTGTTGTTTCTCTTCAAACATTGGAAGTATGGGTGGCCCTTTTCTCCGCTCGCCGATACGAATTGGGACAGGGCGGCCATCCGCCCCGTGAGCTGCTGCACCTCCTTCACATTGGCGGGGCTCCTCATTACCAAAATGGCGGCGCACTTCTTAGGGTTTGCCTCAATTCCCCTCTCTGACAGAAGAAACCCCAGAAATTTCCCTGCTTCTACACCAAAAACGCACTTTTCAGGATTCAGTTTTAGCTTGTACCTGGCTATTGTGGTGAACAACTCTTCCAAGTCTGCGACGTGCTTGTCCTTCTCCAGGGACGTCACGACCATGTCGTCGACGTATGCCTGCACATTCCTTCCGAGCATGGGCGCAAGCACCTTGTCCATCAGCCTTTGGTAGGTGGCCTCTGCATTCGTCAACCCGAAGGGCATCACCCTGTAGCAATAACACGACCTCTCCGTCTTGAAGGCGGTCTTCTCTTCGTCCATGGGGTGCATCTTGATTTGGTTGTAGCCCGAGAAGGCATCCAGGAAACTGAGCAGCTTGCACCCTGATGCACTGTCTACCAGGGCGTCAATACTTGGCAAGGGGTAAGAGTCCTTCGGGCAGGCCTTGTTCAAGTCTGTAAAGTCAACGCACATCCGCCATTTCCCGCTGCTCTTCTTGACCAGGACGACGTTAGCGAGCCATTCTGGATATTGGATTTCCCTGATGTGGCCCGCCACAAGTAGTTTATGCGTCTCCTCCTTGATCGCCTGTCTCTTCTCCTCATTGAATTTCCTTCTTCTCTGGTGGATGGGCCTGACTTGGGGGTCCATTGCCAAACGATGGCACAAGAAATTGGGGTCGGTCCCCGGCATATCTGAAGCAGCCCACGCAAACGCATCCAAGTGCCTACTAATTACTTCGGCGATCTGGTCTTGCAGCTTGCTATCCAGGGTTCTTCCCAATTTAAACACCTTACCACTGATCTCCTTCTCAAGCCATTCCTTTACTGGTTGAGGTTTCCTCTCGCTGGCGATCAGTGCCCTCGCGATTTCGGTTTCTCTAGCGGTCTCCGAGCGGTTTCTCTCCGATCTCGCCTCTACATTTTCCATCGGCACATCGCCCTCGGTGACCACCTCTAACGCCGCATCCGGAGCTCGTCGGTGAGCGGGCTCCGGCTCCACGCCAGGGGGAGGCGTTGTGGTCATGTGGCACACGGACCTCTTGTTCTTAAGGCTATTTTCATAACACTTCTTCGCCTCCTTCTGGTCGGAGCAAATAGTGATGATCATGCCCTCCATAGACAGCATCTTGACCTTCATGTGCCTTGTCGAAGGCACGGCCCCTGTCCTGTTGAGCGTTGGCCTCCCCAGCAGTATGTTGTATGCTGATGGGGCGTTTACGACAAGGTACCTGACCTTCTCCGTTGGTGAGGCCAAACCGTCAGTGAAAGTTGTCCTCAGCTCGATATACCCCCTCACTTCCACTTGGTCGCCAGCGAAACCGTACAAGCAGCCCCCATATGGTCTCAACTGATCAGGGGATAGCTGCAACTTCTCAAAGGATGGCCAAAACATCACGTCTGCTGAGCTTCCTTGGTCGACCAGCACCCGGTGGACGGTCCTTCCCGCCGTGACAAGCGAGATCACAATAGGGTCGTTGTCGTGAGGCACCACGTCCCTGCGGTCCTCCTTGGTGAACGTGATGTCCACGTCGGGCAAGTGATCTTCAAAGACTTCCACTGACATTATCGACCTCGCATACCTCTTTCGTTGCGACGCTGTGCACCCCCCGCCGGAGAATCCACCAGCTATGGTGTGGATCTCGCCGTGGATAGGCACCTCGTGCTGTTGCCCCCCGCTGCCTGCCGGTTGAGACCCTGATGCTTGGCCCGCTTGCTTCTCTAGCAAGTAATCCTTCAGAAAACCACATTTGACCAGCTCGGCGAGCTGGTGCCCCAGAGCCAAACACGAATTGATGGAGTGGCCAAAACTCTTGTGGAACTCGCACCAAGCGTCTGGCTTTGCCCCCAAGATCTTCTCCTCCGTTTTCTCAGGCACTTTGAGCCTGGTAGCTATGTTTGGGATGACGATCAAATCAGCCAAACCCATCACAAACTCATACCTGGGGGGGCGATTACTCTCCTTGGGGCGCCCTGGTCCCTTGCCTTTGTTTTTCTTAGGGTCGTAAGGGTGACGCGCCCTTTGATCCCTCTTTCCCGCCGCTGCCTCCATTACCCTCTGAGGCTGTACCCTGGCTTGGGTGCGCGGTTTAGCTGGGGCCACATTTCCTCTCTTCTCGGTGACCTCGCTCTCGGCGGCTATATGAGCCACAGCACGTCGACGGATTTCGGCGAACGTGGCGGGGTGGCTCCTGATGAGCGACTCGCTAAAAGGCCCAGGCAACACGCCCTTTTTGAAGGCGTGCACGAACATCTCTTCGTCCTTTCCTGGCAAACGGACTATCCGAGCTCCGAATCTGTTCAGGAAATCCTTTAAGGACTCCCCTTGGTACTGCCTTATATCAAACAAGTCGCAAGACACCAAAGGTGGCGCCTTGTTCACTATGTACTGCTCAACAAACATCTTGGAAAACTGTTGGAACGTGGTAATGTGGCCAGTGGGTATACTGACGAACGAGTCCAACGCCGTCCCGCTCAAAGTGCTCATGAACACCTTACAATACACCGCGTCTGAGCCCCCTGAGAGCATCATCTGGGTGTGAAACGCCGTGAGATGGGCTTCAGGGTCCTCCACCCCAGTGAAGGACGCCTTCACCGCCACAGTGTTAGCCGGGACTACTGAGTCCATGATCTCTTGGGAAAATGGAATAGGGAAGCTGCGTGGCGGGGAAGGGGGTTTGTCCCCTGCCGCGCGCTCTTCCCGCTCTTGGAGGGCTTTGCGCAGCTCTTCATTGATTCTGTTGAGCTCTACGTTCCTTGCTTGCGAGGCCACCAGCGCCTCGTGCATCCTTTCCTGCTCAGAACGTGATGCAGCCACGTTCTCCTGCAGCGTCCTCATCATGTCCATCACTTGCGTCATGGACACAGCATCTTCCTCGGTTGATGGCGCAACTGAGCTGGAGCGCGTTGTCCTCATCCTTCCTCAGCAAACTCTGCAGCTCAAAGAACTCCAAACAAATGGTGAAAACTCCAGGAGTCGACTGCGATAGCGAGTAGCTAAACTGAAGACACTCGAAGCACCACCAACACCAACTATGGTTGGGAATCACGTTTTATACGTGCCCCACGGTGGGCGCCAAATGATCCTGCCGGCAACTCGAACGTGGAGGAATCGCTTTGTAGCACTCTCTGTCCCGTCTACGCGACTGCATTTTCTGCTGAATCACCCTCAGAACCTTCTCTTGGATCTCCAAACGTGACCTACAAAACACACAGACGGCGCCTCTAGCGGCCGTTTGCACTCCGACGATCAAGTTAGTCCACAGAACCACCAAAGATGAGAAAACTAGTAGTGTGTGTGAAAAACTCTTGGTCTCTATTTTCGTCCCCCCCTCAATCTCTCCCTGATTCCATTTTATGTCTCTTTCCCTGCTTCTGGGCATAACATAATTCTGTTATGCTTTTCTGGCATGTGTCAGAACCTTGTTATGCTTTTCTGAGACAGTGTACCTGCAGAATCAGTAGATTGTGGGTGTCCGCGCGTCTCTGCGCTTGGCTGCGCTTGTCTGTACCTGTCTGTACCTTTAGTGGTACGGAGTGCACCTTTATCTGGACCGCACCCCTCTCAGATGATGACACGTGGAGGCACGCGACTCACATCTAACCACACACGTGTCACTTACTGGAAGGGCTCTAGCGCTTCTCTTGTGTGCCTAAGTTACGCCCTTGCGGAGTAACTTAGGATATTTCTTCCATCTGGGTAAATCGCATACTCTCAGGGGAACGCCAGGTGTGGCTGGTCTAGGCACACTCACCAGACGTTGCTCCCTGCGTAAACGGCTTACCCTACACGGTGTCACGCACGTAATGGGTTGAGGGAATCACCAATCACTGATTGGCTTACTAGTTCCCTCAGGCCACTCTCGTGCGCGATTCCCTGAGATGTGCTCATGCGAGGTCCATGTATAACGCTCTCGCTGGGAACCTCAGTCCCAGTTTAACTGCGTGTAACACGAGACCCCGATGACAATGCACCCGATGACTGATCAATGCTCTATTGCTTCTCGCGTTCTGCCCCCAGGCGTTAGTCTGAGAACTGGTCTGTTGGTGGCCACTTGGCTACTGACCACCGATCACCGTTCTGGATGATCTGTCCCCTGACCTCTCTGCCGCCTGATCTGTTGGTGGTCACTTGGTTACTGACCCCCGATCACCGCTCTTGGCGATCGCCTCCCTGATCTCTCTGTCACCCTGTCCACGTGCCACCCTGCGAGTGGTCCACGTGGTTCTCTGCTGCTGACGTCATCGACTACCGATGACCAATCGGATCAGGGCCCATGGCTGGCAGAAGGGAAGGAAGTTGGGGGGCTCGTGTGGTCGCCAGTTATTAAGTTGGCGTGCTCCGATCTCTAGCATACCTAAACCGGCGGTCACCGAGTTTGAGATGAAGTCGCCGGATGCGAACCCAGACGACCTAGTAGTTAGAGATCGCCGAAACAAGGACATCGCCAAAGTTGAAGTCGTCAGATAGTTATTTCATAGCTAGCCAGGGGTTGAGGTCGGGAAATAGCTTACCTGAACATACACGGTGAAGCAAGTGAAGTAGATCATGAAGGCGACCAGCGAGACCACAGGGAAGGTGTGTGCGAAGGCACCCAAACTCGCCACGCAGAAGAGATCACGCTCCAAGGCAACTATGCGCTGAGTTGTTTCACGCGTAAGTAACTTAGCCAAAAGCCTGAAGAATAAGAAGTGGCGCCCAAGTCAAGGATGCTCCAGAGGGTGACACGCGTACAGCTGGATGCGAGCCACGTGTCCAGATGTGTAACTGTCAGGAGAGAGAAAGAGCGCAGGTATATAAGAGATTCTAACGAACTTCTGAGGTACGCACGTTTAGATTACTTCTTTACGCTTGCGAGAGCTTGAGTACGCTGAGAAAGAATTTTGCACGGTTCCTTAGAGTTCTTGAGTTTTCTCTTAGTATTTGGTGGTTCAGTCGCTGACTTGGGCGTCGGAGCGTGATCGGCCGCAGCGGCGCCGTTCTGTCTTTTGTAGGTTCTTGAGGTGAATCGCGGTGAAGGACGGAGGCTAACACGGCGCAGAAGTCGATCCAGGTTTGACGAGGCAAGGTTCTTGCGTCCCGGTCAACAGGCAGGATCAATATGTATTCCTACTTATCATCAACGTACACTAATAAGAGGTTAAGGATAAAATTTGGGAATGTCAATAAAGTGAAAACTAGTTGAATATTCTATCATATTCAATATTATATATCTTTATAGAAGGCAAGTTTAAAAATGGAAATTAGAGACTCCAAAATCATGGTTTCACAAAATTAATGACACATTGACCATTTTCACATTCCAAACACATTAAAGTGGATATAAATCACATTGTGTCATAATAAACACATTAAAATAAGGAAAAGGAAAATGATTTTATGTGAAAATAGTACAAACAAAGCATATAACAATTTATTTACCTTACAATAAAATAGAAAATCAGTTGAAGGGTTGATCATCAAGGTCTTCACGTAATGGGGTGGACCTGACTAGTACTCGTTGAACTGTCTACAACTTTTCGTTCCAAGACCATGCCTAATTGTTCCGCCTCAACTTCATTTTGTCCTTGAACAATGCCCACTTTTTAGTTTCTTAATTAGATCTTTCAGTTGTTTCTTTAACTTCGTGCTGAAGTCTTTTAGTCTCGGTTAACTAATGTGGACTTTGTTCAACGTTAGGTGATAATATTGAAGTTATTAAAATTTAGAACTCTATCAATAAAGATTAGTTGTAAAAGTAAATATATAATAACAACACTTAGATACGCATAAACATAATAATATTTAGTAGTTTAGTTTTCAATTTAGTTTTCTGTGAACATTTGTTGTTGTTTCCAGTTCTATGTAATTTATTCATTTATATTCTTTGTTCTTTCGTGTTTCTTCTTCTCTGTACTTTGTACATCGTTTTACATTATCCAATTTAACTTCGTAAGTGAATTTAATTTTGGAATTGGGTAATAACAAACTCAAAGTCATGTTAGACGATAATTTGTTTTAGTTTTTTTCTTCTTCAAAATCCTTTTGGAATCTATTTTTCAATTGAAAATTGTTTTCTCAAACATAAAAACCAATTAGTTATCTGTTTTCTTCATTAACAAGGAATCCAGATTTGGGTCTCTTGCATTCAAAGTTGAAGATTACTATTAAATCACGATTTTTCTTCCATGTTTCACTTTCTAGAGTAAATTTTGCTTTTTTCTTCTAGAATTTCTTTCAATTCTTGTTCATTTACAATTCAGCACTTTACATTTCCATTTTATGCAGTTAATTCAGTTAATTTCCATGTTAATTCAATTACTGTTCTTACAACAAGGACCGAGAATACTCAAATAAGTTGACAAGACCAACTTCTTCAACTGATCTTCCGGTTTTGGGCTTTGGGCTTCTCTCGAGGTTGGGCTTTCGGCTTCTCTCCAGGTAGAGCTATCGGCTTCTCTCCAGGTAGGGTTCTCGGCTTCTCTCCAGGTAGGGTTCTCGGCTTCTCTACAAGTAGGGCTCTCGGCTTCTTCTCCTCATGGATGGGTGTGTGTACCTGCAAGGCGCTCCGATGCCAAAGTCAAAAATAGTTTAATGTTCGTCAGATAAAATTCACTCTGCCTTACCTCTTGCCTTGACCTCTATTTATAGGGTTTTCTTATTGGGCTTATATTTAATTTGGACTTTTCTTTCTACACTACTTTATTATTTTACACACACCCATTAATTTGGGCTCTTATTGAATTGGGCCTTGCTACAGTGATTATATATGTATGTTTATTTTGTTCTTTTATATATGTAGTTCTCGGCATAACCTCTCGGTTAAACCTTTCGACCCTATCAGTACACCCCCCCCCCCCCCCAAGGCATAAGGATTTTTATTTATTTAAGAAAAACATTTATGCCTTAATATTATGTAGTATATTAGGAAATGATTTGATTTTGCACTAAATGTCTCGTTTTTGGTGCTTTTCCTTGATCAGAACAAGTGATTTGATGTAAACTACCCATTCAACCGTTAGATGGTGAGTATTTGAACGGTTTGAGATGTTGTGACGCTTCAAAATTTAGGGTTTTGCTTCTACTATAAATACCTTGTTTCATTTATTGTTTGTGATACTATTTAAACTTTGTTGCTTTTTAAGAGCTCCAGCATATCGTTTCAAAGGTATAATGTCTATTTAAAGTTTTGTTTCTGCTTTTAATGACTTTATTGGTTTTTCGAGTGTGAGTGGTGAATCTACTGGGCGAGTGATACGAACTGGGCAAAAGTCTCATTCCAAATCGTCATCTGCTACCCTTTCATGTATAAAAGATTCAAATGAAGCCACTATCATCGTTATTCCTCACAGAACCGAAAAAATCGCGTCACAAAGTACCCCTCGTTTAGGTTATAACTGGGTTAATTCTAAAGTCTAAGAATTTTTCTCTCGGTACCATTCTGGACAAGAGCTTCGTAGTTTTCTTTCTAACACCCAAATTTATTCTTCTAACATTGATGATGATATAATTTCTTTTCGGCGTGTTGGAGATGTTGATAACGTTTGACATGGTCAACAGAATGATAGTAATGAATTTTTTTTATTTTTATGCTTATTTTTTTAGTGATATTCATATTCAATTGCCTTTGAATGATTTTCAAATGGGTGTACTTAATTTTCTTAATATTGCTCCTACCTAACTTAATCCTAATGGTTGGGCTTCAATTCAAGATTTTAGCGTTTTGTGTATATTACTATGACTTTCTCCTAGCCCAAAATCTTTTTTGTATTACTATAGCTCTCGTCCTGGAAAACGACTAGGCTGGTTGTCCTTGACTAGTAAACCTAGGATTTGTTTTCTTAAACCCTTTACCTCTTCATATAAAGACTTTAAAGAGGGGTTTTTCAAGATTTTAATAGAGGAAGAAGGAAAGAAATATTTCTTTGATGGAGATACCCCAAAATTCCCTTTGTACTGGATTGACCAACCTCTGAAGTTTAATTTGTGGTCATACCATTCAATGGATGCTGCTAATCGGCGTGTAATTGAAGTTTTCGGTCACTTCTCGTATCAGATTCCCACTCGTGCTTTGTTACGATTATACACTTTATAAACGCCTTAGAAAGACTTCATTGGTATGTACTTGTTTCACTTTTTTGTTTTATAGCAAGAGATTTTTAACTTTGCTAAATGTTTTATTGACTTTCAGATTTTATGGCGGCTACAAATCCGAAAGCACAGTATTACTTTACCAAGGTTCTGAGTAAAGCAGATGATGTCACTCCTTGACATGAACCTGTTGTTGATCCTGCGCTGGAAGTAGAAGTGTTGAACCCATCTCTCGTGTTGAAGTGATTGAACCTGTGAATGAGGATCGTGCTGTAAGTCCTTAAAAAAAACAAGAAAAGAGATCGAAGCTAAAAGAGATCTCATTCTTCTTCTCGGCGTCATCATCATGCTGAAGGAGGTTCATCACAACCTCTTCCAAAATCAATCTTTGCTGCTAGCACTAAATTTTCAAAATTTGTTCAAACTTCTGTCAATGAATCATCGTATAATATGTTGAAGGCGACTGATGTTGCATCACTGACTGATTCTATTATTGAGTTTTCAAGTCGAGCTCTTCTAATTGGGAAAATGATGAAGACCAAAAGTGCAAATAACATCTCGTTCGCCGAATTTGAAAAGATGAAAAATGAACTTGCTGAAGCACATGAGAAGATCAAGTCTTTGACTCTTCAAGTGAAAGAAATATATGCATTGAATACTCAGCGAGAAACTAAAAACGAGAATCTTGAAAACAAGATTACTGAGTTAAATTCCAAGAAGTTGAAGAGTGACGAAGAAAAGACAAATCTTCAAAATGAAAGTCAACTTTTGAAGGAAAAAATGTTGGAGTTGTCTACTGCCAAAGAAACTGATAAGAGCGCCATCAAACTCATGGAGAAAGAAATAGATCAACTAAAGGTGAGCGTCTTTGAAGCCGAGAGTTTTATCTTGGAACAACATCAACTAGGTTTTGAGAAAGCTCTTCAACAAGCCAAATATTTTCATAAGATCCCTATTGATAAAGACAACTTCGACGTTAAAAAGTATTTTTACAATGGTGAACTAATTCCGGTTAACGAGATCCCGGAAGAGGATGCCGAATATGTTAACGTCGTGAGCTGAATGAATATGAGCTCAATTTTTTGTTGTAGTTCTCGGTTAGTTTGTCGAGAATTAAATTTTTTTGAATGCCATTATGGCTACTAATGTATTTACTTCTGCTTAGTAAATATAAAACTCTTTTGAGCCTTTCGGTTATTGCTTTCGGTTCTACATTTCTTTGATTATACGAAATTATTTGATTCAACCAGTTAAGAACAACTCTCGGTTATACTTTTCGTTTTTTGATTAATGTAGTTGATTCTTAAAACATGCGTTTTAGTATACTTTGGGTTATACTTCTTAGATATCATGATAAAAAGAGCAAGATTGATAAGTGCTTTGTTGTACTTAAGAAGCTTTCGGTCGTACCTCTTCAAGTTAGTTAATTAAGTTAAAGTATTGTTTTACTATATAAGAACCTTTCAGGTAAAGACTTTTTTTTTTAATGTGAATTCAAATTCCTAACTTACCTTTAGATGTTCTCAATGACACCTTTCGGTTAATACATGAATAATTCAAAATTGGAAAACATTGATAATGCGTAATTTGTGAATTTAAATTCCTAACTTACCTTTAAATGTTCTCAATGACACCTTTCAGTTAATACGTGATTTGTTATCATATGGCATGAATAATTCAAAATTGGAAAACATTGATAATACGTGATTTGTGAATTTAAATTCCTAACTTACCTTTATATGTTCTCGATGACACCTTTCGGTTAATGCGTGATTTGATAATATGTATTAGGTGGGTTTCACTTGTAATGAAATCATCCATGCCCAATTGATTTTCAGAATGTTTTATTTTGGCAGGGTTTCATTTGTTTTGAAATCGTCCATAACCAAAATGTTGATATTTTTCTCGCCAGGGTTTTACCTGAAGTGAAATCATCCAAGACCGAGATATTTGTAAGCTGAATTTTATTGAAACTAATTTTTCTGCTTGCACAAAATCTTCATTATGTAATAAGTTTATACACAGTTCTTTACATCTTTCAACTGAAATAAAACTTTAAGTGACTTTCATTCCGTGTTCTTGGTAGTGCCTTTTCTTCTAACGTTTCCAACCTGTAAGCTCCATTTTTTAGGTTTTCTAAAACTCTAAAAGGACCTTCCCAATTCGATGCTAACTTTCCTTGTTGTGGGTCCTTTCGAGCATCAGTCTGCATTCTCCAAACCAAATCACCTTCATTAAAACTTCTCGGCTTTACTTTCGCATTAAACCTCTTAGTTGCTCTTCTTTTTACTGCTGCTTCTTTTATTTTTGCTCGTTCTCTAAGTTCTTCAATGAGATCAAGATCAGTCCTTAAGCATTCATTGTTGATATTCCAATCTTCTATTTGCCTTCGCAATGTTGGTTCATTAACTTCTATTGGTAGCATTGCATCAGTACCATACGTAAGGTTAAATGGTGTTTCACCAGTTGAAGTTTGTGGTGTACACCTATATGCCCATAATATCTCTGGTAGTTTCTCTGCCCATAATCCTTCCGCACTTCCTAATCTTTTCTTCAGTTGTCCGAGAATAACTTTATTTGCTACTTCAGCTTGTCCATTTGTTTGTGGATGTTCAACTGAAGCTGTTGTGGACTTGATCCCTAAATCTGCATAAAATTCCATAAGCCTTTTATCAGTGAATTGTCGGTCATTGTCAATTATAATAGTATGAGGGATTCCAAATCTACATATTATATTTTTCCATACAAATGTTTGAACTTGTTGGGCAGTTATTTTAGTCAAAGCTTTTGCTTCTATCCATTTGGTGAAGTAATCCACAACTACAATCATAAATTTGGTTTGTCCACGTCCAAGTGGAAATGAACCAAGTATGTCTATTCCCCACTTAGCAAATGGCCATGGGGAAATAATTCCTTGCAATTCTTGTGTTGGTATATGATTAACACTTCTGAACTCTTGCCATTTTTTACATGCTTTGACATATAGATTGCAATCTTCACGGATTGTCGGCCAATAATATCCAGCTCTACAAATCTTTGTTGCCATTGTTCGGGCTTCGCAATGTAACCCACAAATTCCTTCATGAAGCTCTTTGGTTACGTATTCAACTTGTTCTTGTGAGAGACATTTCAGCAAAGGCATAAAAAAACCCTTTTTTGTACAATTCATCAGCAATTAACACAAAACTAGCCACTTTCTTTGTCATCTTAGAATTTGCTTCAACGCCCTGTTCTTGACCTTTTATCACTTCTACATATGTTTTGATCCAGTCATCTTTTGTTGTTGTAATATTGAAACATTCCTCTAAACTAACTGTAGGGTGGTTGAAAGTTTGTTGTATGACTGAATTATGTTGCACTTGTCGTTGCTGACTCGCCAACTTGGATAACGAATCTGCCTTCAAATTCAGCTCTCTCGGTATGTATTTTATTTCGGCCTTACTAAAGGATTGCATAATATTTAATACTTTATGGTAATATTTCATTAACAATGGATTTCTTACTTGATACTCCCCTTGAATATGTCCCACTGAAAGTTGAGAATCACTTTTGCATATTACACTATCCACTCCCATGTATCTAGCTAAAAGTAGTCCTGCAATGAGTGCTTCGTATTCGGCTTGATTGTTGGATGTTTTGAACTTGAGTCTTAATGCCATTTATATTTGGAAATTATCTAGTCATTCTAGTATTATCCCTGCTCCGCTTTCTTTTTTATTTGACGAGCCATCCACATGTAATGTCCACTCTTCTTGTTGTGTTGTTGTTGCCATTTGAATAATGAAATCAGCAAGAGATTGTGCCTTGATTGCTCCTCTCGGTTCGTATTTGATTCCAAATTCTGAAAGCTCCATCGACCATGTAACCATTCTACTAGCAAGTTCTGGTTTTCATAAGATTTTAGATATTGGATAATTTGTTCTCACAATTACCTGATGATTATGAAAATATGGTCGAAGACGTCTTGCTGCATACACCAATGTTAAGGCTATTTTTTCAACTAAGGGGTATCTGGTTTTGGCATTTTGGAGGGATCTACTTACAAAGTATATTGGTTTTTGCTCTGGATTTTCTTGGATTAAAGTTGTTCCTATGGCTTAATGTGAGGTTGCTAAGTAAACTATGATGGGTTGGGTTGGCAAATGTTTAACTAAAATAGGTGGTTCAGCTATCATACTCTTTATCTGAGAAAATGCTCGCTCACATTGTTCACTCCACTCAAAGGTTTCAGATTTTTTCAATAATCTCACTATCGGTTTTGTTCTCTCTACTAGAATTGGTAAAAATCTTGCCAACGAATTCAACTTCCCCACCAATCTTTGCACTTCTTTCAAGTTTATTGGACTTATCATCTTCATTATTGCTTCACATTTTTCAGGGTTTGCTTCAATGCCTCTATTGGTTAGCATGAAACCTAAAAATATTCCACCTCTCACACCGAAAACACACTTCTCTGGATTCAAATGTATGTTATATTTTCTTAGTCGCGCAAATACTTCTTCAAGATCTTCCATATGTCATTGCACTTCACTCGATTTAATGATCGTATCATCAACATAAACCTCCATATTCTTTCCAATTTGTTCTTTAAACACCTTGTCCATCAAACTTTGATATGTTGCTTGAGCATTTTTTAAACCGAAAGGCATAACTTTATAACAATAATTGGCTGTATCGGTGGTGAAAGTTGTTTTAGGAATATTCGGTCTATACATCTGTATTTGGTTATAACCTGAATAAGCATCAAGAAAACTCATCATCTCCTGGCCAGATGCTTCATCAACGAATCGGTCAATACTTGGCAGCGGATATGAATCTTTTGAACATGCTTTGTTTAAATCAGTATATTCAATACAAATTCTCCATTTCCCATTTGGTTTCTTAACAAGCACCACATTAGATAACCACATTGTATATTGGGCCTCCTGAATGAAACCAGCTTGCATTAACTTCTCGGTTTCTTCAATTGCTGCTCTTCGTTTTTGTGATACCGGTTTTGCTCCTTGACAAATAGATAACTAGTGGCAAATTACTTCTGGGTCTATTCCTGGAATATCAACTATTTTCCATGCGAACAAATCTTTGTTTCTACGCAATAACACAATCAACTTGTTCAATAAGTCTTCAGGCATACTTCCACCTATGTATGTACATTGTTTCTCATTTTCTCCCAGCACAATACATGTTGTTTCCTCTTTTGGTTCCAACCTCTCGTCATTCATTCTCGAATCTAAATCCACCATGGCTACCATATTTCTAGCATCTTTTTTACCTGTCTTTAAAGTCATCTTCAACCCTGCTGCATAACACTTGCGAACATCTCTTTGATTAACATAAATAGTTGTTATTTCACCCTTCTCGGTTGGGAATTTCATGGCTAAATGTGGCGTTGAAACTATTGCTCCAATTTTTTTAGAGAAAACCTTCCCAACAATGCATTATATGACGTACAAGCATCTACCACCAAATACCTGATTTTAATTTTCCTTGTTGCACTTCCTCTTCCAAATGTTGTCACCAAGTCAATATACCCTTTTGTACTAACCCTTCCACCTGAGAAGCCAATGATTTGCTCTCGGAAAGGCACTATATCTTCCTCTCTCAAATTTAATCTCTTAAAAGTATCCTAAAACAATATATCAACTGAGCTTCCTTGGTCTACAAGAGTTTTCATAACTGCATACTCCGCTATTTCTATTGTTATCACCATTGGAACATCATGATCAGGATCGATCTCTTGAAAATCTTCATCTGTAAAAAGCATTGGTGGCAAAGTTCTTCTTTTAAAAGCATGATTGACTATTCTGACACTTCTCCAATATTGTTTTCTTGCTGACAATGACTCCTTCCCAGAAAATCCTCCCGAAATTGTGTTAATGAAACCTCTCACCAGTCTTCCTAGACTTCTTTCTCTACTTCTTCTTGTTGATTGTGTATTTTGGTAACCCCTTTCATTTCTTCCTTCCGGTCTACCTCCCCTTCTTTCATCTCTTCTCTTTGTTGAAGCTGGAGGAAGCTTCTTCCCTACCAAGGCTTGATGTGTGTTTGATGAAGAAAATAGCTTGAGTGCTTTGAAGATTGTAATAGGTTTTAGTTTCGTTTGTAATTAGGCTTGTAATTGTGTAAGGTTGCCTTTTGCTGTATAACCCATCCTAGATGTCTAACCAAGTCTAGATCAAGCACATGATGTGGTTAAATGGTTTTTGAAAAGCTTTTAAAAATTCTCTTAAAAGATTTAAATCAGTATAAAAATAAATCTGTTTTGTGGAGAAAGAATCGATTTATTTCTTCTCTGTTAAAAGGGCTTTTCTAAAATTATGTTAGGGCACCACAGGTAAAGCTTAGTTAGTTATTTCAGTTAAAGCTGAGCTGGCCTGTTTGCTATATTTTAATCTGTTACACTGTGAAAGAACAGGTTTATTCTTTGGTCAGCTGAAAGGTTTTTCACAAGTTAGTTAGGGCACCAAAGGTACAACTCAGTTAGTTAGCTGAGTTGGCGGTTTTCACAAAATAAATCTGTTAAGTTCAAAAATGAATATGTTGTTTTCATAACTGCTTTTCAACTGTTTTTTGAAAAGAAGTTAGAAACTGTTTTCTATATAAAGAAAAGTCTCTCTCACATGAAAAGGTGCTGAGCAATTACGTTTTTGACAGAGATCAAACAATTTCCATGTGAGAAGAAGGATCAAAAGATTTTTGAAAGGTTTTCCAAAGAGATTTTCAAGTGTGCTTGTTCTAGGAAACCTTTGATCTTGGTGAAGGTGCTGGTGCAGTTCTGCAGCAAATTGAACTACTGGTTTTGAGTTCTTGCATCTTCTTTTCAGGTGTAATCTTTCCTTTATTCTGGTTTGTAAAGGTGTAAGTGTTAGTCACTCCTTGATAGGGTTTCTTGGAGTGCAAGGTGTGCTGAAATAGGGTTTTTCAGCATTGATTGTGTTGTTCTTGTAGTGTTCAAGAACTGTTGTGTTTGTAAGTAATTGGTACTGTTTTTAGTGGATTCCACCTTCGGATAAGGTGAGACTGGACGTAGCTCTGTATGAGTGAACCAGTATAAAAACTTGTGATGAGAATGAACTAAAGGTGGCTTTTTATAATGAAGAACAAGATCATTCGCCTTCACATTTAAAGTTTTTCTTGTTAATCTTTGCAAAAGATAAAGCCCAAGCCCAAGCCCAAGAAGGCCAAAGCCCACAAAGCCCAAAGACCATCCCATGAAGGGCAAGGCCAAGTTTTAAATAAATATTGTTTAGAAAGGTGCTTAGAGGGAAACATTAGAAACCTCTATTGTTAAAGCATCTTTTAGTCTTTAGTTAAGAGTCTTAGGGGGGGTGTATTAGTAGATAGGTGTAGGAGTAAATAAGGAGGTGCCAAAGTGAGAGAAAGGATCACACCTTCCTTATGCCTTGTTTTAGGCGCAAATTCTAGAAGCTTTTTGGGAGGGAGTTTTTTTTTAATTTGTGTAGCTTACATTTCAGCACCTTAGGCTATAAATAGAGGTGCTCTCTTTGTAAAATTCAGATTGGAATTAATCTAAGAAAACTATACTCAAATTTTGAGTGACCTTTGGAGAGCTTTTGGAGCCTTCTTCCCTAGTCTTATCTTGATGGATCCATGGAGTCCTCAAGTGGCGGCAACACTCTCATCTAGGAGCATTCCACACTTTAGTGGCGAGATCATCCATCCTCCTTCCATCTTCATGAGCATTCTCTTCTCCTTCTTTTCTTCTTCTTCAATTGTTCATGTTGCCTTGTGTTGTGAGTTGTTTTAGTTTCGGTTCTTCCATTTTCCAGCACCTATATTCTGTTTTGTTTCTTAATTCTGTTCAATTGAATATTAGTTTATTTCTGTTCGGTCTTTTCAATTTTAATTCCTTTGTTGATTCAATTTGACAATAATTGGTTCATCCAAATGAGTTTGGGATTTGGTACTAGTTATTGGTGAGTTCTTGTCTTAGAACCATGATCCAACTCTAAGAAAAGTGCCTCTATATTTTCCAGCTCAAGGTGATTCCTAAAAATGTCAAGAATCTTGTTCTATGTGGCTATTGGAATCACATCAACTTGTGTGCCTTTTCTTCTCATCCCTGCACTCATTTCTGGTTTTGCTTATTTCTGTCAAGAACTAAATCTGTTCTTTTGAAATTGAATCTGTTAATTCTGGTTTTAATAAAAACTGTTCTTCCTGATCTGTTAAAGCTCTCTAATCACAATCAAGGCAATTGTATATGCTGTTTTAATTGATCTAAAAACAAATTGTCCATTCATTAAAACCTGAGAAAGATTTATTCTCATTAAAACCTTGTGTTGAATGAAGTTGATTGATTTCTTGGCATAGCTGTATTCTTCATACTCATAAAATCCAACTAATCTGATTCTGTTATAATCCTCTGTTGATTACAATTCTAATTTGAACAAAGTCAAATTGTGCTAGACTGCTCTGAAGAATCAATCTGTTTTGTGTAAAAACAATCTGTTCTTTTTGCCTCTGGTATACTGTAAATTGTGTGTTCTTGCGAAAATTTTATAAGCTCAATTCACCCCTCCCCTCTTGAACTTAGACACTAATAGACCCAACAATTGGTATCAAGAGCTAGGGCTTGTATTTTGCTCAAGTGTGTGCATGATGTCTGAGTTTAAAATGCCTTTTGCTGAAGGTGCGTCTATTAATAGACCTCCTATGTTTAGTGTCGTTAACTATGCTTTCTGGAAAATCAGGATGAAGATCTTTATGGAGTCTATTGACATGGGAATCTGGGATGCAGTGGTCAGTGGACCTTTTATACCTATGCAGGTTGTCAAAGATGAAACAATAAAGAAGCCTTGGTCTGAATGGAGTGAAACCGAGAAGAAGAAGGCTCAATATGACTCCTTAGCCAAGAATATCATCACCTCTACACTGAACATGGATGAGTTCTTTAGAGTCTCTCAATGTAACTCAGCCAAAGAGATGTGGGATGTACTAGAGGTGACTCATGAAGGAACTGATGATGTGAAACGGGCAAGGAAGCACTCACTAATTCAGGAGTACGAAATGTTCAGAATGCAATCTGAAGAAAGTATTGTAGATGTGCAGAAACGATGTACACACATTGTAAATCACCTCACTGGCCTTGGTAAAGTCTTTAACAAGGAAGAGCTTAACATAAAGGTACTAAAATGCCTTGATAGGAGTTGGCAGCCTAAGGTAACAACAATCTCAGAATCCAGAGATTTATCCAAGATGTTCACTGCTGCACTTTTTGGAAGCTGATAGAGCATGAAATAGAGCTGAAAAGATTGAAAGAACAAGAAACTGTGAAGAAGAAGGCCAAATGAATTGCTCTGAAAACTACCATGGAACATGATACAAGTGAGGAAGAAGTTGATCCTGAACATGATGAGACCATAAGTCTGCTCACCAGAAAATTCAGCAGGTTTCTTAGAAAGAAAAACCGTGACAGAACTCAGCAAAGAAAGAGGTATTCCAAACAACCTAATGATTCAAATTCTTCCAATTACACGTGCTTTGGATGTGGTAAACCAGGTCATATAAAAGTTGATTGTCCAAACAATCAAAATAAAGAAAAATCAGCAAGCAAGAGGAGTGACAAAGGCAAAGGTAGAAGAGCATACATCTCATGGGAAGAAAATGATGTATCCTCATCTAGTAATTCCTCAACTGAAAGTGAAGAAGCAAATCTGTGCTTCATGGTGAATGATGAAGGATCCAACTCTGACTCAAAAAACAGCAGGAGAAACCAGTGGTACCTTGACAGTGGCTGCTCAAAGCACATGACTGGTGATGTGACTCAGTTCATAAATCTGAAACTCAAAGCTGAAGGGCATGTCACATATGGAGATAACAATAGAGGAAAAATTCTTGGAAGAGGAGATGTTGGTACTAAAGACTCAACCACTATTGAGAATGTATTGTATGTTGAAGGGCTAAAACATAGTCTTCTAAGCATTAGCCAGTTGTGTGACAAGGGATACAAGGTCAATTTCGAAGCCAACACTTGTACAATTTCAAATGAAATTTCTGGTAAGGTGTTGTTCACTGGAAAAAGGGTAAATAACATCTATCTCTTAGATATCATAAAGAGTTGTTCTGAAAACGAGTGTTTGTTGTCTAAAAATGATGAGTCATGGCTGTGGCATAGGAGGCTAGCTCATATTCACACAAATCACTTGAATAAGCTAAGGTCTAAGGAACTTGTTTCTGGTTTACCAAACATAAAGTTTCAAAATAACAGATTGTGTGATGCTTGTGTAAAGGGAAAACATATTAGAACTACCTTTAAATCAAAAGATATGGTTTCTTCAAATAAAGCATTGGATGTTTTGCATATGGACTTGTTTGGACCATCTAGGACTGCTAGCTTAGCTGGAAATTACTATGTTTTGGTGATTGTTGATGACTTTTCAAGATATACATGGACTTTGTTTCTTACTTCTAAAAATGATGCATATAAAGCTTTTAAGAAACTAGCTAAGGTTCTGCATAATGAAAATGAAAATAGGATAAAACAGATTCGTAATGATCATGGAGGAGAATTTCAAAATGCAAAGTTTGATAAATATTGTGAAAAACATGGAATCATACATAGTTATTCTGCTTCTAGGACACCCCAACAAAATGGTGTTGTTGAAAGAAAGAATAGATCACTAGAAGAGTTAGCTAGGACTATGCTAAATGAATCTGGTTTACCTAAATATTTTTGGGTTGATGTTGTATACACTGCTTCTTATGTGCTTAACAGAACATTGATTAGACCAATTCTTAAGAAAACTCCCTATGAACTGTATAAAGGTAGGAAGCCTAGCATTAGTCATCTTAGGGTGTTTGGCTACAAATGCTTTGTCTTAAATAATGGTAAGGATAATCTGGGGAAATTTGATCCTAAATCAGATGAAGGAATACATATTGGATATGCTATAAATGGTCATGCTTTTCTGTGCCCAAATCTGTTCTGGATGAACCTGGTATGGATGATTTAAGAACTATTATGCAACAGAATCAATCTAGTGAGCTTGATACAACTAATTCAAATTCTATCAAAGAATCTATTGTGAATGCAGGATGCCGAAAGAATGGAAGACTCCAAGGGATCTCACTCTTGACAATGTAATTGGTATAATTGAGAAAGGAGTCTCAACAAGGAATTCACTCAACAATTTCTGCAGAACAGTGGCTTTTGTGTCACAGATTGAGCCTAAAAGCCTGGAAGAAGCACTGCAAGACAGCAATTGGATAACAACAATGCAGGAAGAGTTGAATCAGTTTGAATACAATGAAGTGTGGACTTTGGTTCCAAGAAAGCATGAGATGAACATCATAGGAACCAAGTGGGTGTACAGGAACAAGATGGATGAACATGGAGCTATCACTAGAAATAAAGCAAGATTGGTTGCTAAAGGGTATAACCAAGAAGAAGGTATTGATTTTGGTGAAACCTATGCTCCAGTAGCACGTCTTGAAGCTGTCAGACTACTTCTAGCATTTTCCAGCATACAAGGTTTCAAGCTGTTTCAAATGGATGTCAAGAGTGCATTTCTAAATGGTTACATCAATGAAGAGGTGTTTGTATCTCAGCCTCCAGGGTTTGAAGATCACAAAAATCCAGAACATGTGTATATGCTTAAGAAAGCCTTATATGGATTGAAGCAAGCACCTAGGCAATGGTATGAAAGGCTAAGTGAATTTCTGCTCTCTCAAGGTTATAGCCGTGGCAATTTTGATAAAACTCTCTTTCTAAAGAAGAAAAGAGAAGATATCATACTTGTGCAAGTCTATGTAGATGATATTATCTTTGGATCCACAAATGAAGAGATGTGTGAAGACTTTGTGAAAACCATGAAAAGTGAGTTTGAGATGTCAATGTTAGGAGAAATGAATTTCTTCCTTGGACTACAAGTTAAGAAACTCAAGGATGGAATTTTCATAAGCCAAGAAAAATACTGCAAGGAACTGCTCAAGAAGTTTGATATGGATCAATGCAAAGCAATCAACACTCCTATTTCAACAAGCTGTCAGCTGGATCAAGATTCTGCAGGAAAATCAGTGGATCAAACGAAGTATAGGGGTTTAATTGGTTCCTTATTATACCTAATTGCCAGCAGGCCTGACATTATGTTTGCTGTGTGTTTATGTGCTAGATATCAATCTGATCCAAAGGAATCACACTACAATGCAGCAAAGAGAATTCTGAAATATTTGCAAGGATCTAAGGATGTTGGATTGTGGTATCCTAACAAGGTATCTTTAAATTTGACTGGTTTTTCAGATTCTGATTTTGCAGGTTGCAAAGTTGATAGGAAGAGCACAAGTGGGACTTGTCTATGTTTGAAAGACAGATGCTAAGCAGGCTGGACACACTCACATATGAGCAGAAGGCACACTATGAAATGACTTACGCCAGGTTTCAACACTTGGATGACCAACTTGAAGGAGTTCAAGTGCAGCTAGTTGAGCTTTATTACAACAACAAGTGATCCTATTTCTAAGCCTTTATCTTTTATATGTTGTTGAACAATTTGGGATTACTCTGTTTTGTCTTTATTCTGCACAGGTTTTTAGTTGCTTTGTGGTTTGTAATGAACCTCTATGTTGGTTTTATTTGAACTGTTATGTATGGCTATGATCTCTTTGGTATCCTGTGCTCCCATTCTGTTTGATGAATCTAAAGGGGGAGAAGAATAGCCTGGTACAGGTTCTGCAGCTGATATTCACAGAGGTTGCTGATATGATTCATATGTTAAAATCTACAGGTACATCAATTCTAAATCTGTTTGTTCTGCCTTGACACCTGTGTATTTTTTTTTCTGGTATATAGTACTGTACAGATTTGGTCATGATCTTTCTTCAAAGCTGTGCAAAGCAAAGGGAATTTGTCTCCATCAAACAGGGGGAGATTGTTGAAGCTAGAGGAAGCTTCTTCCCTACCAAGGCTTGATGTGTGTTTGATGAAGAAAATAGCTTGAGTGCTTTGAAGATTGTAATAGGTTTTAGATTTGTTTGTAATTAGGCTTGTAATTGTGTAAGGTTGCCTTTTGTTGTATAACCCATCCTAGATGCCTAACCAAGTCTAGATCAAGCACATGATGTGGTTAAATGGTTTTTGAAAAGCTTTTAAAAGTTCTCTTAAAAGATTAAAATCAGTATAAAAATAAATCTGTTTTGTGGAGAAAGAATCGATTTATTTCTTCTTTGTTAAAAGGGATTTTCTAAAATTCTGTTA
This sequence comes from Phaseolus vulgaris, assembly GCF_000499845.2. Taxonomy (NCBI): domain Eukaryota; kingdom Viridiplantae; phylum Streptophyta; class Magnoliopsida; order Fabales; family Fabaceae; genus Phaseolus; species Phaseolus vulgaris. Next base: position 17,811,573 of record NC_023758.2, on the reverse strand, counting down.
GGGCACCACAGGTAAAGCTTAGTTAGTTATTTCAGTTAAAGCTGAGCTGGCCTGTTTGCTATATTTTAATCTGTTACACTGTGAAAGAACAGGTTTATTCTTTGGTCAGCTGAAAGGTTTTTCACAAGTTAGTTAGGGCACCAAAGGTACAACTCAATTAGTTAGCTGAGTTGGCGGTTTTCACAAAATAAATCTGTTAAGTTCAAAAATGAATCTGTTGTTTTCATAACTGCTTTTCAACTATTTTTTGAAAAGAAGTTAGAAATTGTTTTCTATATAAAGAAAAGTCTCTCTCACATGAAAAGGTGCTGAGCAATTACGTTTTTGACAGAGATCAAACAATTTCCATGTGAGAAGAAGGATCAAAAGATTTTTGAAAGGTTTTCCAAAGAGATTTTCAAGTGTGCTTGTTCTAGGAAACCTTTGATCTTGGTGAAGGTGCTGGTGCAGTTCTGCAGCAAATTGAACTACTGGTTTTGAGTTCTTGCATCTTCTTTTCAGGTGTAATCTTTCCTTTATTCTGGTTTGTAAAGGTGTAAGTGTTAGTCACTCCTTGATAGGGTTTCTTGGAGTGCAAGGTGTGCTGAAATAGGGTTTTTCAGCATTGATTGTGTTGTTCTTGTAGTGTTCAAGAACTGTTGTGTTTGTAAGTAATTGGTACTGTTTTTAGTGGATTCCACCTAAAGATAAGGTGAGACTGGACGTAGCTCTGTATGAGTGAACCAGTATAAAAACTTGTGTGCCTTTTCTTCTCATCCCTGCACTCATTTCTGGTTTTGCTTATTTCTGTCAAGAACTAAATCTGTTCTTTTCAAATTGAATCTGTTAATTCTGGTTTTAATAAAAACTGTTCTTCCTGATCTGTTAAAGCTCTCTAATCACAATCAAGGCAATTGTATATGCTGTTTTAATTGATCTAAAAACAAATTGTCCATTCATTAAAACCTGAGAAAGATTTATTCTCATTAAAACCTTGTGTTGAATGAAGTTGATTGATTTCTTGGCATAGCTGTATTCTTCATACTCATAAAATCCAACTAATCTGATTCTGTTATAATCCTCTGTTGATTACAATTCTAATTTGAACAAAGTCAAATTGTGCTAGACTGCTCTGAAGAATCAATCTGTTTTGTGTAAAAACAATCTGTTCTTTTTGCCTCTGGTATACTGTAAATTGTGTGTTCTTGCGAAAATTTTATAAGCTCAATTCACCCCTCCCCTCTTGAACTTAGACACTAATAGACCCAACACTCTTTACCCTTCTATTGTCTTTTCTCTCAAACCTCTCTGCCCTTTTTTCTCTTAATTCTCCACTTCTTAGTTTTTCTCAGGACTTTGCCTCATTCTTACATTTCCACTCTTGACGAAACGTGTTAATTGTCCGACTTGAATTAACTCTTCTATTCTATCTTTCAAACCAATACATTCTTTTGTATGATGACCACGATTTTTATGATACTCACAGTGTTTGTTATGATCTGTTCTCTCAGGTGTTCTTGTTTTTCTTGGGGGTGGTATGATTTCTGCTGCCATTGCTTCTTGTAAAATTCTTGTCCTGTTGGTATTCAATGGTGTGTATTGTTGGAATTTTCGGCTTCGAAAATAATCTTTTGCTCTTCTAGCCATAGGTCAACTTTCTCTTTCCATTCCTCTTTTTTCGCCTCTATTTGTTCTTGCTTGATTACGAAATTCTCTCAATTCTTCCATCTGCATAAACTCTGATGCTCGTTGCCTTAATTCATCAAGGTTAGTTGCCAGCTTTTTACAAAGACTGTCGGCAAACGGTCCTGGTTTCAGTGTTTTTATCATGTGATGCATTGTGACTTTTGGCCTAAGATTTCGAATGCCCAAAGCCACCTTTCCAAATCATTCCATGAACATTCTCAAAGACTCTCGCCTTTCTTGCCCTATGTTTACCAATGCAATTGATGTTAAATGATGAGGCCAACTAGTTGCAAACTGAGCTCCAAACTTTTCTACCAATGTATCAAAGAAATCAATACACAAAGGTGGTAGACACGTAAACCAACTTAGCGCTGCTCCTTTCAATGTTGTTGGAAACACTCGACACATTATAGCATCATTCCACGTGTATAAACTAATCTGACTTGTATATACTGCAATATGCTCATTAGGATCTGTGCTTCCATCATATTTGTCAATGGTTAAAATTTTCCAATTATCGAGTAACGGGGTATCCACTATAACATCATATAATGGATGTTTTCTAGAAGATATTCCAGTAAAAGCTCCAGAGGTCTCAGGTAATCTTCTCCTTGTTTGAAAAATTTCATTATTATGAATTCTTTCATTTGCTGGTATTCTTGGTTGAACAGTCTCAAAAGATGAATTCAAAATTGTTTCTTTTTGTAACTTTCTTTTCATATGTGCATTTTCTGCTCTCAACATACTTAACTCTTCTTCATTACCTTTTTTTAACATTTCAATTTTTTTTATAATTGTATTAACATTGCCATTGACATCATATTGGGGTTGTTTTCTTGCTTTCTACCCTGCTCTTCTCTTCGACTCATCTTGGCTTCAACTTCTTTAACTATTTATCAGCCCCACGATGGACGCCAAAATGTTCTTACGATAAGGACCGAGAATACTCAAATAAGTTGACAAGACCAACTTCTTCAACTGATCTTCCGGTTTTGGGCTTTGGACTTCTCTCCAGGTTGGGCTTTCAGCTTCTCTCCAGGTAAGGCTCTCGGCTTCTCTCCAGGTAGGGCTCTCGGCTTCTTCTCCTCACGGATGGGGGGGTGTACCTGCAAGGCGCTATGATGCCAAAGTCAAATAGTTTAATGTTCATCAGATAAAATTCACCCTGCCTTACCTCTTGCCCTGATCCTCTATTTATAGGGTTTTCTTATTGGGCTTATATTTTATTTGGACTTTTCTTTCTACACTACTTTATTATTTTACACACACCCATTAATTTGGGCTCTTATTGAATTGGGTCTTGCTACAGTGATTATATGTATGTTTATTTTATTCTTTTATATATATAGTTCTTGACATAACCTCTCGGTTTAACCTTTCAGCCATATCAGTACAATTAAAATTTCCATTTCTAATCATTTTACATTTGTATGCACTTTATGATTTCTGCCATTTACGTTTCTTTGCGCTTTACAATTTCTACCATTTACGTTTATGCAATTTATATTCTTCTTCAATTTATTTCTAGCAATTTACATTTCTATTATTTATGCTTACCATTAGACACTCTCTTTTACCTTCAATATAAATATTGGACAATCTAATGGACCTTCAGTTCTCTGTTGCAAATTTAATTCTTTTTCGTTTAATTCGCATTTTTATTTTATTTTTAAGTTTACTTTCAAACCTTTTATATTATGTCATTTATTTTTCAATTCTTACATTTTAAGTGTTAATAAATGGTCTATTCGACAATTGTCTCTATATGATTTAGTCTACATTCTATTTTACGTTTCAATTTGTTTTGCAATTCGATCTTAATTCAAATTCCCCCATTTAATTTGTAAAAGAGAGAATATCATAAAATGGACTTCATAAACATGTTTTCTCTGTACTGACCTAGGTTGACCCAACATTATATTAGGGGAAACTTCGTTTTATTTGTAAACCTGACGCGACAAAAAGACGTTAAAATAAACACTTAAGATAAGTTTCCTATTCCATTTACAAACATTAAAATGGCCACAACGTCCTTCTTAGTGTGTGTGACGAAAAATAACTCATCAGGTTCAACAGGTTGACCACATTTATGTTCCTAACAAATAGTGATGGTAGTGGTTGAAGTATCTAAATAATGATGGTAAGGGTTGTACATATTAAAAGCATAAGTAAACAATCATGTTAAAAAGGGTTAAAGGCACTAGATACAAAGTGGACCTCATTTCTTTATATTTTTTGAAGTCCTAAACTAATAATCAAAGTCACCAAACATTTAACTCATTACAAAAGAAAGCAAACTAATAATGAAGGATACGGTTATACTTTATAAGTAAAATCTACTTCATAATTATAGTTTGTAAGTAAAATGTACTTATAATTTGTCTAAAAAAAATATACTTGATACATAATACTTAACAAATAACTTTTAATCCTTTATAATTATAATATACAAAGTCCAATCCAAACTACCATGATGGAGAAAATGCAAATCCTCCAACCCTCCACCTATTTCCACACAAAGGGGTGAACAACATGACATTTATTTTGCTACGAGGAAATTTATGTTTTGTTCTAGTGCTTATATTGACATTGATATCACCTCCAACCAGTGCTTCTATGGACACTGATATCACATCTATTGTAAACAAGATGGCATATGTTCTATTTTGATTCACTAACTAGACTTTATATCTCTCCTTATCTTTGTGTCCATGTTCACATTGAAAAATAACCAATGAAAAATATCTAACTGATGAGAACAATTTATATTCGCCATATGTTATAAGTTATCAACACTGTTTTTACTTCTAAATAATTTGTTTTAATTATTTATTCTACATTTCCTTACAAATAACAAAAAAGACAACTAAATTTTAAGCAATGAATATCTATATATTCACAAGCTTCATAAAGTAAGTAGTTCTCGATTATGTCTAAATTCCTTAATTATTTCATATATAGAATTAGGAAAAGAATATGTATACAAGGTATCTTCATATATACCAAATATCATACAATTGATGATGATTAGTTAACATCATACTTTATTTTAGGATTGTTGTTGTCTAAAATAAGTTTTTCCTCAGTGCCATTTTCTCTTTTAACTTTCCATAAGACAAAGTAAAACATCACACAAAGAAATAAACAAGACACTATATCTTTCTATCCTCTCACATACTAGACAAAATGCATATTCATTATTTATTCAAAGCACAATAATCATTCCAAACTAATTAAACTCACCTTCAGGGGAATGCCAATGCACGTTTAACCTCCATGCCAATAATTTTTGCTCAACTCTGACACCAACTGATTCCAATCATAAAATTGCATCAAATTCAAAATATGAACTACAATTTTTTAATGTACTAAATCATAAAACTCACATTTCGATTAAGGGTTTCAGCTCCACCGAAGAACCTTTACCTCCACCCAAGACAACACTTGTTATGCCTCTCACGAACACCTTCTTAATCACCTTCCACTTCAACATTGGGGATCCAATAGTGTTTCTCAATCGATAATAATGACTAATGCAAACATAAGGGGTTTTTATTTCTTATCAGGTAACTTCAAACATGACCAATTGCCCTAGGATTGATAGAAATGGGGGACCAAAGTGCTAAGGATCGCAATGTCGTGCAAATGAAAATACTCCAACACCAAAAAAGCTCAACAAATACACCACTTCTTCTACCTCTCACGACCACGTTGTCAAACACCTTTAAATGTTGTCGAAATGGAAATCACGTCAAAAAATAGGGAAACACTACAAACTTGTGTTGAAATGTTTGAAAAGCAGGAAAACTTATGAAAATATCTTTGTAAATTTATTTCACACATGTAAGTTCATTTAAGCGTCGATCAAATTGACACTACATCCTAATTGATCATAGCGCCAATTAAACCGACGCTCAACCTAATAAAATAATATTTCTCTTGTGTTAGCTTAATCCACCCAACCATTAAACCTACTATTTTTATTATATTCTCATATGTGGCGGACAAATACACACTATTATATAAATAATTAATGTAAAATATAATCTTAGTTTAATGTGCATTTTTTTGTCCTAAAAACAAAGACAAGTTAATATGTTTTCTTTTCCTATTTACCACTTGTAGTGTTTGTTTAGTGTTCGTATAACCAACAAACAAATTAGAATATTCTTTTTTTCATCTTAAAGTTAGCTTGATTAAATTTACGCTCCTGATGTTGCCAGCACTATTTTTTTTTTTTCTTCGCAATATTTTAGTAGTGAGTTGACCTTACCTAAAAAAGTAATCCCTTAAAATCAATGAATACTCATTGCTTGTAACGTAACTCATCTCAATTAAAAGTATAATGCTAATAATAAAATTATTGGAGATCAAGAGGGAGAGGGGATTATGTAAGAAAAAACTTATTAAAATAATATAAAAAAAATTTATTGTTACAAATTTATTATTTCATTTTTACACAAATTATCTCATTTATATATATAAAAACATCTTGTTTATAAGATAAGAAAGACATCTTCACTAAAAAAACAAGAAACATTTCAATCTTCAAAGGATATATTTGACTGTTATAAAAACAACTTTAATCAATTTAAGTCAGATTTAGTTATTCAGTTTACAATATTACTATACTTTACTAACAAAATTTATAATATATGATTGCTTTATTTTTAATTAGTTTTAAGTTATATACATGAAAAAGGATATTTAATTATTGGTTTAAGTTATATATTATTTAGGTTAAGGATAAAACTATTTCAAAAGTTAAAAGTCAACTAGTTTATTCAATTTAGGTTATAGATTTAGTCATTAGGTTTGTGATTTTTTTTAACAGAAAAAACGAATGAATTAACAAAATATTATAATATATATAATTAAATCAACCTTTTTTTATGAGTTGTTGTGAGTCACTCTAAATTAATTAGAGTGAGTTTGAATGTTTATAAACATTGTTGAAAAAAAATATTTTTATTAGTTGAAATTAATGTATGTATAAACTAATTTATAACATTGGTTTTACATTAATTTATAAAAAAAAAATACAAAGTTTAATTAAAGAATAAATTAAATTTATTTTGAAAACATACTTATGAAAAAACCTCTTCCATCAATACTGCTTAAATACTTATGACTCTTTTGTTTCCTAAAACATCATGGTTCTTCTTTCTCTCAAAAGGAAAAAAAAATATAAATTGACAGCATTATCTGTGACAATTTGAGCACTGTGATGCTGTTAACCAACATGCCAGCAGCAGATAGTAGTGTTATAGTTTTTAATAGTTTTTGGTTACTGGTATATGAATTATTGAATTAATAAAGAAGGAATAATGTAGAATGCAAGAGGTTAGAAATTTGCTTGAAACTGACTCCACCGCCACTATAAAGTTAACCCTTTTTACCTGTCCACACTCCATACTTGTTACAAATTTCTGAGCAACAAATGTCTGAACTGTTGTGGACCAAATATGGGTTAAAATTGAATAGAATGATAATTGTGCCTTTTCCTACTTTGCACACGGATTCTCAAGTTACAACCCACTTAATTTTCACGGCTTAACCTGTTACATAGTACACAAAAAATAAATGTACAAATAAGTGTATACCAACTGGACGATGGCCCAACTCTGCTTTTCATTTTGTCTTCTTTTCAACTTTGTTAGTTAAATTTTCCAATCATTACTCCAAAATAATAAATAAAACATCCACTCTTTTGAAATGCAAAATACACTTTGTCGTTTCGAAACAGCGACATGTGAGCCAAAAATTCGAGAATCAGTTTTTAATGTATTTTTTTATATATATAAACCTGCCAAGTCTACATCCCACGTTCATTTCACTCACTCTTTCCAATATGTTTTCTCATACTAGTTAAAATTTGAGACCAACGTATCAATAATCTACTTTTTCTTAAACATATAATACAACATTAATATCATTCTTGCATAAATTCATAATCTTTCTACTTTGTTATTAAACAACAAAGTAACAACAGTCTACACATTGCTGAATATGAACAGCATAAGACTATGTGAACATTGTGAACAGTGAAAGCTTGTGTGTGAATATTTAACATAAAACGTTGAAGATTAGGTAGAGGAATGTATAGTAGTTATGGACAGTGGTGTACTATTTATTTACTGTATCTTTTTACAGTTGCACTTAGAGGGAGGTGTAGAATTATTATATTTGTTACAAAAAGAAGTGTGGACAGAAAAGGTGTGTTGAATGAGGATGAAGTTTCAGTATCATAATACTTATTGAAGTGTTAAAAGACAGAAGATGATGGATCACAAATGTGAAATAAAACAAATGTGATTTGTGAAATGGATGTTAGTGTGAGTGATGTGATATGGTGTTGTTGTTATGTTGTTGGGTGTGAGAAGAGACAGACAGACAAGAGAGTCTAAGGACACTGGCAGCAGCATAGTAACATTATATTGCATAGCCACCTCCATTAATTCATTTTCTTTTCAGGGTTTTCTCTTCCCAACCTTTGCTTAATTTATTACCTCTCTCTTTCTTTCTACAGTGTTCTTTCTGTCCTTTTCCTCCTTCTCTCTCTCTCACACACACACACATTGCACAGAGACATGCAGCAGTGATGACAATCCTGCAACTTCTAGTTTTGCATAATCGTAGACAAACCCTTCTTTCGTTTCCCTCTTCAATTATCACTGCCTCATTGCCACATAAATGCAACCCTTTTCTTTTTCTTTTTTCTTCTCTCTTTCAATTCCTCCTTCACCTTGTGTACCTTCCTGCTCAGGGTTGAGTCATGATCTTTCACTTCTGCTCTTGCTGGGTCAACGTCACCTCACTCACCTACGCTACTATTTCTTTCTTTTTTTCACTTGTTACATATATCTCTGCATGTTATCAAAATTCTTTATACTTTAATCTCACTACATCAAATTAAAGTTATACCTTTCCAATTTATGATAGTTTCATCCATTTATATGAGTTCAACTCCTCCATCCTGCTATAATTAACATCATTACCCTTTATTATTCCCAATAGATTAAGAAAAACTACTCATAATCGAAAATGCTGGACAATTATTATGGTATTATTACTTAATAAGTTTCACTCCAATTATTTGTTATTTCATCAATACTCAGTTCTTAGTTGCTTTTAAAACTTTTGGAGGAGGTAATCGAAACATGTATTTTTGTAATATTGATTAGGTTTACCATCACTAATTGATTACTAATTTATCGCTGATAAAAAAAACAATCACTAATTTATCAGTTTTTAAAAAAGAAGTCATTTTAGTTTAACATTATATAGAAGATAATTGTTAACCGAAAATATATCCTGTTATTAATATATTTATGTAGATAAGTAAATACCATTATTATTCTTATTTATAAATATGATACATTTTCTATTAGTATTAAATAATAAATTAAAATTGCTTAAGTTTGAAAACAATAAAACTACAATTAAAACTTTCTAGTAACCAAAATTATAAATTCGATCAAATATAATATTAAATTTAATTTAAATTTATAAAAAATATTAAATAAAATTAATTTTAAAAATAAAAATAATTAATTATTAAATTAACTAAATTAAATATTATTTTAAATAAAAAAAATTATTCAAGTATTTATATCTTCAATCATTTTAAAAGTAAGAAGTCACTTTTGAATGGATTGAGAATCCATTTATTTATTCTATTTTATTTTATTTTCAATTCTTACTAAATGTATAATACTGAAAAATCATTATCAGGACGGGTACTAAATATAATATTTAGTTATAAATAAAACAAGTATTAAATATAAAAATTATTTATTTTCAAATTTACTAATTAAAATTACATATTTTATGAAATATAATAGATTCTAATACATCTTATTCTAAAAAATATTTTTAAGACATATATAATAATTTTAAATTATTTTTAGATTTAAAACTTATTTTGAAAAAATAAATAAATTATAAAAATAAACTATATTTTTTTAAATATGGATTTGGATTAAAATCCAATTCAATTATTAGATTTATATCTAAAAAATTCAAATTATTTTCTTTAGAAAGTATAGATTTGAATTATTTGGATTTAGATTAGATTTTTAAAAATTTAATTCATGCACACCCTAACTTTTGGTTACTATAATTTACAATTTGAGTTCTACAAAATTTATATGGTAAAAATTATATTTTCAGTTTTTCAAAATTAGCTATGGTAGTTTGTAAATAAGTAATTAATACTATTATAATTTACAAATATATAAATTTTTCTATTAATAATTAAATAGTATATTAGTATTAAATTAAATCTTCTTAATTTTAAAAACTATAAAAATACGATTAAAATTTTATAGTGACCAAAAATTACCAATTCATCAAATATAATCAACAAAATTGAATTTAAGTCTATCTTGTAAGATGTTATTATTGAGTATTCATATTTTCAATTTTTAAAAGTAAGTTGGATGGAAACATTAACCTTGTATTGAGTTTGTTTATAATAGAGTAGTTAATTCAACTATTTCTCACACCTCTTTTGAGATTTTGTATGGGTTCAATTCCGTTACACCTTTTGACCTACTTCTTATTCATGTCCTTAATGAGGTGTTGTGCAAAGATGGTTTTGAAAAAGCTACATTTATTAAAAACTTACATCAACACGTCAAGCGACAAATAGAAAGGAATGTATGCAAGTATTCTCAACATGCAAATAAGGGGTGCAAAGAAATTATCTTTGAACCTGAGCATTGGGTATGAGTTAACTTGAGAAATGATAGTTTTCCTACTTAAAGGAAATCTAAACTCCTTCCCTGTTGTGACGGTCCCTTTCAGATCATTAAAATGATCAATGATAATGTTTATGAGTTAGATCTGCCTAACACATATTTAGGGAGTAATTATTTTAATGTCAGCGATCTAACTCCTTTCTCTACATGTGTGTCAAATTCATGGACGTCCTGATTGACGAAACCCGAGGAGCATGATGAAACCCTGATAGACAAAGCACCCATTGAGCTAGCCCAACCTTCTAGAAGGATGACCAGGAGCATGACACAGGACCCATGGCTAGATCAGACTCAGTCCATTGCCAATGACTCAGGGCCTCTTATACCTTAGAGGATTACCAAGAGCAGAGCCCATATTATTCGACCTAAGCACCATCTATTTTCCCTAATTTTTATTTCAATAGATTATGATTTAATTAGCATAAATTGGGCTTGTGCCAAAACCCACATTTTGACTTAGCTTCTAGAATAGGTCATCATGTGTTGCCCCTTCTCCATGTGCTCATTTTTTACCTAGTTTCTAAAAAACTCCTCCATGTGTGCGACACCTTTTGGCTAAACCTAGATTCTAGAAGCCTCTTATCATGTGCCACCCATTCCCTTCCTCTCTTTCTCACCAAGGCGCCAAAGGCTATAAATAGAGTGTATTGTCTCTTGTAATACATATTGAATGAATAGTAAAAAAAAACCTTGCTTGAGTGAAATCCTGAGTGTTCCTAAAATTCATTTGAGTCTTATATTGGAAGAGATGGTTGCAAGTGGCGACTCACTTCCTCACTTATCTTGGAGCTTCCTCCCACAAGTGGCGTGAATCACCTCCATTTCTCCATCTCCATAAGCTTCTTTATCTCTTTCCTTCTTTCCTTTCATTATTCTGCCATTGTTCCTTCATTTTTTTGTTCATTTATCTTCCATTTCAATTCGGTCATTTCATTCTCTTTTGTATTGTTAAATTTTGTGTTCATCATCTTAGTGTGTGTTTTTTTCTCTTTACTCTTTTGAAGAAAACATTCACACTTACTTAATCACTTGGTTAAGTTCATGTCCAGTGGCAATCTTCACTGAGTTTCACATTATCCTGCTAATCTCAATCTTAATCAAAGCGAAAACCATAAAAAACATGTGTAATAGAAAATCAACTCACATCATTCATGCAACATACTTGGTAACTAATAGTACTTATCTTTTTGGTAACAAAACCTTTTGCTCCAAACTATGGTAAAAATGCACATTGTACTGAACAAATAACTAGACCAGGGTTGAAGTGTGCTTTCAAGATATTTGGTGGGCAATGCAATTTTAGATCAAACTCTAAGATATCTTGATTTAGACTTTTCTAGAGCGTAGGTCCTATTGGCGACAATTGGTGAAGAAATTCCCTGCAATATAGACTTAAGTTACGAGAAATTTCTTTATGTTGACGTTAACTTTAATATTTGTCTACACTTACCATTTGATATTCATCAACACCTATCATATGAAATGAAAAGTTTTCATAGTGCTCTATCATTTATCAAATGAAGCACTTGCACTTGTATGATATGCATTTTTTTTCAATGTCACAAATAGCGTTCCATCACGATTCCTACTTTGTTGATTTAAGCACTTAGTCAAAATAACAAGATTGTTTCAATTTTGCTCTAATAATATGTGAATGGGATGCTCATTATATATAGCTTACAATCGTTAAGAATCATTCGATAATATTAATCTCAACTCCTATCCCTTTATCTTACTTTTAAATAAACTCACCTTGAGCTCTTAGGAAAGTTTGAAACATCTAAGTGTACATTTTAGGACCAAAATATGATGTTATATAGTATTCTCTTTAGTTTGATTGTTATAATGTTAAATATGATGTTGTGCATGCTATTCACCAACAATATAAACCTATACTCTTCCTTTCCATTAGGATTTTTTACCTTAGGTATAGGGATTATAAAGATATGTTACTTCCTTTTGGCCATTTCTAGTCGCTATGAAAATTGTTCATTGCATTTTAGTACATCCACTTTGATTATTTCCATGCAAACTTTATGAAACTACAATTGAATTTTTTGGGTTCAAGGCTTTTACTACTGTCGCAATCATATATTGTCTCCCTTATTTCCTCTTTTGAGAACCTTTTGTTGACATCCTATCGTCATCAGGTAAAAAAAAAGGGAGATTTTTGTAGTCCAACCTAAATGGAGTCCTAAAGAATCACTTAATCTACTTTTGTAAAACTCTTTTACCTATTCTTTTACCTTATGTGGCTCTTCACTCTATTGTTTGAGAATTTTAACCCCTTTAATGTCACGGTTGATTCTCCTTCACTTTGTTAATAAATGAAAATACTTTGTGTTCAAGTCACCTGAATCCCTAAATTTTTTGTCTTTGCAAAGCTTCCTCTCTAAAGTGAATTATTTTCTGTTATGGAAAAACTTATTTTCTCGCCACCTTTCTTTTATCATTTTTACCTTTAAATCATCCGACTTATTTAGTTCGCTAATCCTATAAATGATCTTCTTCTTACTTAATGTTACATCCCTAAAAACCTCATAATTCCAAACTTTTAAATCTTGCTACAACCTTTTTAATTTCTCTTTTAGTATCATCATTCCACTTCCTTGCATCCTATAGTTATTCCAACCTTTCTTAACTTGTTCCTCAAAGTCACTATCTGATTGCCATACGTCTAAAGATCTAAAAGGTTTAAGTTCTCAATTTATTTGAGTATTCTTTAATACTATTGCCCAATGACCTAATACATTTATATCTAACAAATACTATTTACAGCTTGTCCATAAATCCAGTCATTCATGTGATATTAGTACTTTGTCTAATCTCGAAGTTCTAATTTGTGGAAAATATTAAATTCTTATATCCTTCCTACAATGTTTTCATCAAAATTATGTGTTCATTCTATATTAGTGTCCCTCCAAATCACATAACATTTCTCCTTGCTTATTACCTTCATTTTAATTTTTTTGAAATCACATCATGATTTCCCTCTCCTTTGCGATAATTTCCCTTGGGTATCTCCCTTTTATTGACCCCTTAATCCCTTTATATTTAAGGTTTTAATATCCCTTTCGTTATGCTCTATCTTCTATAACTTCTAATTACTTTATTATACTTCCATCCTCCTTGATTATGTAACCCATACTTCTTTGCTTAAGTTCCATAGCCTAATTGCTTTTATATGCCCATTTTCTCAATCAAAATAGTCTTTTATAGTTATTGATAGTAGAATAAGTAATCGAAATACACAATGAATGAATTGTTAACCTTGAATCATGCCTCTAGGACCTTGATGTTGTGACGTTTCATCTTTTGATTCTCTATTTTGTCATGTGTTAGGCTCTCCAAGGTATATTTTCCTACCCTTTAGAAGTACCTCTAGATTTAGCTTTGTCATCTTAATAGGCTTCATATGTGTTCCCTTCTCTATATAATGACCTTTTGTTGATGATTACTTCCTTAGCAATTGTGTTGCCTTTGTCTCCTATTTATCCTTCTTTGTTAGTATATATGTTTTGGTTGCACTTATGTCCTTGCCTAATCCTTCCCTGTAAGCATTTGATATCCCCCACTATTATGTAATTCTTTGAAGTAATTGATAATAATTTTTTTAAGTTCAAGATTTATAACTATTTACGCTACTTCTTCTTGAAGATTTTGCACAAGCATTAAACAAAAACTAGTTTCTTCTTCATCACTTTCACTTGAGCTACTTGAAGAGTTGGAGGAATTGTCAATATAGACTTCTTTTCTTCTTATATGATATGACTTTTCTACCTTTATGTCTTTAACATTTTTGTTTCAATTTCAACAAAGGGTAGTCAAGTTCAATATAACCTTGCTTACAACATTCATAGCACGTGTATATTGGTCTTTGATACTGCTTTTTGTAGCTTTTCTTTGGCATGAAATTTTTCTTATTCTTGTTTTTGTACTTTATAAATTTTGAAAAATTTCTTCACTAGTAGGTTTAGATTTTCACTGTCTGAATTTCTCATGTCTTTCTCCTCCATACTCATATAAGCCTTTTTATGTTAGCTTTGAGCGTTATACTATTCTTATTTTCTTATTCTTCTTCTTTTAGTCTTTTTAACTCCAACTCATGATCTCTTAGCTTTTCAAACAAGGTTGTCATGTTCATCATGGCGAGATCTCTTGATTATGAGAAAGCAGTAGTATTTGATTGCCAAGTTTTGTTCACACTTTTCAGAACACATTTAAACTCTATAAAATTCATCAAGCATTAAAGTAGAATAAATAATAATGTTAACTCTTACATCATAATGTTCTTTTATTTTCATCAAGAACCATGAAGAAAATTCTTTAGAAACCACAACAATTCTAGTCAATTCAAAGGGATCATTTACCATTACATCCCAAACCCCCTTATCAATATATATACAAGAAAAAGTTTCATCTTAATTCTTCAAAAATGATATACTTTTCTAAAAACTAAAACAAGTGTAATTCAATACATTCCTATATTATATATAGATAGATATATACAATGATGAGATACCATAGTTTATTTATAGAATATTTGTTTAGATGCTTTCTCTAGGCTCTTTTTGGGTTGAGATTTGGAAGGTTTTTTTAGCCTCTTTTATGTAAAGGGTTGGAGTATTCATTAAATATATTTTTTAATTTTATTCATTTATTGTGAATAAAAAAAAGATATCATAACTTGGGTCAATACCACAAATATATAAATTAAAATTTCAAAAGTGTTTATGGGATTTAGCACAAGATTAATTCGATTAATGGTGAGGATTTATTTAAGAAATAAGTAATAAAAAGATTTTGTTAGAAGCTTTTAAATAAGACAAATATTAAAAAGTGTGTATAAAGAAATTAAGTTGTACAGAATAATTTTATTTTTGGCAAATGACCAACCTAATTGGAAACGCTGTCAATTTAATTATCTTTTAAAGTAAAAAATAATAATTTATTGTTTGATCATGTAAAGATTTTATGCTTTTTCAATTTTTTTAAATTATGATTAGAAATAGAATATTAAATTTTAGTTTGACATTAAATAACTATTTTATCACTAATATATCACGAAAAAAAATTATTAAATATCAACTAATTTAAAAATACAAAATAATTAATCATTATATTAACAAAGTTATATATTATTTTATAAATTAAAAAAATTATTGACATATAAAATAAATTTTATCATTAATAAAAATTTATAAAATAATTTTTAAATTGATATATAATATTAATTATTAAGGTTTTAATTACTAATTAATCTTTAGAGTAGTAAGTAGTTAAAATCTTGATAATTAATATTAAATACTAATTTAAAAATTATTTTAAACTTTTATTAATATTACAAATTATTTTAAATATCAATAATTTGTTAATTTATAAAACAGTATCTCACTTAATTAATATAATGATTAATTATATTTTATTTTTAAATTAATGATATTTAATTTAAAAATTATTATATTTAATTTCTAAATTAATTGATATTTAATTATTTTTTAAAAGTACACGATTTCAAACACATGCGCAAGTGAATGAGAATTTTGATTTTTTTTTATAAAAAGTTTTCATGTTAGGTATCACTATACAACTTGACATCTCAGCTAGGCTGACACCTCAAATAACAATAATCATCTGCCATCACATGAAAAAAAAAATATTATTAAAAAATGAAAAAAGAAAGAAAATACAAAAATATGGGGGGACTAGACCAAAACCCATATGTTAACAAAAACGATACATAGGTAGATTATACATATTCATAAAGAATTCTAAGAACAGACTAGCTGGGAGTCTATTATACCAATGAAATGATTCTCTATGAATAAATCCTAAATTAGCCAACTTATTAGCACACGCATTCCCTTCACGAAAAATATGAGTTACCCTAAACTTGATTGTCCCACAAAAATTAAGACAAGTATTTCATCGATTCTGAAGCATCCACGGAACATTAGTCCTAGCAGTAAACACAACACAAACCAAGGCAGGATCACTTTCAAGCCAAACATTAGTAAGTCCCATTTTTTGAGCTTCCTCCATAACATGAATAACTCCATAAAACTCAGCAACCAAAGCAGTTTAAACTTCAAGAAACGCTGAAAAAGCACCAGTAAATTCTCCCATTCTTTTAAATATTATATCACTTTAATTTTGTTTGTAAAATTGTTTTGAATAATTATTTCTGGAAAGTGAAGTTTTTTTTGTTGTCATCTGGATATCTCCTAAGTTGAATGAATATTCATTGCTATGAAGAGATTTTTCCCGAATACAAGGACAAGAAGAATCAATTATTTTCCAAACTTTTTCCTTCTTCTCAGTATCATGTAAAATCAAAGCATAATGCACTTTGTTAACTTGAATGAGAAAGGGAATATTCCACATGGACAGTTCTATGTGTTCATAATCACCACCTTACCAGATGTTTCGTAACAGATGCAAACAAATCTAATGCAAAAAGCTGAAACCCCTTAAATGCGGAAAGAAGCTGCTTGTTTAGGCACTATGGGTTAAGCCATAAACTCTCATTTCAACTTATCTTATATAAAATAAATAACACACTCACACAATCATTTTGCATATATCATCAAGCTCTAACATAATTATACTAATTACACTTTTTTAAACACACCACTAAATAAATTATTAAATCAAAATTAATTTTAAAAATCAAAATAACTAATTATTATTTTATTAAAAACCATTTTATAAATTAAAAAATTATTAATATCTAAAGTAATTTTTATCATTAATAAAAATTTATAAAGTAGTTTATAAATTAATATTTAATCATTAGCTACTAAGTTGTACCTACTTACTCTTTTTTTTTATATTCTAAATTAAATTTTATTAGTTTTTTTAAAGATTAATTTAAAATCTAAAATATAAGTAACTAAAATTTTAATATTTAATTTAGATATTAATTTAAAAATTATTTATAATTTTTTAATTTTTAAAATAATATTTAATTTAGTCAATATAATAAATTTTTTTAAATTAATTATTTTCTTGTAATATGCTGATAGGATTTCATTAGTAAATATGTGTAAAAAAAGTTAATTATTAGAAAAAACAAAGCTTCATTTGATTTCTTCTATTTAAAGAAATTAAAAGGTTTACTGTTAGTAAAAATAATCATCTTACTTATATATATATATATATATATATATATATATATATATATAATCATTAATTAGAACCATTAGTTCCCAATGTAAAATTTTTTTTTGAATAAATGCTTCATAACTAAATCTAATGGTTGGGTTGATAGTCTTGTACTCATCTTCATATATTGTCAAAAGTGTACCAAATATTGTTTTTAGTTGAATTCTAACGTGATATTGTCTAAGGAGATTCTGAAAAGTTGAATAGTGCATCAATTTTAAAGTTTTAGCAACATGTTTGGTAGGGAATTAGGTGAGTCCTGACAATATTCTATTTGTAAAATATGTATGCAAAATTTTGTGTTTTAATTTTGTTTATGAGTTAGAGTATTCAAAGTACTCTAATTATATGATTTATTTTTCTGATAAGAAAAACCTAAGTCTAAAAAATAAATTTTCAAAGTATTTTAAGGGTTCGATGAACTATTTTGTTAGATTAAATTTCATTCCACAAGGAATTGTTTGATTAGATTATATAAAAGGGGGTTGATAACAGGGGACAAGGTGAAATAAAATTTATAAAATTATTGAATTTATGTTCAAATTAAAATTCTTATACTTTGTTTTCATTGTGTAGGAGATACTTTAATTTATCTAACTGATCCAATTTTTAATAAATTTGTACCGATTATTTTATAAAAAATATATTTATATATATAATGCAAAAAAAATTAAAATTCTCATACATTAGCTACACAATTCTTATCTACTTGGTATTTAATTTAAAATCCTCCTAAAGTTGATTAAATAGAACGTATATAACATGTTAGTAAAATTTAAGTAAATATTAATTATTCGATTACATATTTTAAAAAATAAACTATCTAAAAATCACTATATAATTATCATAAAAGTAATTATATAAATGAGTCAAACTGACTTCTATAAATTATTGTTATAAGTGGAAATATACAAAATTCCAGTTATAGTGTGGAATAATTGTTGTTATACCATGTTTGAAATGTAATTCATCAGAGTTTGTTTGAAAACTTCTTCACATATTGATTTTCTTCATTAGTAACTAACTCAAACAAGCATTGAATCATAGTAAAAATAGTGCTATACACATATATACAGTGAGATGTAGTCTTCTTCCTCTCTTTTTTCTTGGTCTATGTAAGTGTTACAAATCTATTAAATTCATATGTTGGAAACAGAAAACAACACAAACAGAGGAGTTACTTAGTATTTTTTTTAAGCGAAAAACAAAGGAATAAATAAGAGGCATTTTAAGGATATCTCAACCCTTATACAAGTATGAGAATCTAATCTTCTAATCTCTTAACAAAAACTTATCTCTTAAGAGTTTTAACTGACCTCATAAAACAAAGACTCAAGATACAAATCTGAGTATAAAAAACTTACATGCACACTTTAGACGTAATCCAATATAAATATTTATTTGAGCCATAGTAAAAAATTTAATGTGATATACCTCCCTCCTCTAAGAGTTACTTATAATTATATTAAGGTATATAAATTGTATACATTTGTGTTCGATTAAACTAATTCCACTACCTTAGAATACATCCACCACACCTTTGCCTTAGAGAAAGTCCAAGATTCAATAACAAAACTTGTCCAAAACTTCTTTATCCTCAGATCTTTCAGAGCTTATATTCTTGTGCTACCAAAGAAAAAAAATGTTTTCCTTTTACTACATAATTGAACAAAACTATATAAACCAATCTAAGAGCTAAACCAACCTTGTCTCTCTATTTATGCACCTTTGACAATTTAGAAACATTGACTTTCCTCATTTAATTACATTCTACTACAGCAAAACACATAAAATTATTATAAATTTAAAGATATGTTAAAAAAAAATTTAAAAAATATTATAGTCGGCGGGCGACTCTAACCATATTACATATATTTTAATAATTATAAATATGTGAACAAATATTAGAGTGAAACTTAATAGACTCTAATAAAATTAAATATATTTTAAAAATTATAAATATATTAAATATGATATTAGAGTTGACTAAGTCGATTCTAATAATATTAAATATACTTTAAAAATAAGATATTAGAGTTAGTTTAGTCAATTCTAATAATATTAAATATATTTTAATTTTTAATTTATGTAAAAAAAAGTGTGTTGTTATTGAATCTATAGTTTATTGTTTTAATATTTATTTAAGTTAGGATCATGTTATGAATATTGCATCCACGTGACAATAAATAGGAACTATAAATTATTTTTAATCCAAAAGTCTATATTTAAAGATGACAAATTTTCTCATTCTTAATTTTTTTTCTTTCACTTTTTATATAAATCTCTTCACACCCATCTTTTCCATACTCACATTGAGGCACGCTCATCTCATTCAAACATACTCTTCTCTTTCACCCACAATCATCTATTTCATTCACACCCACCTACAAATTTTTTTCTATTTTATTTTTGTGAATATTTAGACATTGTACGATTTTTTTAAAAATTATTGTGATTAGTCTCGACCAAAATATATAAATAATTAATATCTAATTACCTATCAATGTTTTAGCTACTAATTTTAAAATCTATATAATTGGTAGTTAAAATCTTAGTGACTAATTAGATACCAATTTACAAACTATTTATCAATAATAGAAACTAATTTAGATACCAATAATTTTTTTAGTTTCTAAAAAATATCTAATTTAGTCAACATAACAACTAATTAGTTTTTGTTTCTAAAATTCGTTTCTAGTTGATAATTTTCTAGTGGTATTAGTAAAGCTCTAAAAACATTCAAGATAAAGATCTTTAGTAAGCAAATTTGAATAAGAGAAGATTGCATTCAATTGATATGATTAGTATCAGTGTGCAAGTGTAAGTAAGAAAATATCGCATTGAATTGGTATGATTAATTTGTATTTTGAAATATAATATCAAATTTTCCTGTGTGGTTAGTTCCTTTACTGGTTTTATCTCCTCCTAATCTCACAAAACTAATCTTCCATGGTTTAATTTTATTTAATAAATTTTAAACTATTAATAATACTAATAGGACTTTATATTAATGTATATACTAATAAAATATAATATTTGTCAATACAACAAATATGAGTATAATACATTATTTTAGTTTACTATATAAAAATTAATTTCTTTTATACATGAAATATACAAAACAATCCTAATTAATATATATCATTGAGAAAAAAAAATTAAGTTCAATTTAACCTTACACTTTGAAATCATAAAATCATCTTTATATTCAGTTATATATTATATAGTGATAATATTTATAAGATTGAGTGTCACATTATGATTAATACATTCTGAAGTATGGCTAAATCTTTGTAAGGTTTTATACCAATCATTCATTCCTTTGTAGCATTTTTCTTTTCAAGATGGCCATGGTAGACATATCTACAACCAACCAATTTCACAGGATATGGATGCATGTTAGAACAGCCACAAAAAGAACCTATCTACAAGGAAAGGTATCAAGCACACTAGTACATATTAGTTGTGATTAGCTAATCATAGTCAAATATATCAAGGTGCCTTGTATACTTCTTTTCCACCTCATTCTATATATAAGATAATTCTAATCAAGGAATTTAGACACACCATACCTAGTATACGAATCTTGTGAATATAGTTGTTTGCTTAAAACTTAGTTTTCTTTTTTTTTTTGTTTTTTCTAACTTTTAAGGATACACTTATAAGTATCATACATTTCTATATATATCGAAAATGTATGTGAGAGTATAGCGGAAGAACTAATCTAGAATAACTAATCAAAACAAAGGATTCAGAACCAAGTAAAAACAGTCTTAATCACTTATAATGTGGTGAAGATGAAGTGTTCTGAACAGTTAGATCTCTGTCACTGGGTATGTCCCAATGTGAACATGGACACTGAGATTAGTGGTTGTACAAAAACAACTAGCGAATCAATCATTATCCACGTAAAAGGAGAGTGTGAGTAGCTCTATTTTTAAGTTTCAAAACAAAAGACATGGAGTTTACGACGAGCACGTCTTTCCCAAAACCCAGGGCCTCAAAAACTGAAAAGTCGCTAAGTGAGTCAACAAGACAAAAACATTTGGTTCAAATGCACGCGTACATGACTTCTACATGCATGATCACTGAGTCACTAGAGAGAAACGAGACCAAGGATTTGCGAGTCCCAATGAAAACGGAATAAAAGAAATTGATAGACATGTATGTATATATATATATATATTATTCGTTACAGCCAATTATTTTGGGTTCAGTTTCTTAAAGGAAGAAACTCAAAATACTGGCTTGAGGTGATATCAGCGTCCATAGAAGCACTGGCACAGAACATAGATTTCCTCTCAGCAAGACAAATGTCATCTTGGTCATCCCTCTTATGTGGAAATAGATCAAGGGTTCGAGGATCTGCATTTTCTCCATCATAGCAGTTTAAACTTTCTCTGTTGTAACTAAGTTGTGCGTTAAGTGTTCTGTGTGAAGTTGCAAGAGCTGCCATAGTAGTGGGAGGGAAACAAGGCATTTCCATGTTATCTTGCAATTGCAACTTCCTTTCTGCTATGTTTCTCCTCAAAACTTGTATGCCTCTCTCCTCAAACTGAGTGCACCCATGAGAGCCCTTTTCTGCTATATCCAGTGCAGCAGATTCCTGAAAAATATACGGATAGTAAAAGTTGGCAGTAAAAACAATTTAAAATTAAAACAGGAAAGAGGGGAAAAAATGGAGGAGAGAATTCAGAATTCACATTCAATTCACAAGTCCAAGAAAGTCTGAACTGATCTAGCATAAAACAGCTCCAACAGAAAGTTAAAAAAAGCTGCTTTTGAACCTCTCCTTTTTTCCAAGATACAAAAGCTCTTGTTGTTTTCTTTTATTTCTTCGTAATGTGTCAATACCGAGTAAAAAAAATTTTGGCTTTATCTTTTATTTTACCTTGTGAACAAATAATTAGACCCTATTATTGGTCTCCTATAATCTATGGGGTATCTTTGCTTAACAAAGCTGAATAAAATGTCGTAGTAGTACCGTGAACAAAGCCAAGAGTAATTACAGACCTCTGCATGTCGACTGCAGTTTGAAGTGGATGCCCACTTCTTTGTCTCTTTAACTCCACAACCTGTCTCTTTCAACCCTGTGGCCAAAATCCAAACACCCACAAAATTCAACGTCAAATCTTGCATCCTAAAAAATCATAAGAAACCACGCTCTCTCTCTCTCTCTCATGGTTTTAAATCATCAGTGCAAGAGTGATGTTAATATAGGAATCTTTTGACCACTAAAAGAACCTTGAATAGCCCCAAAGGCCACAAAAACATTGTGGTATTAGCACATGATAATATCTAGCTGTAAGTGTACCTCCTTCCCCTATCTTATTGCCTTTTCTTAATTTCCCACACGTACTACTTTTCTTACTACTTTTTCGTTCTCACCTTCACTAGAAGAAGCAGCATTATTTTCCTCCATCTCCCTGCGGCGCCTCTTTTGTCTCTCTCTCGCCTTGTGATTCTGGAACCAGTAGAACACGTTCTTCCCTTCAATCTTCCCAAACTGGCGCAACTGTGAAGCTATTTGTTGAATCTGTTCAGCTGATGGTGTTTTAGTGCCTTGTCTATACAATTCCTCAAGGACTAGTAACTGAACTGGCGTTGGACTCCACCTTGTGCTTTGCTGGGACTGCACATGGGACCCTGTGTTATTTGTCCCTTCCTCTGCTACATTACCTGCACCATAGGACACATGGAAAATAAATGGTTATCTCAAACTGTAATCAAATTTCTTACCATAACCAAGTCAATGCTAATTAACCACATTAAAAAGAATAATAAGAAGGCTATACTATGAGCATATATATATGTATGTATGAGAATTTGATGAATCAATGCATGTATGGATAAGGATAATCACTGCACTTGTTGCAAATTTACAAATAAAAGATACAAAGAGTATCGCTATATTCAATACATAAAAATATGCTTAGAATGGTTATCAAAACAAGCCCTTAGTGTTTGACTTGGGCTTACCAACATGCTGGTTGAAGGCGAGGATGTGGTTGCAGTGAGTGCAAATACAATAAGGTTGGGCTATCGAGCATAATGTGGTGATTTTGGGGGTTGCATGGGAATTGTGGGTGATGTTTGCAGTGGAAGAGTGAAAGGTACTAGCAAATGAATCCGACATGTTGAGGTTTAGAATCTGCACTAAGAGGTCTTTGTCATAATATTGCACATTGGTTCAAGGTTTCTTCTGCCTTAGCGGTTTGAAAATAGGGTTTAAGTGAGAAAGATGTAATGGATGGGATGAGGGATAGTGTATTTATAGGGAGAGGGAACGTTGTAGTAAAAGCTTTAGGTGGAGCAGCAACCAATAACAAAAGAGTTGACCAATATGTATGATAGTATACAGTAGTAATAATACAGAAAGCGAGTTATGTATTCAAATCATGAGGAGAGAGAGAGAGAGAGAGAGGTAGGAAATGCAAATAGAATTCTAAGAGATTTGGAGAGTGAAGGTGTGTGTGTTTCTGAAAAAGGACACAGCATGATGATGATGTAGTGTTATTAAAGTTGCTTCTTCCCCATGTCTCCTCTTTCATCCTACACAACACGCTCACACATGGTTAAAACTTTTTTTTCCCTCACAGTGGTTAGTGCCTTTCACTCTTCCTTTCTCCTCCTCTCCGTTTGAGACACAACCTACAAGTACACAAAAGAAGACCTGTTTCGTATGAGTACTTCTTTGCTTTGTCTTGTACCTCACAGTTGACACTGTATATGCACACACTTCACTTTTGGACAATCACAAGTTTAACACCCACTATTGGTAAAAAGGAATTATCTAAATGTTACTAAACAATTAAGCAACTCCACCCATATTGTAATAATATAAGATGTGATGTTTTCACACAGGTTCCTCTAAATAATGAAGAAATTAAACATCTAAATTTTTTCTCATTTTCTTCAAACTCATTCTATATATTTCTCTCAGTAAAATTTGAGTTAACACAGCTCTAAATAATTAAAGAGACGTTTTGGAGTAACGAATATTTAGAGATGAGACTCTCTCTAACACCAGTAAAAAATATTGTATAACGACATTCTATAAACGAGGATTATCAAATAAGAGTAGTCTATTTTAAATGCATTGTTTATATTTATACCATTTTGATTAAAAACATTGCCTATATCATTCTCTATATATGGGGTTTTTATGAGTTTATTTTATCTAATATATAGACATCGCACTTATTAAAATATCCGTCGCCTTTACAGGTTTAATAGACTACGGTTAGTTTATAATTTAAAAATATAGAAAATATGTTTATAAACTATGGTTATTTAAGAACTTTAAAGATTACTGTTTAAGAAATTTTTACAAAAAATATTAAGGTTGAATTTTAAAGTGATACTATTTTTTTATAGATATTATTGATGTATAACTTGGCTGTGGTTTCCTACTGGCCGTTTTGTGAATGTAAACGAATCTTTGTGTTAGAATTTGTTGCACTAAGATAACAAATGAGAAGCAGGGTGGCAGAGAATGATGTTGTGTGAGAAATAAGAAGCACTTTTTTGCTAACCACACAAATTGAAGTAGGGCAAATGCATTGAGGAGAAAACAGGTATGCTTCTTTAATTTCAGCGAAAATGTTTTACTTTCACGTAACTCCACAAGGCTAAAATAAAGTCATGATTTCTTGGCAGCAACTCCATAATAAATCAATCTGTTGCATTTTTTTATGGCTTGCCAGTACAGTTAGATGATACTTCATGCTTGAAATAAAATTCCAGATCACAATTTTATCATTTGTATTCTTTTGATCTTTTAATATCAATCTCATCTCCACTGCAATAGGTCTTTTGGCAAATAAATAATGCTTCTAAATAATTTGCTTTTGTTTTCATATAAAAGTTTAGAATAGTTATAGAAACACTTATTTTTTTTTTTATAAAAATCTTTCATGTCACATATTACTATTCTACTTGACATTTCAACTATGTAAACAATTCAAATAACAACAATCATTTACCATCACATAAAAAAATATTATTAATAAAATACAAAAAATATTCACGAACATATTTAGTTATCAAGATTAAATATTTTCTTTTTCTTTTTTCTAATTCATCCCATCACATACCCCTCTTTATCTTTTCCCCACCATTTTTGCATTATGTCACCGAAAACTACACTGGCCATCCATTCCACCAAGTTAATATTTTAAGGTTCAATATATAGTATTTCAATGCTTGATTGAATTGTGATTAAACTAATTTTAATAAATAATAATAATAATAATTAGATAATGCATAAAATAATACTAGAGAGACATGATATCATAAACATAGTAACACTAAATCCTAAAAAATAACACATGATTTCAAATGTTTCTAAAGTTGTACATAAAAAACAAAATAAAATATTTCATAACTTCCTAGTTTCAAAAAATTACAATTATAACCATTGTCAATAACAAGTTTAAATCTAGAATCAAAAGTTTAAACGAAAAATACTTTGCATTAATTATATACTTTTTCAAGGAAAAATAAATTGATACTGTACATTAATTGATCCACTGAACCAGATTTTACTGATTTTATTTTTATCATTGGTTCTTCTGAGATCAGTTCCGTTGTAAATCAGTTGTCTCGGTCAAAAGCATTGGATATATTGGACTGATTAGTTCACTTTTATGTTAAATGGATAAGATGAATTCAATTTTTAAAATATAGACTATACTATTATAGGTAAACATTATAAGGAAATTTAGTTAATGGTTACACCATTCACTGCTATTTTTGTGAGAATTTACTGCAATAAATCATGAAATAGAAATCAATTTTTAGAGATCGAAATAATTAGTTGCAATAGTAACTAAATTAGATAGCATTTTAAAAATTAAAAAAAAAATTAATTTCTAAATTAGTTTCTATTATTGTTAAATAGTTTCTAAATTGATATCTAATTAACAATCAAGGTTTTTGCTACCAAATCTAGAAACTAAATAATTGGTAGTTAAAATCTTGGTTGCTAATTAGATACCAATTTAGAAACTATTTAACAATAATAATGTAAACTAATTTAGAAACCAATTTTTTTTAATTTCTAAAATTGTCTTTAATTTAGTTACTATTACAACTAATTATTTTTGTATCTAAAAATTGGTTTTTAATTCATGTTTTTTATAGTGATTATATATGATATGTTATTGCACTACATAATTGAATTTATATGTTGATTAAGATACAACATGTATATTTCTTTTGAGTTACCATGATATTAATATGGAATATTAATCAGTTTTAATGATTGTATCATAGAATTTAATTGATAGTTTAATGGAAAATTTTATGTTTAAACATGTGATAGGGAAGTAGGAAAGAAAAAGAGTATTATGTTGAAATTATGACCAACCCTGTTTTTGTCATGAATCAGTGTCATAAAGATAAGTTTGCGTGTAGAACATAGTATAGTGAGACAATGAATGGTTTATTGAATGTAAAGCAAAAACTTTATCCTATAATTAAGGCATGGCTGCTTGTCTCACGTGTAGAATAAATACTAATAAAACAGTAAATAGTAACCATATCGTATAGCCAACCTCAAACTCAATCTGGTGCCTAGATTGTCTCATGTTTGGAAGCTGATTAACTATTGAATGAATAATATAGCTACTTGTCCCCGACAATCTCTTACAGACTCCATAATAATGTTTCTTCTAAAGCTCACCACATATATTCAATACTCTCCAAACATTTTTTTTTCTTCTTCTCTTCTAACTTCTTTGATAAAATAATATTAAGATTTTTCGTGTCAATGTTTCTTTTCACAGTAAAAATCAAACACAAAAATCCTTCTACTGTGACTCGTGCTCAGATTGGAAACATTATGCTATTCAATATATGTTAAATATTTTCTACATATATATTATCTTTCACTTGACAACACTGCATGTCATTGGGAATATGGTTCACAATTTTTTAAGTATGCACAAATTTAGTAAGCTGTGTTAGAAACGATAAATATAGTTTACTTGTTTGCCTAGCAAACTAATGATTGGGAAAAGTTCGAATTTTTTGTGGATTTAGCTAATAATTTGTCGTAAAATATTTCATGCTATTAGGATTGATAAGTCAAAGCTTCTCTCTGAACATCCATTTGTAAGAAGTTTGATGGTGTGAACAAATTTCACCAGTTTTGTAATTTTCTTTTCTTTTTTAATAATAATGATCACTTCACAGATTTTTTTTTAACTCCAAAGTTTGTGTTGTATTTTATCCAATAAAGTAACCAGTTCATAACTAAATACGCAAGTAAAACTTTTTATGACAGTACCAAGAAGCACATACACATGGTCCAAAATACATGATAAGAAAAATTTCTAGAAAGTCATAATTGCAAATTTTGATCTTCATCATCATCATGTACACAAAACCCTTCATGACAATCATAATAATGTGAATAAGATTAGTATATAGAGATGTTATCATAAGTATGATTTGGTAGGGGATTTTATTAAAGACCTTTACTCAACCCAATTAAAATTATTTGAGTTGGATAATTCAAATCTAGACCAAATATCAGTCAGTGGGTTGAATTAATGGTCAATGGTTACTGAAGGATAGAACTTATTTTACAACTTTAAAAGTGTCTTTCACTGATAAAAAAAAAAAACAACTGTGTATTTGTTTTTTTCTTTTAATAGTTCATTTTGATATACTTTCAAAGTTTTTATTATATGCATTTGAACAAAAATTGAATCTTAAATTAGTAATATGTAAAAGTATCTTTATCATAGGTTCAAAATTAGTTACAAACTTATTTTCGAAGACATTGAAGAGAATTATTCGTTGATAAGAATCATTCCTTAAAAACAAAAAAAAAAACATGTTTTTTCTTTTTATTTAACTAAAGATTAGAGAGAAAATTAAGTTTATAATTAATAATATGACATAAAAATCTACAATTTCAAAAAAAGGTAATTTGAAAACCCATGCTTATATTTTTCATTAAAGATACTTTGAAGAATATTTGGGGGAGAATTAGCATTGGGTTAGGTTGGTTTTCAAATAACTACACCAAGTTTTTTTTATCATATATTATGATTTTAAATATAATTATTATTATTAATATGATTTATATTATTAATTTTATTCATAATATAAATATTATTAATATGATTTATATTATTAACATTATTCATAATATAAATATTATTAATATAATTAAAATTATTAACATTATTAAATATTATTAATATTATTAACATTATTAAATATTATTAAATATTATTAATATTATTAAATATTATTAAATATTATTAAATATTATTAAATATTATTAAATATTATTAATATTATTAAATATTATTAATATTATTAATATTATTAATATTATTAATATTATTAATATTATTAAATATTATTAATATTATTAAATATTATTAATATTATTAAATATTATTAATATTATTAAATATTATTAATATTATTAAATATTATTAAATATTATTAATATTATTAATTATTGTTAATATTATTAAATATTAATATCAATATTATTATTATTACAATTATTAAAAATATTTTGTATGTAATACTTTATATACGGATACAATCCGTATGTAATTATTTTCGTTTTATGGCGCCAAAATTACATATTGATTAAATCGTATGTAATCACTTTTGGCTTACATACAGAAAAATTTGTATGTAACGTCTATTTACATACTAAATTAAATTCGTAGGTAAATATCTGTATGTAATCATTTTTAGCTTATATATGGAAAAATATGTATGTAATCATTTTTATTCTTATATACGAAAAAATCATTATGTAATCACTTTTTTTTCTTACATACGAAAAAATCTGTATGTAATGTCTATTTCATGCTGAACTAAATTTATATGTAAATATTAGTATGTAATACTCATTTTACATATAGATTCAGATTTGTATATAAAAATCGGTATGTAAATGAATAATTTCTTGTAGTGAATTGAATCAAAAGTATGACTTGATAAATGAGTTTAAAAATTGTTTGTAAAAAGAATTTTCTTATCATATCTAATTATGTGATGCAACAATTAAAAAAAATATATTTATTTATATAAATACCTGTTCTTATTCTTTATGAATTGTGTAGGGTGTGAACTAATTATAATAAAAATAATACATAATCTTACATAGAGAATATAATTCATTATTCGTATGTAATTTAATAGAAATTCTGATTAAAAGTAAAAAAAAAAAACTAAGTGCTTAAAATTTAATAAACTACTATAACATATGCATTAAAAAGGATCTTAGATAAATTATAATAAGATTTGCTTAGTTACATTAGTATGTATCATTTGATTAAATAAGTTGTTTATCTTAATTTTATATATTTTTCAATGTCACACTTATTATTTTTTAAAAAAATAGTAATTGTTTCCGCCGGTTGACCGGGATCGTCTTTGCGGGTGGCTTGTCCTTGCGAGCTAGGGCACCTTTGTTCTGCTCCGTCTGTGAGTACCTGAAAAGAAGTGGAAAAAGGGGCGCCATCGCGGCCGTTTGCACTCCGACGATCAAGTCAGCTAGCGAGAAACATCAAAGGGTGACACACCTCCGTATCGGAACACCGTGAAGGGATGCTCTGAAGGTGGTCGAATAATACTGAGTAGCTAATATTGTGTGCCCTAATTGCCTGTGCGCACAGTGGGTGCGCCGTGAAACAACTAGGGTTTTTGGCTCTGTGTAAACTAAGAGAATTAGGTCAAAACTCGGATCCCCTTTCAAACGTCCCAAAGCCCCTTTTTAAACACCTCCCGCATTTTAAAGCGCGTTAAAGCATATTGAAAGCGTATAAAAACATGCCTTGGAAACGTTCGAAGCGTAAACTAAATTAACGCGTACCTTAGCAGACTTTCAGGAAAACATTGATTGTTTCAGTGCTTATTGCCACGTGTTCTTCTAACTTGATTGCTTCTCTACGGAGTGGGCCTCACAGCGCCGTAACCCAACTCAGGGTTATTCCATTGTGTGAGTCCTCTTTCCTCGAAGTGCATATGGCGCAGGGGGTGACTTTCGGGGTGCCAACTCATGCGCCCCAGCCTCTAGTCATTCGCCCTGGGAGGGTATCTACTCTACTCTCGCACCACGCACCTGGTTTGCCCCTGGGTTTGGCCCTCTCATGAGTCGTACCTACCCTAGGGGTCTCCCTGAGGTGGCGTGGGCACTTCACGAGTCAGGATACTTCCTACTGATACTAGAACTATGGCCTTGAAGCCACCTTTCTCTTCTCTTTGTTACTGTTCTGAGTTGTTGAGGCCTAAGGCCTCCTCACGGTGTCGCCCCCTCCATGTTCTTTCCTACCCATGGGTATCGGGGGGTAATACTGTCGATGTCTTAACTTTGCGACGCCCTATCCTGGCAACGCCTCAACTTGGCGACGCCTAAACTTGGCGACGCCTTAACCTGGCGACGACTCAACTTGGCGACACCTTCTCCTGGCGACGCCTTCTCTTGGCGACGCTTCAAGCAGTCAGTCTGTTGACTTCCTTCCTCGGACCCCCTCGAGTGGTCCCACTGTATGTTGACTTTGACCTTGACGTTGACTTTGACTTTGGTCAACGCCCGGGGACGGGACGGTACACACTTATCTTAATTTTGATTAAATAAGTTGTTTATCTTAATTTTATATATTTTTCAATGTCACACTTATTATTTTTAAAAAAATAGTAATATATAGTAAATTTTTTATGTGTTTAACTTAATTTTTGTGGATCCTATAAACTTCATATATCTTGAAATATTTTCTTCTTTATATTATATAATTATGAATTATATAAATTGACAATCAAAATTTATGTGCACAAGTATGTTTCAAATTTTTTTGAGTAGAAATATATTTTTTTATGGCTGGTTCAAAAAGATTTGTTCCTTATTTTTATAATCATAATAAAAATTTATACAATAAATTTGAGTTTTTAGAAAATTAATGTATTTCTCTTTTTTTAAATTATGTTAGAATCGTGCTAAAATTGTCAGAAATTCAACAAATATTTTTTGCATTGGACATTTCACCGATATGTGTCTTACAAGTGTCGTACGAGTGTCGGTGTCCGATACATGTGTCCAACATGGACACGCCATTAAAGAGGAGTGTCTAAGCCTCATAGTAATGTTGTGTTTGGATTGTGATGACGATTTGTGGGGAGGGAAGAGAGTGGATTCGAGAGGATGTTTGGATTGATGGATGATAAAGTGAATTTGTGAAGATAATTTATTGAAATTTGTGAGTGATGTGATAGTTATGAGAGAATTTAAAAATTATTTTAAGGGTCTGTTTGCTTAAAACGAGAGAAAGGCAAGTAATAACGATAATTTACTGTGCTAAGGTGAAACACAAAAATCGAGAGAATATATTTTGAATAACATGCAAATCAAGAATAAACAATGTTAAAGCCCTTAATGTTATAATGCTGCAAATTCAAAATTACAGAGTGTGTATCAATCATAACTCTTGTCATATGTTGGAGTGAGGATTATGTTCTAATTATTGTACATTATTTTTTGTATAGTTGTTTTCTATTCTTAGTAGAGGCCAACATTGTATATGATTTTTTTTGTTCATCTCTAAAGAAGTACATGTTTTCTCTAATGCTGAATAGGGTATCTCTTGATAGCTGATTACGTGATTGAGTGGAAGATACCACTTTTGCTTAAGGTTTGTTTGGGGTTATACAAGAATCATAACCATTCTTTTTGTAATAATAGGGTTAAAAAAACCCTAAAATATTCCTATTTATTTCTTCATTATTTTGATGATAAAAAAAAAATTATGAACTATCACAGTGTAAACTCTATCATTTACTTACCCTAACAAATGACTAAATTCACATTTTAATTGAGAGTTACTTACTCCACCTCCTTAATCTAAAACGTCACTCCCATATATAATCTGAAAATCAAATTTTATCCTTTTAAAATTTATATTATGAAATATCCAATTCTAAATATATGTTTTGTATTTCGAACTGTACATCTTGTAATACGTATTATGTATATTTCGAAGTAAATTTTTTGCATTTTAGATTGTACATTGCATAATACAAAATATGTATTTTGAAATACACAATCCAAAATACATTAATTTTGTATTTTTAATTTTTTTATATTTTTTAAAAAATACTTTTAAACACAATTAATTTATTTTAAATATTCATTTTAGTATTTTAAACACAAATAATTTGTTTAATACAATGACTTTTTTTAATAGTAACAATATTCATGTAAAGTAAACACAATAAATCATGATATTATCTTATATATAAATTATCAAAATTTTCATACAATATCATTGCTAAATTTAAAATATAAAACCTATACATTGGAAAACTCTCTGAAAACTAGAATTGTATGCCCCTTGAAACATGTGGATGTTTGGTATAAATGACCCTCTCAATTGTGATGTCATAAACTAACTACGAGTACCTTTTGCCACATGTCCACAATCGATCTTGTGCAAAAGAATATCAATGATCCTCCTGAATACACCATGCATTCATTGAAATTCCATTAGGCACTTCAAATATTAAAACAAGAAACTATGGTAAAATAATAATGGAACCAGATAAGCATGTTCCTACTGAGATGCATATCATGTTTAGCCATCATCCAGACTATGTGAATGACGACACAACAGTACAAATGATCGATCTTTGTTCGCTTAAGGATGTATGTATGGGTGTGACACTAATTTAAACATGTGCATGTATCTGACTGCATATGTTGAGGGATGCAAAGTCAATGTAACACCAGTAACAAGATGATTGGAAAAGTGCAACAATCGGTCATCAATCACAACAACTACACCTCCTTCAAATGGTGGGGGAGGCCGAGGATTCGTCTGCCCAAATTGTCATAGTACATGGCATTGTGAGCACCTCTCGAACTAGATATGTCCTGAGAGCATGACTATCACCTAAAATGGATTACTAATACGATGGCCATCATAAGAACTTCATAGTGTCTTAACATGGGTAAAACCATCGACTTGCATGTGCATAAAACCAATTTTACATAAATGGCATCCTATGACAATATGGAATGCCCGAGGGAGGAGCCCCTTATATGTGAGATTGATATACCTTGTTTCTATACCTGGGAAGTGTTCATATATCCTAGAGGAGGTAGCCATCAAGGAAAAACATCTTGGATCTTTTTTTTCTTTCCATGTTGTAATGGCCAACATGAGTGGTTAATTCTATCATTTGGGAATGGGAGTAATTTGTTCAAACTCCTATGTATTGAGGTGATATTTAAATATAATATTTTATTCTTGAATGATGATTGGTATTGTCATTTTATTTGTAAGCCTTGTTTATCATGATTTTGATCCTTAGATTTGACTGAAAAATACTTCTAAGTTTATGAACTAAATGATAATGTTTAACATATTTGAATGCTAGAAATAGATTTGAAATGTTAATTGCTATCAACATCTAATCGTATAAGGAGTTTTTATAAATATGCGAGGATTCGATATTTAGGAGACTATCTTAATAATTTTATATGCGAGAAAACGATATAAATAAATTTTATATGGGCATCAATATCAATCAAATGATAGAATATTATTATGATTTTCAAAATACAAAAGAGTGAGACGGATGAACCCCAATCGCAATTTTTCCAATTGAATCAACAACTCTTTACTTTGCTTTATTTACATTCTTGCAATCATACACAACAAACACCCTACAAAATTTTACTTATTGTTTTCTATTTAGTGAATTTTATACTTGATAATTCAATTGTTCCTTGTGGATTTGATTATGTCCTTAGGGACAAATTATTACTTCTGACACAGTACACCTGTCTTGGCACCATAAAATAAAATTTGTAGTGAATGAGATTCAAAGCCAAGTACCTTCAGTAACCAAAGAAAAGTTAACCACTACACCAAGCAAATTCTTTAGTATTATTATGATTTTTATTATACTTATTATTATTAACAATATTAACAATATAATATTAATAATATGAATATAATATTAATAATATGAATATTAATACTAATAATATGAATATCAATACTAATAATACTAATATTAATACTAATAATATTTATAATAATACTAATAATATTAATAATAATATTAATTATAATAAGTATAATAAAAATGATAATATAACAAAAGAATTAGTCTGGTCTAGTGGTTAATGTTTTCCTGGTCACTGGAAGGAGTTGGGCTTGAGAAACCTCATTTCTCCTCTTTCCATAACCCCTAGGAATTTAAAATTCCTAAACCTCCCTATCGTTTTGGTTTGCATACTTTGCCCCCATTTCATCCAAGGTATGTAATGGTGTTAATCACATTTTTTTCCTTTTAAAGGAAGACATGTAAAACAAAGGCAAATATGTGATAATCGGTTTAATTAAACAAAATCTTCTAGCAAAAGATAAATGTTTATCCTTACACTTAGCTAACATGTTCTTAACTTTGTTTACCACCGTTTTCCATAAGGATACTCTCCTAGAGTTATCCCCAATTTTAATGTCGAGATAATGAAAAAGCAGAACCATTATTCTACAGCTTTTAAAAGTTGATAATGATTTCAGTGTATTATATTGTAACCTTATTGCCCTTATTTTGGTTTTGGTGAAGTTTACTTTTAAACCTGAGGTTAGTTCAAAACATCTTAGCATACTCTTAATTGATAAAACATTGGTAAAACATTGTAAATATTATTATGTATGTATAAAGTATCATTTGTAAATTGAAGCATATTACTCATTAGAGATTTTGTGCCTACTTGGACCTTTTCAAAAAACTAACATTTGTTGTTTCCCTCAATAAACCCACTAGGCCTTCAACAATAATTAGAAAAAAAAATGAGCTATGGGATCCCTTTCCCTAAGCTCCTTAGAAGGCTTGAACTCTGATGTTGAGTTCTAATTAACTAAAATTGAAATAGATTATGATTCTAAACACTCATTTATCTGGTTAATCCATATTGTACAAAAGCTCAGTCTATGCATCATATAAAAAAGAAAGTCTTATCTAACAAAAGCTACCTTCTCAAATTCCACTTTAACCAAAATACATGTTTCCTGCTAGATTTACTATGATATCATTGACAACTAAAACACAATCCAAAAGACCCATCCCTTCCAAAAATAAAATATTGTGATTTATTTATTACTTTGTATAAAACTATCTTAAGCCTAATGGAAAGAACTTTTGCAAGAATTTTGTATACACATCCCCGGATTTTTTTTCTATGAAAATTGTATATAACTTCAATAATATCATATTTGAAGACATTTCAAAAAAAAAAAATATGAAATAAACATTAAATTCGTACAGACTGGGAATCCTATCACTCCCACACAACCCCCTTTAATCTCCTCCTGAGAACTACTTTGTAATGTACTATTGGGGTGCATTTAAATTTATGGGCTGCAGAATGCAGAACCCATTTTAATGTCCTCCTTTGAGAACTACTTAGTAATGTACTATTGGGGTGTAATTTAAATTTATGGGGTGCAGAATGCAGAGCCTATTTTAATTTTAAGTTTAAGAATCAAATTTATCGATATGAAAATACATCACTAAAGCCTAATTTGCTTCAAAGTAAACAATCAAAATCAAAATCTCAACAAATTTTAACAATCAAATTACACTACAAGAAAATCATCAAATAGAAACTAATTGTAAAGACCAAAAATAATTAGTTGTTATATTAATTAATTAGAAACCATTTTAGAGACTAAAAAAGTTTTGATTTCTAAATTAGTTTGTATTATTGTTAAATAGTTTCTAAATTGGTATTTGATCAACTACCAATTATTTTTTGTAGTAAAAACCTTGATCCCTAATTAGATACCAATTTAAAAACTATTTAACAACACCAATTTTTTTAGTTTTTAAAATGGTGTTTAATTTAGTCAAAATATTAACTAATTATTTTTTTCTCTAAAATTAGTTTCTATTTAATAATTTTCTTGTAGTGTTATTAAGAAATTTTGATATTTAATATTTTAATTTTATTTTAACCAATACTTTAAGGATACTTGTAGCTTCTTTTCTTTTTATTACATTTAAAAATTTGTTTATCACTTTAAATCTTCAAATATTATATTTATTTGTTCTCATTTATGCCATTACCAAAAATAGAAAAGATAAAATAATAAGTGAAATATCAAAAAGTAAACAAGAAAACAAAGTAATTTTGTTTATACGTATTTATCACAACAAAAAAGTTTCGTATAATTAAAATTAAGTAGTTTATGATATCTATTCACAAGCATATATTTAAACAGTTAACAATAAGGATTGAATTTTATAGCTGTTTTATTGTATAATTACAATAATTAATAAAAAATAGATAAAATTATTCTCTATATTTTGTTTTGATATTTGTTCTGGTGTAATGATAGTTATATCAAATTTTTTAAATGTATTTATTATTTTTTATTATTATAAAAAAATGTAGGCATACAATTTTCACGCCTGAATTTCCACTATAAGATGAATTCCTATTGGATGTCTACACAAGAAAAATTATACTCAATGCATATAATTTAAAACAAAAGAAATACTGAAATTATTAAAAATTATTATTGGGAGAAAATTAATTATTTTTACTAATATATTTGTTAATACTATGGGTATAAATTTTTTATTATTCATATCCCAAAGCCAAAGAAAGAAGTTTTATGTAGTGTTCATTCAGTGACAACCGGAAGGAGTTTGACATTATTACAACACTTTATGCTTGCAAATTAAACACTGGACTGCAAGAGAACTTGGCAGAAAGTCAGCCTACAAAGAGTGGTTCAGGCTCCACTTTTCGTCTGATCCTGAAAGAAAATTTGACACAAAAGAACATGTGTTTAGCAAAATCCACCCACAAGTTTGGACAAATATTAAGTCCAAATTACTATGTACAGTAGCAAGTGTCCACAGTAACTTTATCATAAAACAAACTTTTCTATAGCACTGCTGGTACAAGCAAAAGTTCAAAGATGTTATATCTCATCTTAAAACAAATTGACATTAATAAAGTTACCCAACAAATATTCAAGCAGCAATACAAGAATAAAGGCAGATGATATTAGACTTCCGAATAAACTCTAACAAAAGTA
Source organism: Phaseolus vulgaris (assembly GCF_000499845.2). NCBI lineage: Eukaryota > Viridiplantae > Streptophyta > Magnoliopsida > Fabales > Fabaceae > Phaseolus > Phaseolus vulgaris. The sequence continues at coordinate 17,773,889 of NC_023758.2, read as the reverse complement.
GAAGGCAAAGAACTTAAAATACAAACTCAGAAAAAAATCAAACTGGTCAAAATCAAAGAGATTCAATCAAGGCAAAGGTAAGTGTTGAATTGTTAATATGATCAAATAAATAAGAGTATATCTTTTAGTTAATAAACTTTTTTGTAAGAATCTCACATCAATTAAAAATATAGACAAGTTATAATATATAAACAAATACAAATCTCACCTTACATTAATTTTATATAAACGAGTGCAAACCTCACCTTATATTAATTTTATGAGATTGAGTTAGACTTAGAATCCACTTTCTAAGATGGTACATGAGTCTATGCTAACAAGGTTGGTTGAGCTTATTGGGATAAGAGGTTAGAGATCATACATCAACTAAAAATATAACAAAATTATAGGTTATAAGTGTGTTTTTAGAGGTTGATTTAGACTTAAAATAAATCCACATTCTAAGACTTTCTAAGAAATGACACTAAACTTGATAGAAAAGAGAATAAAGAGAGGCGGTGGAGAGTATATTATTAGAAGAAACGTAGAAATTAATATAGCATTTAGTTGTTTGACAGTTGTATTAGTTTTTTTTTTATGGCGGTTGCAATTAGAGGGGGTTGGGGTTTCCTTGTGGAAAACCTTTATATTCTGTTGTGGGGGTGTTGTTGGAGGAAGGAAGGATTGTAGTTTTGTGACAGGGTATGCCCTGTGAAAAGGAAAGTGTATTCCCTTTGTGCCTTTGTGTTTTGGAAGGTTACGGAGGAATAATACTTCTTTCAGAGAACTCTTTGTGCCAATTCTCTTTTGTATCTCTCCTTCTGTAGAAGGATTCCTATCAATATTGGTCCGACTTGTTGGATCCGAAGTTGGGAGAGTCATGAAAAACAGATTGAGAGCTTTGGAGAGATGGGTCAGTGAGCAAGGAAAGGTGATCACAGAAATGAAGAACAGACTTGTCTATTGTTAAGGATAATCTTTCGGACATGAAGGAGATTAAAAAACTCCGAGACATTAAGAAAGGTGAAAAATCTTCAGACAAAGGGGAAAGTTCGATTAATGGTGAAGACATTAGGGTGGAATAATCGGTGCACGAAAATAGAAATTATGGAGATGGGCAAGATACTCTGAGAACGTGGATGAAAAGAGTGGATCTGCCAATGTTTGATATCTGTTAGGATGGATTTCATAAGTCGAGAGGGTTTTTGAGGTTCAAAACGTCTACCAAACGGAGAGATTGCATTTGGCTCTGATTAGCATGAAGGGGAACACCAGTCATTAGTTCAAGTTTTGGCGCCAGAAAACCAAAAATCCTTCTTGGGAGGAATTTAATGTGGCATTGAGTAGAAGGTTCAGGGGGAGAGAGCACGACACCATCTTCGAAAAATGGGCCATGATAAGACAACAAGAAAGGGTGGAAGACTATATTAAAGAATTTGAGATATTGGTTTCATAGGCTCCTCAAACTACTGAAAAGTAGTTTGAGGGGGAGAGAGCACAGGTTCAGGGGGAGAGAGCACGACACCATCTTCGAAAAATGGGCCATGATAAGACAACAAGAAAGGGTGGAAGACTATATTAAAGAATTTGAGATATTGGTTTCATAGGCTCCTCAAACTACTGAAAAGCAACTGTTGGGGTATTTCTTCGCACGACTACATTACACATACAAGCATTAGAAATTAGGTTCGGTCTCATGAACCAAAATATTTTATTAGAGCCATGGAAATAACTAGAGATGTGGAAGATGCTATGCAACAATCGCGTCCAACAAATGGATTTGCAGTTCAAAATAACACTTCTAGATTTCGGTGTCAAGGAGGAGGAGTAGTGGCCCGCACTAAGTCTTTCAAGAACAATCAAAATGTTTCCATTCCGTCTAGTGCGGGAAGCAATGCGAGGCTTAAAGTACCTATTTTCACTCAAGGGTAAGGGGAGGTGGAACAAGTATGGCAGAGTTTAGGAACCATGGTACTAGAAACCTGCCATATCCAGAGTATATTAGAAGGAGAGATGAGGGAAGGTGTTTTCACTGTGCAGGTGCTTACAATCCTAGACATCGTTTCCCTGAGAAGAACTTAAGGGTCATTATCTTGGTTGAAGATGAAAAGACCCCGAGGAATTGCTGGGTGGGTTGCAAGCCAAATGAGGTTGAAGAAGTCACGGAGGAAAGGCAGCCAAAAGAGTTTGATAAAGAATGTCAGCACTCGGATCTATCCATTTTCTCTGCAAGAGGAATGAAATCAAATCAAACAATGAAGTTACAAGGAAAAGTGAACAAAAGGTCTATTTTGGTTTTGATTGAAAGTGGGGCTGGTCACAATTTTGTTGTTGTTGTTCTGGTGCAGTTTCTGAGTTTACAAGTGGAAACCACCCCTCCTTACAGTCTTCAGTTGGGGGATGGACACCAAAAATAGACCCAAAGGTGTTGTAGGAATGTTGAGTTGCAGATAGGAGAACATATGGTTAAGGAGACGTTTTTTTTTCTTTTCGAATTAGGAGGGGTGGATTTGATTTAGGGAGTAGCTTGGTTTGCAACTTCGAGAGTCGTGAGGGTGGATTGGAAGACCTTGTCTATGATTTTCTGCATACAAGGTAGGGATGTACATAAAGAGGGGATCCATTCTTAGTTAATAATATGGTGCCTCCGCGAGCTTTGAGAAAAGAAATAGGCATAGAAGTTGTTTCCATGTTTAGGGGATTGCAAAAACCCGTTCACCATATAGCAAGCGAAAAAAATAATCTCTTGACTGAGACGTGGTGAAAGGCTTTAAAACAGGTTTTAAAGGATTGTGGGAGAGTTTTCAATGAATCTAAAGTGTTGTTACCGTATGGGGAAGTTGATCATAAGATCCCCATCAAGACCGGAACAGATCCTATCAATGTGAAACCATATTGGTACCCACATTTTTTGAAAACTAAAATTGAGAAACAAGTTGGGGAGATGTTGAAATCAAGAATCATTAGGCCCAGTAACAACCCGTATTCCAATCCTGTAATTTTAGTCAAGAAAAAAGATGGAAGCTGGAGAATTTCTTGATTATCACGCCTTGAATAAGGCCACTATTCCAAATAAATTTTCAATTCCATTTATAGAAGAGTTATTGGATGAACTGCATGAGGGTCAATTTTTCTCAAAAGTGGATGAGGGCTATGCATGAACTAGATAAAGAGAAAACAACTTTTTGCACCCATCACAGTCATTATTAGTCCTTAGTCATGCCATTTGGGTTGACTAATGCTCCAGCCAATTTTCAGTGTGCTATGAACACTATTTTACTTTAGAGGTTTGTTTTGGTATTTTTTTATGACATCTTGATTCATAGTAAAACCAGGATTCAGCTAAAGAATGTTTTATGAACTCTACAGCAACACCAGTTTTATGCCAACCAGAAAAAATGTGAGTTTGGACGGAAGGAGATTGCATACTTGTGTCATGCTATTTCCAACAAGGGAGTAGAAATAGACCATCAAAAAAAATTTCAGCCATTCTTCAATAGCTGGTTTCGAGAAATATAAAAGCTTTGAGAGAATTTTTAGATCACGGGCTATTATAGAAGGTTTACTTACAACTATGGAAAGTAAGCACGACCTTTGATGCAATTGCTGAAAAAAGGGAATTTTGTGTGGTCTGAGGAAAGTAAAAGGGCTATGCAACAGCTAAAACAGGCCATCATTACAACCTGTGTTGACAGTACCTGATTTTAACCAAAAAATTTGCACAAAGTGCGATGCCTTCGAAGAAGGAGTGGGACAGTGTTGTCTCAGAATAAGAAACTTAGTGCTTTCTTCGGCAAGGTTTTGGCTGACTCATCCTTATCAAAATCCATTTAAGAAAAGGAGTTGATGGCATTGGTGTTGGTATTCAACATTGGAGACCTTATTTGCTGGAACAAAAATTTACTGTTTACACGGATCAGAAAGGTTTAAGACATTTGCTGGAGCAGGGAATAACAACACAAAATCAACAGAATTGGCAAGCCAAGTTGCTGGGATATGAGTTTGAAATTGTGTATAAAGTCGGTACTACAAATAGGGTAGCAGATGTGTTGTCATGAAAGTATGACATTGGGGAAGGCAAAGAACCTAAAGTATCAGTCTTATCGAAACCTTATTGGCAGGATTTTCAGTCTCTTGACAATGAGGTTCAGAATGATCCCGTGTTGAAGAAAATTTTGGTAGAACTGCAAGCAAACCCAAATACGCATGCGCATTATACCCTAGAGCATGATAAGTTGCACTACAAGGGTAGGTTGGTTCTTTCTGCATCTTCACAATGGACTCCAAAGCTTCTACATGAATATCACACGACACCCCAAGGAAGCCATTCGGGAATCTTTTGCACCTATAAACGCATTGCACAATTTGTTTATTCGATAGGTATGAAGAAAAGGATTACAAAATTTGTGGCAGCCGGTTTGTCAACAAATAAGTATCAAGCTTAGTCTCCTCAAGGACTACTCGAACCCCTACCTACTCCATGGCTATATGGGAAGACATCAGTCTAGACTTCATTACAAATCTTCCTAGGTTGAATGGTTATGATACGATTTTGGTGGTGGTTGACCAATTAGAAAATATGACCACTTTATTCCCATTAAACATCCTTCTTCAGCTAGAGCTATTGTGGAAATTTTCATCACAGAGATAGTTAAACTACATGGCATTCCCTCATCAATCGTCAGTGATAGAGATCCCACTTATTTGAGTTTGTTTTGGAAAGAAATTTTCAGATTACAGGGCATCCAACTCAAAAGGAGCACAGCGTATCACCTAGAATCAAATGACCAAACGAATTGTAAAATCAGACTTTGGAGACGTATCTCATATGCTTGAGTTTAGAACAACCCCAAGACATGGGTTACTTTCATTCCTTGGGCAAAGTATTGGTATAACACAAGTTTCCAAGAGGCAGCTAAGTGTACACCTTTCAAAATTGTTTATGGCCAAGCACCCCAATCACTGACGCGATTTGTACTGGGGGAAACTGCAGTGGATGTCGTGGCTTAAGACTTCATGACTCAAGAAGAGGCTCTAAAACAACTGAAATTTCATTTGAGGCAAGCTCGGGAGCAAATGGCTAAATTTGTTATTAGAAACAGAAAATCGTCGCAAATTAAGGAAGGTAATTGAGTTTATTTGAAAATTCTCCCTCGTAGCCAAATGCCTATCTCTACGCAGTTACATCTCAAGTGACAGCTCGATGTTATGGTCCTTATCTTGTCCTTAAACAAGTTGGACATGTGGTCGTCTACAACTTCCTCAAGTTTCACATATTCACCCAATTTTTCATGTCTCGCAATTAAAATTAGCTATTCGGACAATTCCGGTGGAAAAACTGCCACATGACCTACAAGGGCAGTTGATCAAGTGCCTCCCAGATCGCACTTTAGATAGCCGCACAGTTCAGTATTTGGTTTGAACCAATACAACCAAGACACAGCTACATGGGAAGATGTCTCCACAATGTGCAACCAATTTTCAGACTTCAACTTTGGGGACAACGTTGTTTCACCTGGGGGAGATAATGATAGAAAAGAGAATAAAGAGAGGAGTAGAGAGTATTTTATCAGAAGAAACATAGAAATTAATATAGCCTTTAGCTGTTTCACAGCTGTATTAGCTATTTGACAGCTGTTGCAGTTAGGGGGCTGAGGTTTCCATTTGGAAAACCTTTATATTCTGTTGTGGGGTGTAATTGGAGGTAGGAAGGACTGTAGTTTAGTGACAGGGTATGCCCTGTGAAAAGGAAAGTGTATTCCCTTTGTTCCTTTGTGTTTTGGGAGGTTACGGAGGCATAATACTTCTTTCAGAGAACTATTTTTGTCAATTCTCTTCTGTATCTCTCCTTCTGTTGAAGGATTCCTATCAAAACTCCTAAAGGTGGAAAAATGCTACCAAACAAATTCTACCCATGATCTAAACTCACCAATTTTCTGGTGCCCATTTGCAGCCGACTGTATCCACCACATGCAAGCTGTACGCATGTCTTGATTTTGGAGACTGGTTTTCAAAGCTGTCACTCATAGAAAAGCATAGAAGGATAAATTATCTGGAAGTTAGTTCCAAAGGCAAATTGCTTTCTATACTTCATGATATACACATCATCTGGAGAGAATAGTTTTAGCAAACCTTTGGTGGATAAGATCACCATGGATGACAACCAAAGAACCAGCTTTTACTTCGATAGGAACAAAATCTTTTTGATCATAAGATGGTGATGGTCGATCGAAATTGACACCATTTTCATCTCTCAAGAACCTTCTAACAAGCCCGTCTATAGCAAAATAGAGCAAAAAATATTAGAGGAGATGAACCAAGCAAAGGATAATGATCCAGGTAAGAAATAAATTAAAAGGTACGAAAAAGTTACTTTTGTGAGATCCAGGTATTGCCCAAAGGCAACCATTTAATGTGTTTGCATCTTCTAGGGCCAGCCACAACCCTGTGCACGTTTGTGGTTCTGTATAAAGAAAGGAGTTATCCTGGTGTGGCACTACTTCACCCCCAATGCCTGGTTGCTGATGATTAAAAATTCATGATCAGTTAATAGTGACCAGGCATCAAATACTTCCACACCTAGATATGTGGCCGTATAAAAATTGCACAAAACCATATCTACAAATTTATTCTGTCACGTTTGAAACATCTAATATCTATAACAAGCAAATTCTTGCATAAAATAAACAAGAATAGCAGCTTCCATCAGTCAGTTAGCTGAGTAATGTATATAACTGAACTAGCTAAGATGAGACTAAAGAAACATAAGGTTCTGTTCATTCATTTTAATGCATTTTAAAAGAAAAATCATAGGATGTATATGAAACACACATAAATATGTTAACTACGTATGAGAAAAATGGATGGGTCTTCAAGTTCAAACCACAGCAATATTGAAATAATCATCCCAAAGTATATCCATAATGTATCCAAAATACCAGAAAATAATATCAAACTCAGAAGTATGTAAGTAAGAAACAAACTAAAAAGGTTAATCAAAAGTATATTTTAGTAATTTTGAATATCACCAATACCTACATTCAATATATGCCATTTTAAAAGAGATATATAAGTTATATTCTCAGGAGAATAACTCAATACCAGAATGCATTAAACCACTATAACACAACAGTTTTTAAAGCATCATTCAAGCATTTGCCAGTTTGATTGCAAATTAAAGAAGCAAATGACACAGGTAACAATAATAAAGTGGAGAAACTGCATTTTCAAAATTGGAGAACTACATATAAGAACCAAATCACACAACTCCCTTACCCCTCAAACCAGGAAATTAGATGAGTATATATAGTCTACCTTCAACCAATTCACATATTCTACTGCTCATACATAATGCCACAACATATGGAAGTATTGAACTTGAGTTATTTCAACAAGATTATCAACAACTAGATGTCACAGAGAAGTGAAACTGTACCTTAAATATATACATAGACTGCATGACTACAGGTCTCTTGTAACCTAAGGAGTACATCAAACTTGAAATTTTCTCAGAAGAAGAAAAATTCTTGAATGCCGGCTCAATCTCATGAAGAGCTGCACAAATCAACAGCATACCCAATTCATAGGAAATTGAATCAATTTAAAAGGAACAATGCTAGCTAGTCTCATAGTTCACCAGCACAACAGCACAAAACCAAGACAAAGATTCAATAGTAACGAGACATGAGTAAAACCCATATAAAAGACCTGTTAACACTTTCTAGTGGGCCAATCGATTTGTGGTCCTTGTTTCTTATATATTGCTCAACTTTTTAATTTTTACTTAATTGACTCAAACTCATCCTTGTATTTCTAGCATGTTGAACTTTAATTCAATCCTTTATTTTGTGGATTATTAAAGTAAAACTCTAATTCAGATTTAAGTACTTGCAACAAAGGCATAAAAGAATTGCATTGCATCTAAGCTTTATTTCTACTAAAAAGTGAGCTAAAATATTACAGCACAAAAGGCTCACCGTGGCCAACTTTATTGAGAGAGAGTTGCTTCGGCTGCTTTAATTTACCATCATCACCAAATGCCTTTTCTACCAAAAGTGAAACAGGAAAGGACTAAACTAAAAGAAACCTTTTTCTTAGAAACAAGAAAATATTAGTTTATGTTCATACCCTCAAAGAAGAAAGAAATCCTTTCCACGCTATCGAAAAAGTAATCATCAGTCAATTGTCGCTGAAGAAAAAAAAGAGCAGGAATAAGGGGGGAAAAGGATAAAAGTCCAATTTTAAAATGAAAACACGAAATGTTGGAGGTAACCTGGTTCTTGGTGGAGAAAATAGAGGCGGTGGAAGAATAATCAAACTCATCCACCAATTGCTGCATCCTCTTCATCATGGAATTGATCTCATCGCCACTTGCAAACGAGTCAATGACAATATAACCTGAAAATTTGAGATTTGGTTGGTAGAGGTTAGGAATTATGCTTAAGACCAAAAAGGGTACCTTGAGAGTTGAAGAACTGAAGCTGTTCGGAACTAAGCATAGCCATCTTGTAGTGATTTGCTTTGCCACTGAATCTTGAAGAGTTTCACTGTTTAATGTTGTCGTAATATACTGGCTTAGGTACCATTGACTATTGTATAGGATTGCACTCTCCTTTTTTGCTTAGTCAAATGTGTATCATTTATCTTATCTACTCCTTTTAAATTTAATCTAATATCATATATTGTATAATTTTAAATGTTTTTATTTTTTTACACGTTTTAAATATATCTCCTTTTTTATATATATTTTTCAAAATATCATGCACCATTCGTTTTAATTCACTTTCTTTTATAAACTATATGAATAAAAAAGAAAAAAAGTTATAGAATTAATGTGAAGAAAATGATATAAGGAGTGACAAGTGAAGTTTGGTTATCTATTTCATATCTTCGAAATATAAGTTTATCCTTATTTTTATTTATATATTTAACTCTTACAAAATTTTGTTGTCTCATCCCATTTTTGTTGGAGAATGTTTGTATCCTCTATTAATTAAATAAATTTTTTATTAAAAAAAATAAAAACTAAAAAAAAAATATGATATTATGAAGTATTCAATGTTCAAATAATATACATTTTATTTTTTCCAATATTAAATATTAATAAAAAAAAATTATAATTGTATAAATATCAAATTAGTATCTAATAACAATTGGATAAAAGTCAAAATATTATAAAAAAAAATTATCAAATGTATAACTCAGAAATAAGTTAAGAATTAAAGAAAAGTTAACATAAAAGTTTTAAGTTACCCAATAAATTAAAAATGTTTTAGTAATTTAAAACACCGGCAGATATGAGGAAGTGGATGTGTATTTGGATGGCTATGGGGAGGGGACGGAACAAATATATACATACACTTCCCCGTCCTTATACCCGATTTAAAAAATTGAATATTATCCATACTCATACTTATACTTCGTCAATACAAAAATTTCTAATCAAAATCGAGACAGAGACAATACTCGTCGGAACAGATTCATTTATCATCCCTAAATTAGACAATTTTGAGAATTTTAATTAAGTAGAAATATTTAACATTAGTTGTTTCTTTATAAGAGAAAATAAAATAGAAACTCCAACATCAAATAGATAATAAAAATGTTCGTCAGCAAGGTGCTACAGGGGCCTGAGGAACATTATCAAGCGATTGAGAAAGTTGCGTTGGCGGTAGTGTTCACATCTAGAAGATTACGACATTATTTTCACAGCTTCATTGTGATAGTGATGACTGATCTACCTATCCGCAAGGTTTTACAGAAACCTGACATAGTAGGACGTATTGTGCGATGGTCGGTAGAGCTATCCGAGTTTGACATCCACTATGAACCAAGAGGGCCGATTAAAGAATAAGTATACACTGATTTTGACTTCGAATTGATGTCTAGGGATATTGTCGGTAGATGGTTCTTCCAATCAGTAGGACAATGGAGTCGGGGTTATCCTAAAAGGACCTAGTGGCTTGTTGATCAAACAGTCTTTGAAGTTCGCATTTAAGGCTAGCAACAATCAAGCCGAATATGAAGCATTGATAGCAGGGATGTTGCTATCCCAGGAGTTGGGAGCTCAAAATCTGCTGGTGAAGAGCGACTCGTTACTTGTTACTAAACAGGTAATAGGCAGATATCAGGCTAAGGACCCACAATTGGCTGCATATATCAAGTACGTCATGTTGCTAAAAGAAGCTTTCACTGAGTTTGAACTTGTTCATGTGCCGAGAGAACAAAATTCCCGGGCTGACCTCTTGGCCAAGCTAGCAAATTCGAGAAAGGGAAATCGGCAAAGGTCGGTGATTCAGGAAACCTTGAAGGTCCCTAGAACGGCGGAATAGAACCCGCCTAAGAAGGTCTTGGGGGTAAATGCCCAAAGAGAAAGCAGTCACCGGTCGTTGACCCAAGAAACACTGAAAGTTCCCGAGTAGTGGCATGCGAGATGCTGGAAGGGGAAGTAATGGTTATCTCCCAAGGTAGCATGGCGGATACCTGGATCACTCCTGACCAGCGTTATTTAGCCAATGGATTGCGTCCTAGTGAGCCCGCAGAGGCGAAAGCGATAAAGAGAAATTCGGGAAAGTATACGTTGATTGATGGCAAGTTGTTTCGTCATGTATACGCTCACCCTGCCCTTATTTGCGTCAGTGGGGACTACTGTGTCTGTGTAATGACCGAGTTTCACGAAGGCATCTGCGAAAGTCATATTGGAGGTCGAGCACTCGCATTGAAGGTTATCCGAGCTGGATACTATTGGCCGACGATGAAAGAAGATTGTGGAAGGTACGCTCAACGATGTGAGCACTGCCAAAAACACGCTAATTGGCATCACGCACCTGCAGAGGAGTTGCGATCGATCTACAGTCCATGGCCCTTCCATATCTGGGGAATAGAAATTTTAGGTCTTTTCCCTTTGGCGTGGTAGCCATCGAATACTTCACCAAGTGGGTTGAAGCTGAGCCAGTTGCACAGTTCACTGCTCACAAGGTGCAACACTTCGTATGGAAGCTCATAGTATGCCGCTTCGGGGTTCCCAAACATCTGGTGTCATATAACGGGACACAATTTTCCAGTCAGCAGTTAGGCAAGTTATGTTCGGAGCTCGGAATAAAACAGATATTTGCCTCTGTGGAGCACCCTCAGACGAATGGCCAAGTGGAATCAGCCAACAAGGTTTTGCTTAGAGGCTTGAAGAGAAGGTTAGAGAAATCCAAGGGAACATGGGTAGAGGAGGTTCCCCGAATTCTGTGGGCTTACCACACCACGCCCAGTCCACCACCAAATAAACGTTGTTCAGTTTGGTGTATGGGACAAACGTCATGATTCCCATAGAAATCTAGGAGAACTCTCCTTGTTTTCATAATTTCGTTGCTGAAGAGTCCAATGAGGGGAGGAAGGTGAATTTGGACCTATTAGATGAGGCCCGTGAGCAAGCACGTGTTAAGTCTGAGGTGCTAAAAAGAAGGATCGAGTTGAAACAAAAAAACAAGGTCAGACCTAAGTAATTCCGAGTTGCCCACTTGGTGATGCGGAAAGCTCATCCTTACCAGTTGGAGAATAAGTTGTCTCCAAAGTTGATAGGATTGTTTCGCGTAGTTGAAGTGCTCAGAAATGGTGTGTACAGGTTAGAAACCTTGGAGGGAGGACCTATTCCTCGGACATGGAACGCTATCAACCTGAAGGGTTTTTTAACAAGGTCACCTAATAAAAAAGTTGTTTATGATGCACTGCTGCTTTCTTTTGTCTTTTTCGTTTGATTATGATGCATGGTGCGATGACCTTTCTCGGAGAGGTTCTCTAAGCAAAGGTCGTGTGAGCGATTAATTACCATTAGCAGATAAATCGACCTTCCTCGTGAAGTCGCACTGCGGGTAAAGTTGCAAGATGCCTCATCCGAACCAACACAGAATAAGTCGGGCTAACTCGGTGTGAAAGTGATCACACGAGTCTAGGCGCTCTGTGGGATGAGTAAAGTTGCATAGATGCCTCATTCAGGCCAGCGCAGAATACGTCAGGCTAACTCGGTGTGAAAGTGATCACTCGAGTCTAGGTGCTTTGTGGGATGAGTAAAGTTGCATAGATGAATCATTTGATCCAGTACAAGGTAAGTCGGGCTTGCTTTGTGTGAAAGTAATCATCCGAGTGTAGGCGCTCTATGGGATAAGTGAAGTTGCATAGATAGGCCATCCAGTTGACACATGGTGAGTTCGGCTAACTTGGCGTGTGAAAAAAACACCCGAGTATAGGCGTTGTGGGGGATGAGCCAATTGCGCAGGTAAATCATCTTATTGGTGTAGGACAACTCAAGTGTTGCCCGTCACCTGGGTACAAGCGCTTTGCGAGAATAATTTTTAAGTTGCATAGGTCAACCGACCAGTGACACACCGACAAGTGTGGGATGCGAGACTATGATGGCGAAGTCATGCGACAACTCAGCCATCCTAGTACGCACTATGCAAAGAGGTACCTGTTGAATTCGAGGTAAGATACCTCTGAATACTCCACTTTGAGCGCTAGCCTGTAGAGACTATGGAGAATGGTTCAATGAAAGGTTAGTTTCGTTAAACTTTGATTGTCTTTATTATCCCATGGTGCGAAGAGTTAGCACCAAGGACGAGTTGCTTAATTGATATACTTAGACACGTGCGCATTATCATAAGCTACTTAAACTAGTCGAGATTTATTATGGCATGCATGTACAAAGCTTTAAGGCGTTCTTATACAACAAATGATTGCAGTAAAGTAAGATAGGTTAATAATAAAGATAAAGTACGAGAGTGCCAATAGTTCATAATTACGCAATGTTTACTCTCCTATTTTTCTACAACTTGTTCGTCTACAACCCTTTTGCTTGGTCCAAGTTGGGAGTAGTCCAAGTCCGGATGGAGGTTGGAGGCTTGCTTGACGGCGACCTCAAATCCTACCAAGAGGACTTGTGCAACTTCACCCTTATAGACTTCGACCTCATCAGCGAAGAACTTGTCCTTCAGGACAACCTCTTGTTGCAAGTTGGATGGTTGGTCGTTCTGCTCGGCTAGACGAGTCGCTTGTTCGACGGCTTCTTTGGTTTTGGCTACTAGGAGCTGCTCGGTTTGTTGATGGAAGGCTTGCAGGCTCTGAACTTCTTGTTGCAAGCTCACCATTTTGTGTTGAACATCTTGTTTCACCCGTTCAAAGGTGGTTTCCTGACTCTGCAGTTTCTTTGCGGCAAAAAAGCTTGTGGCCAAGGCTTGCCCACACTGCTTCATAGCCTCTTGCAACAGATGATGACCCCCATAAACCACCATTCTTTCCTTATCCTCAGGATGCAACAAATAGTCCTCCAGGTAGGAGGTGATGTCAACGCTAGGATCCCATAAGCCTTTCTTCCCTGAGCTCTCTACACCCCCTTCAAGATGGCACAGAGTGGCTGGAAGGACATTTGAGGGTTGCGGAGGAGGAGAAATGTTTAAGGTTGCCTGACCCTGGGAGGGAAAGGGCACCGGGCTGACGGTGCAGTTTCTCCCACTACGAAGCCCGAGGTAGTGTCTTCGTCATCTTCAGAAGAGGTTGGGGAGACCACTGCCTTCAGTGGCATTGGGTTGGCCGCCTTCGCCTTTGTGGCTACTTTCAACAGGTCTTCCTTGTTGAAACGTGCCAACATTCTCTCTGCAAAAAAGACACGAGAAGAATCGCTTACGTTTCATAAGTAAAAATCTTACTCTTTAAGGTTAGAGGAGAAAAATGTACCAGTGTAACTCTTTAAAGAATTTGGGCAAACTCGTTAGCCAGGAGGTAAGTGGTATAGAAGGCAACTGGGAGGCTTGATAAAAATTTGCAAACCTCCTGGTCAGCGGGAGCTAGGTTGTCTAAGCGCCGAGCAACTCTGAAGTTGGGTTCTAGAGTCCAGTATAGAGGGAACCCATCTAGAAGGTCGGGATGTTTCTTATTGGCACGAACCTTGAGGAAATGGCCTTTGAAATTTTATAGGATGATTGGAAAAGGGTAAGAATTCCCTTTCCATTCCAGGGCCGCTATTTACATAAACCCATGGCTGACGACCTAGTTTCTTCACCTCAAAGAGGTTAAGGAACACGTCAACAGAGGGTGGGATGCCAAATTGGCCGTAGAGGATGGAGAAGGCTCTGACGAATGCCCAACTTTTGGGATGTAGCTGGACAGGGGTCACGTTGAGCTTGGTTAAAAGCTCTTTTTCAAAAATGGATAAGGGAAGGCAAAGAAGAACCCTTTTAAAAACGGTGGCATAGATATAACAAAAAGGTTTGTTAGGGGATATAGATTCATCACAACACACGGTCTCGTCTACCCTACAAGGATCTAAGTAAATCCAGTCATTTTCCTTACCGAAGTGGCATTTACTCTTCCTAAGGCTTACGATTTTCTCATGGGTAGTGAAGGAAGATGTTTCGGATAGGAGGTTTGGCGGTGCCCAAGGGTATAAAGACTTATAATCCATGGTTGGTTCTAAACATAATCACATGCAGAAGGCGAAAAACAACTCAAACCCAGCACAACGGAGAAACAGGCAAGGTGAGCATAAACTTAGAAGTTCATAAGAAAGCATATGAGTGATCAACATCAAGCATATATATATGACTAGATAAAATCAGAAAATAATCCCAGGCAGAGCATATGATTGTAAAGATGAATAACTGGTGTTGAAAAAAAAGGAATACCTTCTTGTGGTTGGAATAAGATAAGCTTTAAGGAATGCGCGAAGAACTCTGAGTAATAAGTTAAGAAGAGAGTAAGTTTTGAAGGTTTAAATAACAGAACATTTCTAAACGAGGTTTAAGAGGAAAAGGGGGAATTCGAAATGATGGAATTTCTGCTACCATTGATGCCAGGACACGTGTACGTGTGGGATCGTGTGTAGTAGAATGTCACTTCAAAGATGCTTCGTGCGCCGCGCCTCACCTACCCCTGAGAAATAGTCACATCAATTGCCAAAGATACTTAGGAGACTCTTTGCTTAGCTAATCTCAGCTCGAGCTTGGGGGGTTTGTGTACTGATCAGTTCTCGATAATAAATTTGTGATAGCTCGGTTCTTGGGTAGAGTGGGAGAACAACTTTCTTGGGCCTGGGTGAGACGTGCGTAAATGACCCCCTTCCAGGGATGGGCCCAAAGCGCATAGTAAGGTCGTTGGGCGAAGTAATTTTATGTACACGTGCTTATAGATATATATGAGGCGGTGAATATAAGATTTGTCATTATTTTGTATATTTGTTATTATTACGTGTCAATATTTTTTTTGTTTTATGTTTGTTGCATGTGGATAGTTGCTATTTACCCTAAGAAGATAGGGGGTGCATTGGTAACAGAAACTGGGCCTGCGGTTAGCACCTGAAAATCAGTGGTGCCCGTGGCAGGTGGTTTCTATTAGAAATAAAATTTTAATATGATTATTTTAAGTTAAGATTTGCTTATCTCCAGGGAAAGCTGTTGCACGTTGCATGTGCGGTGATAAAAGGAGATTGAGTCTCCAAGTAAAGGTATGTTGTTTTTGCACACTAAACTGATAATTGTTACTTTTGGTGAGCCCTAGCTGACTTGATCGTTGGAGTGTAATCAACAGGTAGCGCTCTCTGTCCCAACGAAGCCTTATTCTAGCACAACAAGGAGACGTGGGTCAGATTCCATAAGAGGTAGATCCAGGAGGAGGCATTCAACCTAGTCAACCGACAGGAGAGTCAATCAGCGAGAACAACAAGATATAGATACAATCAACTTGCAGGATAACAACTGAAACAATGAAATGACAATTTATTAAGGAATTTCTTCTTATATTCTCGTTTGTAAGTGTTTTTCTCTATTTCCACTAAATATAACAAATCACAGTTGCTTTTCATTTCATTTTCATATCACAATCACATTAAAAACATGAATCTTAAGGTCTTCTGTAGGGTTATAGTGAGGTTAGGCTTCCAAAAAAATATTGGTTTTTCAGACAACAAAATGAACATTTAAAAGAAGAAGAACATATCTACAATCCAAATATAGTACTTATGTGTTATCTAATCACCAATTGACTTTAATATTTTTTTTCCCATTTCCTTTACTTATTCATGATTTCAACATGAACTTTTTGTTGAACCAAGTGGTGTTCAAGCTTTGAAGAATCCAAACCCGTTGAAGGATGTTGAAGCCTTGGTTGTGCTTGCTGTTGCTGTGCTGTTTTAGTTAGGATATGGGGTAGATTGTGTATGTAATTCACCTCTTGATTGAATCCAAAGCATAGGCATTCTCAATCTTTTTGAAAGAAAAATGTTTTTCAAACTAAGTTAAAAACAACTGATTGTTTATACTTAGATGTTTTTAGAAAAGATTGAAAACTGTTTTTCAAATGGTTGAGCTGTTAAAACCAAAACAACCGATTGATTCGAGGAAACAACCGATTATTTGTTTTGGTACCATAACAAAAAAACTGTTTTATCTTTGACTGAGCTTTAAATGATTTAACTGCTTACGCTTCAGTCTTTAAATGCTTTGACCTATCACTAAATGCAATTAAGAGTTTGTTAAGATTTGATAACAAACTATATCTTTGAATAAATTCAGAAAAACAGATTTGAGTAACAAGATTTTGAATACAGTTTTTGAGTTTTTCAAAGAGTTGAGATTGCCTAGAGTTTGTGATTGATCAAAGTGTGTGGAATAGGATTTTGGCCTGTATTGATTTCAGACTATCTTCTGTAACAAGTGTAATCCTTGTACTCTGTTGAACAAGTTTCGTTTGTGTGTTTGCTGAGATTTGTTGTGTGTTCTTGAGGGGATCAAGATCAACAATCTTAGTGTTGGTGTGTTGGCCAAGAGAAGTGTGTATCTTGAGGGGATCAAGGTCACTTTCTTGGTTGTGGTGTAAGTGATCAAGGTGTGGTTGCTTAGTAGATTTCCTCAGTGGTTTCTGAGAAGACTGGATGTAGCTCTGGGTTTAGAGTGAACCAGTATAAACATCTGTGTGCATTCTCTCTATCCTTAATCTCTTTAAATTCAGTTTTGATATTTGTTTGCTGGTATAAACAACCGATTGTTTTTCTGGTACTGCTGTTTTTGCTTGCTGTTTTGGTAAACTAGATTCCTTATCAATTGTTTCTTGAGATAATTTCATTCTTGACTTAAAAGTTTGCGAAAACCCTCTTTAAACAATTCACCCCTCTCTAGTTTAAAGTCATCCATTCTAACACTTTTTTCTTTTCTTCTCTTCTTCTTTTTTTGTATATTTTTTCAATTAATGATAATAGAAATATATTATTCCTATTTCCAACCAAATAAATTATTTAAACTTTAAAACAACTAAATCCAACCATCCCCTTTTCTATATATAAATTGCATCTATATTCTCCTTTCTTAAACATGCTAATAGGTAGGAAATATATCAGTTAAGGTTCAGGATGCAATAATAATAACAAAAATATTATTGGCTCAGAAAGGGATATCACAAAGATATAATACAAATGCCTTAACCCTTTTCATGTTCTTTTATGATGTAACATAAAATAAAAAATCAAGCAACCACAATTGTCAATTCATCGGCGAAACTCTCAAACTATTTAAGATTCACACACACTCACTTGACATAATTAGTTTAATTGCTTATTGCTTGTCATTCTCTATTCTAACCAATCATCCCGTTAAATTTTCATGTACCACAATCTCAACTAAATTTGAATATGGATTCAACACATTTGCTTTTCCAACTAGGGGTGGGAAAGGAGTGCAGGCTGGCCCGCGGCCCACTAAAAAAACGCAGGGCAGGTTGCTTATGTCAACCTGCTGGCCCACTTAGGCCCGTCTCGCATAACCTGTAGCCCACGCGGGCCAAGTGCGGGGCGGGTTGGCCCACATAACTTTAAAATGTATAAATCTTTTTTTACACCCCCATATTTTCTTCATGTAGCTTCATATTTCACATTTCAAAAATTTTAATAACATCTTACTACGCATGTCTCATGAAAATAATAATATAATACCATTTACCTAATGTATCTAAATAAATAAAAATCAAAATTTTTATTTAAATTTTTTTTAAAAAAAATATTTCTTATGCGAACCAACCCTTATGTGGGGCGGGCTATGCGGGGCGGGTCAACCCGCATTGCCACCCCTATTTCCAACCCATGTCTATATCATTTCACTGTTCTAATCTTTAAACACAAAATCTGAATAATAGTTTTCCCACAGTTCAAATTAATATTCCAGTTCTCACAATAACATTTAAGAAAAAAATAAAATTAGAAAAACAACTCAAAAAATAAAATAAAACTAAAAATATATGAAAATTAAACAACTAAAAAAATAAGTAAATTAAACAAACTGAAAGGAAATAACTAGAAAGATAAAACCATGTTTTGTGCTCAATCATCTCTTCTTAGCAACTCATGCAACTCTATGTTGAAAATCCTCATCTACAATTGTAGATGGTCTTGCTTCATTTGAGGGACACTTATCAACATGAAATATTACTGAATTATGGCACTTATCAACATGTTAAGGTTATGACGAGGCCCAATCAGGTTGTTTGCTCTCAATGTAGTAAATTTAGACATCCAAGTGTCTATTGTAAACATAAGAAGCAATCATTTATAACTAATAAGAAAGGACCCAAGGAAATCTGGGTACCATAGAGTTCATAATTCTTATTGCAAGTACGGTGAACAATAAAAAGTAACAAAAAAGATATCAACCTTCAACCGTGGATGCTACACACATACAATGAAAGGTCCACATTCTATGCCTAACCACATGCATAACCCCCCCTATAGACGATACACCCTCAAACAACAATAAATTGTTTATATAGTAAGATGTTTTGATTAAATACTTCTTAAGACATTTTACCAGATGATGTGATTGCATGTGTAGTATTAATTGTTGAATTAAATTTGTAGAACTAAAATTTATCAGACAATCATAAAACACAACAAGTATCCTTCAAAGAGGAAGAAGAATATTCAAGTTCCTTAGATCCTATGGAAGAAGAAAATTGTGGTCATGCTAGAGAAAGCATTCATTCTTTGGTCCAAGGTCATCTTTTTTATTATCCTTAAGGTGGATAAAGTTATAAAATTTAAAAAGGAACAAAGATGTTAAGCTAAAGAGGAGCTTAAATCAATGGAAGAAAGAATAGAACTTAAGTCAATGGGAAACTCGTGTAACAGAAGAAATTTACTTTCCTTGTACAAATTTTGTAATAGACTCGAGCATAAAGTCCAAATTTTGTGGAATTATTGTTTCAAACACTGCATCCTATAATAAAATGCTTATGCTTAAAGATCATATTTCCCTTATATAATCTAACCTAATGGAGTTCAGTGTAATAAAAATTTGAAATCCATTCAAACTTATGTTATAATATATATTTTATATGTTTTGAATGGGTTTCGTGAAGAAGAAAATGAAGTTGAGAAAGCTTGATATGTTGATGTTTGTTTTTGAAAAAACTATGTGTTTTAAAACTTTATTGTTTTAAGCACAATAAAAAGGGAAGATTGTTAGATCCTAGTTCAATAAACCCTTTGTTTGATTTTTGATTAAATTCTTAAAAAATAAAGTATAAATCATGAAATTGTTTTGTTAACACATAAAAGTATTTACTTAGCATCAAATAATGACACACACAAGTGCTTTGACTGGTGATCAATAAACATGTGTTCTCCTTATTTTGCATAATAAGTATAAGCTTTAATCAGACAATATGAACATGGTTTTAAAGATAACATTCTTCACAAAATATTCATTATACTTATTATATGTTTGTAGAGAACATCTTTAAAAAAAAACATTTTGAGAGTCCATTTTTACATCAAAGATCTCTTGAAAGACATGCTAAAGTTGTTCCACGCATCAAGCATCTTACACGAGCTGAAGGTAAGTCTAGAAAGGCTATTTGCCTTGTCCGGTCACATTCTTTTATGTAGTTTGGAGAAAGCTCTTTAACTAAGGCATGTTTAACCTGTCAACTTTGGGATGTTGCTTGAAGAGGAGAACTACGTTTAAGGATGTACACCTTACATTTAATGTCTCTCCAAGATTGAATGTAAGAAGATGCTAGAAAAAAAATACTTTTCTAAAAACTGTCACAACAACTACAAAAGATGTCTAACAAATATTTTATTCTCAAGTTTTATGAATATATTTTTAAAAAAGAAAAGTTGACGATAACGAAAATCTTGATACAAAAATGTAGGCAAGATTTTAAGTTTCCAAGCCTACTAGTTTTGACAAAGAACATTGTGTGTGTTCATTAGCAATCTAAAAGAGTGTTAACCTTTGTATATGTCATAAGACACTACCTTTCTTTTAATGAGCGAACATGTGATCTTTTTAATCACATTCTTTATAAACATCCTAATGGTTTAGTCAGAAGTGGTTGTGATTCCAAATAATACTTAGTGATTTATCCAGGGTGGCTACATTTAAAATAACAATGAGTAGTTTAATCAAGAGTTGTTGTGTCCCAAATAATATTGTATGCTTAACCAATAGTGACTATGTTCCATAAAATACTTCTTAGTCAAGAGTGATTGTTGTCCAAATAATATTGTTTATTGAGGAGTAACTGCAATCCAAATAATGAGCGATCTAAATAATACTTAGTTTTAATCATGAGTGTTGTGATCCCAATAATACTCAATTTTAGTCAAGAGTGATTGAGGTTCAAATAAAACTCATTTTTATCTTAAAGTTGTAGTCTACCTAGATAAACTTAATTAGTTGACTGTGAATTTGGAATAATCTTTGTTAAGAGATGAATCAATGTAAAAACATAATGTAAATTATTCTTTCCCCTATCACTTTAGCTTGAATGTTATTTAGCTATAACTAATTTTAAAAGAAAATATTTGCAAGACAAATTTTGGAAAGTTATTTATCAAACTCTAAGTTGCATCCCACATTTCTTATCAAAGACAATCTCTTGAGAAAAGCTTTTGACAATTCATCTACTTTAACATTCACTTTGCTTGTTTATCAAACAAAATTTCAAAAGTTTTAAAACACAATTTAACCCTCTCTTCTTATGTTTGTCCTCTCTTATGTTTTTATTTGTGATTGATTGAAATTTTGTTATCATGCTTTGTAAGGAGAATATTGTATTACATGTATTATTAATATGGCCCTTGATAGTTATTTCTTCAATAAATGGGGCGTAGGTTATTAGTACAGAACTAGATTGTTTGTCTGGTTTTAAAGAGATTATTTATAAACAGAGTGTATGTAGTAAAAATATAAAGCCTTAAGAATAACTCCTTAAACCTCTTTTAAGTTTGCATCCAATCAGATTCTGCGTAATTTTAGAGCATACAGTAGAGTAAAAGGCATTCATTGTGAAGCAAGATGAGAAATATTTTTGACATGTTAAGTTGTGTGATTATAAGGAAGTGCAGCAGATGTGTGAATATGAATAGTGAACTAATTACATTCACTGGTATCATCACTAAAACAATGGGGCACCAATGAAAAAGAATAAGAAATTCGTACAACCAGCCATACAAACCTACTTGCTAACAATGGGGGCCTCAATATGAGGGTAAAGAAAATACAAAATTAATAGCATGGCGGGATAAAGTGAAAAAGTGGGAAAAAAATCTAAAACGGGAGAATAAAATAGTATGGCGGGACACCCTGAATTTAGTTAAATGTACAGAGAGCATGCTACAGCCTTGACACATGAATATCGATCGTACTCCAGGTAATGTACAGGCAGGGTGTGAAGGACACTAACTTGTCCTCTGGCTCTTTAAACAACTTGTTCCACAGGGCAGGTGCTCGTGCTCATTCCTATATGAAACAGCTCTGTCAATGTTCTGGGTGAGTTTCCTGCAAAGGAACGCTTGCCATTCTCTCTTCTCAATTGGCATCATGTACAAAAAAGATGCCACTCCCTTGAAATTCAATCCAAATATATAATCAGATCAAAGAGACCTTCAACAAAATCCTTTGACCCACGAAAACGGAGTGTGCCCTCCCACCATATGGTAAGGGTAAAAAAATGAAACAATCACAATATCAGAAATACAGTTAGCAGCAAGGCTGGCTCACAAAATTGTAGGTTGCGGAAACACCCATCGAATTCTGAGTATATCAAGTTGCCGATGCAGATCTTGAATCATCCGTTCTATTGGCACGGCACATACAATCTGGGCATGGAAAGCTGTATATAGAATCATTCGGTCTTTTGAGCTCAACCCCCTTCGAATCGCTATGCCACCTCATGCTCAGCAGTTGACGCTTAAGACTTTTCCATCTGGAAACCAATGAAAATAGATGGGGTATTTAGATACTTTCTGTTAAGAAAAAAATCTTCAACAATTTTACTGACCTACAAACCTCATTGAACACAATCAGAATTCTTTACCGTGTCCTAACTCCTAAGAAATTAATAGCAGAATAGCCAAGCCCTATGGTTCTTCAAAAACAAAACTAAAACAGAAATGCAATCCAATTAGCAAAGCTTCCTGTCTCTCAACATTTTCCTTAGACTCGGTTAATTGGAGCACGAGTACATTTTGGCATACAAGAGTTGCATAAAGTAGCACAATTCTTGTATAAAGGATAGCTCAGTAGCCTAATTTACCAAATAGTTTTCCAAGTAAATTTTCTCCAGTTCAATATAATAAAAGGATATTTTCTTCAAAAGAACCTTGTCTTATGTCACTTCTCCCAAAATTGTAAATATAATTACTTTCAATATCAACAAAACAAAGGGGAAGGGGAAGGGGGAATTTTTTCTGTGCGGGGAACGCATCTAATTTATTGTATCCTCAAAAAATTGAACTGAATAACAAAACATACCCTATATTGGGATTATCAAATAGTAATGCCAGCTTCCGCTTATCAGGTCTAATTGTCTTAGCATGTCCACCATACAAGTATCTTCGGTGACCCAGAAGAAAATGAGGGAAGTTGCCCCCCTGAGTTGTGACAAACACCTCACTGTGAAGACAAACAGTGTAATCTATAGCAGCCATCCTGGAAGAATAATTCTAGAAGAAGTAACTATAGTCAAAATCATAGCACTTAACCAATGAAGTGGTGAAATAACACAAGAGTTCAAATGTAAACCTTAAATGGAGCAAGCTCCTCTTCAGCAGCCAGGGTCTCCTTAGTATGTAAATTAGGAAACATTTGGAGTAGAGGGGCCATAGTTTTTTCAGCATTATATATTTTCCCAGATGCCAAAAAGATAGACGTGTTCTTCGTGAAACCCATTCCCCTCAGCATAAGGCCAACCTGAAGAAAAGGATGGAGGCATGGATTATAAACAAATGAATTAGAAAAAGACATAAACAAGTTTGCTGCATAAGGAGCACTGTAAGAAATTTGGAAATTTCAGGCTAGACAAACAACTTCCCAAATGAAAGAAGCACTCCCTGAACATTTATTCCTCTTCGCACTGGCTAAAATCATTAGAGCTTTAAGCAGACTATTACCTCTAATGGGGTAAGGGGACACTTCCCATTGATCCTGATTGCTCCTGGACGTATAACTCGTCCAGGTTTTGTAAATTTCCCTTTCCAACCTCTTTCTCTAGCCGCAATCATGTCTTCTCTCTCCTGTTTGCCACCGTCAAAAACACAACAAGAGAAAGCAACCATATCCTGCCCATGGAAAGAATGCGCATCAGTTGCAACAAAGGTTAACATGTAACCTTCATAATTAATAACATTCATATCTGATCAAAACAAACCTCTTCAAAACGAAGATGTACGGAGACATATTTACCACCATTAATGGCACTGTGTTTTCTCATTCTTTCAACCAAAGATTCACCTATGGACAATATAGGACTTGAAAACCGTAAAGCCTCATAATTTGCTAAGCATCTAAGCCTCTGGACAACTGGAGGAGCATCAAATGACAATCTGTTTGCAAAAGGTGATATCCTTATAACCCTGCACGAATAAAATTCAATTTAATATCCAAGCCTCCTTATATCAAGACAATAAACATATTTTGATGATAACAATTTTACAGTAAAAAATTATCTATTGTTTGATATGTCCCAACCAAATCAAGTAAAGATTGAACATCATTGTAGTAGTTAAGTCATATAATATAAGACACTTCCTCTCATAACACTAATCCAAACAGATAACTGGCAAGGAGGAAAATATAGTTAGTAAAAAAATTTGCTAGTGATACCCAAATATATGGGCCCTTTACCTAACTTTCCTTGACAGAAAACAATGAAAGAACATCAGCTCAAAACATAGTCATAATTCCTAGCTGCGAATGAAGCCAAATATTATATCATACAATGGAAAAGAGGCAACATTATGAACAACTTTATATTCTGGTTTACCTTGGACAACTAACAATTACTCCAAAATGTTTAAAAATAACTACCCATATCAATGAGAATAAGGAAATAATTTATATAACAAGCATCATATACTCACTTTTCTTCAAGTAACTTAGGGAGTACCACATCTCTGTAATACTGAATAGATGACCATGCCTTGATCCTGAAATTGTGAACGTTTGTCATGTTGCTGCCAAATCTTTCCATTAGATACTCGGGAATCTTGTCAACCACTCGCACATCATTTTTCAAGACATTCAGAAAAAAATCTTCATCATAAATGTCCCTGAATTTGCTGGAAACACAAAGCATTACATATATATAAGTTTAGACTGTTTCAAAATGAATACCCTGATCATCATAAAAGCATCAAGAAACTGACTGCAATCAAGTTTATTATAAAGTACTACTATAAATGCATAATATTCCATTTAACAAAACAGCTTACTAATATCCATATTCAAAACTGGAAAAGGACGTTTCATTTATTAAAAGACAACCATTAACAAAGATATTAAGATTTCACCACTTAAATGTTTCTACAACTTAATTGACATGAAAGAAAATCTTTAGCTAGCAGTTTAAAATAACAATCTCTCAGACACTTTGGTAATCGTTTTTTCACAATACAAATTAAGTGCATCCAACTTTATTATAAATTTATAATATCTCTTGGATATAAGTTTTCCACTTTTCCTGTTTTGGAGGATGTGTTATTCTCTAGTAGTTGTGGTTCCCCATATCTCTCTAAAAACAATTTTATTTTTTAATTTTTTTTAACAATAGCATGAGAAAAATACACATAACATAAGTCTAAGAGGTATTAATCTTAGGCCATCATAAAACACTAGATTTTTCAAGTTCAGAAAAACTTAATCGATAGCATAACTAACCTGGGATCTTTCCATATGCTATGATAATGAAAGTTGGGGATCACAAGCGTAGCATTGAGATAGCCAGCCACTGCAACCGCATTGCATATCTGTAAAAAATTGTTATCATTCACAAAATATGAGTTGAGTAAAAGCACGTCAAGCACACTTTGAATATAAGGAAAAACAGAATGTACAGAAAACACTTACGGATGTCCTCTGCTGATTTAAGCCACCATTAGCCTCCACGTATATGTATCCATTTGATTCAGGTAGGCCTATCAATAATATAAGAAATGTAAATCCATAGTTAATCCAACACAGTACACTGCAGAAGATACAGACATGATTCAGCACACAGACAGCAATGAGCAACACCATCAGAGGAATTCTGACAAGAATGGTTCACTTTATAAATTAAAGGCAACTCTGCTTCAATAAAAGATTTTACTTCCCAATATTTGTTCTTTAGATAGAAAAGGAAAAATTATTAGAGATAAGAAAAAAATACAAGGATAAGGACTTCAAAACAGAAAAGGCTATTATACATGAAAAAAAAAAAGCTTTATAAGACTCAAGAATGTAGCATGGCTTCCAATCTCCAAATAACAGGAAGAGCAAGA
The DNA here is from genome assembly GCF_000499845.2 of Phaseolus vulgaris. Classification (NCBI taxonomy): domain Eukaryota; kingdom Viridiplantae; phylum Streptophyta; class Magnoliopsida; order Fabales; family Fabaceae; genus Phaseolus; species Phaseolus vulgaris. The sequence continues at coordinate 17,748,121 of NC_023758.2, read as the reverse complement.
ATGTGACAGTTGAAACAACTGGAGCAGAACACCCAAGAGATGACAGAAACATAGTTTTGATGTAAAATGATGTCATGAACCATCATTCACAGAAGCCTAAGCTGGTGAAGACTAGTCAATGTTTTATATTATATTTCAAACATGCCCTTCAGACAAGAGAGAGCCAATAAGCTTAAAGCAAGGATAACTACATGATGATCACCTACCTCGCACTTAAATTCAACTTTTATGAGAAGAATAGGAGCAGCAAGGGTAAAACTCTAGACAATCTGATAATAGTGGATTGAAACCATACTAGAAATAAATTGGACCTAACTCAACTCGCAAGGCCAACTCAAGGAGAAGGATTTCCCGAAACCTTGTAAGGAGTATTTTGGCCATTTTCTGAGCTAAATGTAAGGCAACTTAACACACCCTCAAACCTAGGACTGGGGCATCTGAAGCATGAAGTTTGCAAGTCTAGACATATATAGGTGGCCCTCAACATCAAGACTAGATGGACTCGCATGCCATGTCATGGATGGCTTTATGTCATACCTCTAACAAGAGATATCCTAAAAAATGCAAACATTAAATTGCAACCAAAGGAACTAAATGAGTATCAACAAGGAATAAAAAACCAATGGTACCAAAAGCACTAACAAATTATACACCAAAACAAAAAAATAAGATAAAAAGGAAAATGTCATCATTTACTGTCCATAATCAAAATTTACTGTCATCACTTATACCTTCACAAGATCTGTTCAGACATGGATTCCACTCACCACCTTTATAGGGAGTCTTCCATATTGTTGATATCTGAAAGGAAATTTAAGAGCTTGTCACTGAACGTGTCCATCTAGAACCAAAAAACAAATCAAACCAGGAAAGTATAAAGATTTGTAAAGTACTGTGGAAGAAACCACAAAACGACCCAAATTTTGCAAGTATAATAATTAGAAAAGAAAGATCCATGCACAGAATCAAATATCGTGAATGATCATTATAAAAGACAAAAAGAAATTGTCCTTACAAGAACTAAAACATATTCATAAAACACTTGTAATTTTAGCCTCCAGCAGTCCAGAAAGGTTTAAAAAATTTAGAAGAAAATTTTGGGACCAATATTACAAACATTAAATCCTAACAATATTAAGCTCACTCCTCTCCTAGCTTATTGGTCAGTTGATATCTTCTCAAACCACGGAAGTATGAGCCTAAACATTGCAGACTGCCTTTCACAAAATATTACCACCAAAAGTGAAATTCTGTCCAAATGAATGAACGAATTCATAAGCATATCAACAAAGGAATCCCTTTTCTTTATTTTGGAAATGATTATTAACATCCCAAAGGAATCCCTTGGAAGTCGGGTGTCAAGATTAGTTTGTTTTCAAAAAGAATACGTTAGGTCAAATTGACATATTATGCAGCAGAACTAATACAGTGTCGGACAACAAAACTCCTAAAACGATATAACCCCCAACACTCTCACAGATAACTCAACGAGCTCCTTTGACCGTTAGAACCAATTTTCTCTATTCAAAATCTGCAATCATGCAGTTGTAAAGCATTTGGCCAATGGATCACTCACATTACCCTAGCCTCTGGATTTAGACCTGCCAAACAATCTGACTATTAAACGCATCACAAAGCACAAAAGCACTTCCAGAAGCAATTTAATTACATTCGAATGCAAGATGCAAAACCAAACAACAAATCCAGACGCAAAATGCAAAGGCTAAACCTACATTAGAAAAGGCAACAAGTCGAAACTCGATTCCAAACAAAGAAATAAAATAAAATAAAACGAACTCCATCCGAATAACCTGACAAATCACAAATCACCGAAATCCGGGGAAAAATAAAATATAGAGAGATTTGAAAATGAATCGAACCGCATCGGCGGAGGAATTGTCGGAATCCATTTCGAGGTGAACCTTGGCGTAGAGCTGAGGACTACGGTAGACAGAGCCGGGCGCAGGACGGTGCTTGATGACCGGAACGACGTCGAAGGACGCGGTCCCCATGTACAGCAGCATGCCGGAGATGTATATGAGAGGAGCGAAGAGGAAAACGCCTTGTCGTCGGAGCAGGACCGATAGAAACATCCAGCTGAGCCGCTGCGCTGCGGTCCGACCGCTCCCCCGGTTCGGAGAGAACCGCCCGGTCTTGGACCGCCCGTGGCGGAGTCTCGGCGACCGGAGCGGAGACGGGGGCGGCGACGGTGTGGAGTGCCCGCTGCTCGGTAGCCGGTTGTACGGGTGCATTTGGGATCAACGTTTCCACATCACAACCCTCTCTCTCTCTTTCTCTCCTACCACCGCAGCCGCACGCAGCGCGATGTAACGTTCCGAGAAAACGACACCGTTTCTGGCTTGATTTCCTGATAGAACCAAGATAGAAAGAGAGAGAGCACGTGGGTTGGGTTGCCTTGGCTATTGGCTAGCCTACCAGTTAAAACGCTTTGCAGTCTTTTCCTTTTTGTTTTATGGAGAGGGAAACCACGACATGCACCTATTTCGGCTTTCTATTTTTTTTCTTTTCTTTTCTTTATTATTACTTTTTTTGTGACTCAGTGCAGGTGCGCCAAGAAAGGTATCACGCATACCAGAGGACTCAACGCCTTCCAACGATTTTTTTTCTTTTCTTTTCTTTTCTTTTCTCTTTCTCTTTTTCTCCTAACACATCATCTTCCTCTTCAAATTATTACACTGTTTTGGGACTTTTCTTTTATTTTGTTTCTTTTTTTTATTTTGTTTCTTTTTTTTTCAAACTCAAACTAAACTTATCTAATCTACTTTCTAACTGATATTCTTTAGAATTCGTGTTTTGTGTTATCTTGTGTTGTCCAGATGTTTTAGGAGATGTCGTGATCGTGTTATATACAAGGATTTTTTATTTTTTTTCCCCCCTTTAGTCAAATATTTGATTTGATTTTATATGATCTTGTGCTAGAAATTTATTTAAAAAAATATGATTTATGATAATTTATTTGAACAAGTTGCTTTTTTTCTTTCCAATTTACGAGATTATTGGGAAGCACAATAATATTATTCTATAGTTAGTGAGTGGTGATGGTGAAAACAAAAAAAAAATATAAAAAAAAAATAACGATGGTTCAATAATCTTTAAAGTACTCAAGATATCATTGATTATGGTTGATAAACAAGTTTGAAACCCTATCTAAGTAGAGAAATTTACACATCGTTTAATTATGCTACTTTTGACAAAAAAGTACTTAAGCGCATATGCATTTATTTGTGATTGATTCCGTATGCATTTTTGTCTCGAGCGTGTACAAAAAAAAGAAACCAACAACAATTTTGGTTCGCGTGTTAAACCAAAAACATGTATAAATCATAAAGTGGTTCTGATTTTTATTAGTGTTAGATCAGAGTTTCTTAAAAAGACTTAAAAATCATTAGCTTTCTTTACCTGCACGATGCACAAAGTTTTTTCTCAATTCGGGTGTGAATTATTACAATAGGTATTTAAATTATAATTCATATATATAATATTCTTTTCACATCAACAGAATCAAATTATTTCCATTAAAACTATATGTCGATATAATCAAGATTAACTTCAAATATATTATGTTAGCGAAAAAAAGATAAAATCTTAACTAAATTTGTCATAAATTAGTTTTTGGGAAGAATGTTATATTTTCAATGATTCTTTAGTTGGGTTAAAAATAACATGTATTTTTGAAATATTGGTCTCATTATTACATTTTAAACCATTATTCAATATAATTCAATAATCACATCATGCAAATTGTGACTAGTGATTCACCGTAAAGATAAGAAAATGATATGTTTCTTTTTCTTTAACAAATAAGTTAAATTTAGTTTAGATAAAATTTTACAACTCTTTCCACTATAAAAATAAACTTTCATTTTATAATAGTAAATTGAAATTTGAACAAAATTTATTTAAATTTGATTTTCTTGTTATTCCGTCACAATTAATTTTTTCTCCTTCACAAGCATAAAAAAAATCATAACAATTGATCGAAATTGATTTGTTAACAATGTTGCATGTAACTTGAACATCAATTATTTTAAAGATTTTGAAATCTTCATAGTATTATCAACTTTATGGAAATGTTAGAAATATTAGTTTGTTCTCATTATAGTTTCAACATCCAATTTGGAGGAAAATTTCTCACCAAGAGTATTATTATAGGTAAAAGGTTTGTTTATGAAGATTGATTATTTTATAAAATATTTTTCGTACATTTGTATAATATTATGAAGAACCTTCACCTCTTTTTTAGTGGTCCTACAAAGCAAAAAATAATCATAAAATATAAGAGATTATAGGGGTGGCTTTACAAATTGATTTTCAATCACTGATTTTCTATTTTATGAATCAATACACTCAATTTTTTAGAACACAACATAAATAAATATGAGGATAAAGGATCTTTGAGTCTAAAACTCTCCATATCAAAATTAACTTTACCAACATAACTAATCCAACTCATGTCATGATCCAATTTACCCATTTATCATCAAAGTCCATTTTCATCATAATGGCTATGAACTCAATCAACTCTATCATGGACTTTACTAATATCAATATTTGAAGTAAAATCACTAAATTTTCTCTTTTTTATGGATCATTTCAAAATTCATAATAACTTTTTCATAATAAAGCTACTTGTACCGCCCTGGTGGTCGGGTATGATGACGTGGCACCCTGCTACAGTGTAGGCGTGTTGACAAGGCGCCAGGTTGGCAGTTAGGAAGGAAGTCGGGGGGCACGCGTAGTCGCCAGTTGCTAAGCTGGCGTGTTCCGACTTCCAGTTTACCAGAATAGGCGATCGCCAGGTTAAAGATCAAGTCGCCAGATGAAGACCCAGGCGACCAAGCAGTCGGAGATCGCCAGAACAAGCACATCGCCGAAGATGAAGGAGAAGCAGATTATGAAGGCGGCCGGCGAGACCACAGGGAAGGTATATGAAGGCCCTAACTCGCCAGTTCCAGTAGGGATCGCACTCCTAAGTTAGCTATGCACTGGGTAGTACCATGCATAGGTAACTTAGCCAAAATGAGAGTAGAAGCAGCGCCAAGTCAGGGAGCCTCCAGATGATGGCACGTGTACAGTTGGATGCGAGCCACGTGTCCAAGTCTGTAACTGCCAGGAGAGAGAAAACCACCAGGTATATAAGAGTTCTTAACAGATTTTATGAGGTACGCACGTTCAGTTCATACACTTTATGCTTGCGAGTGACAGAGCTGTTTGTGAGAGGGAGTTTGCACGGTTCTAGTTCTTAGTATTTGGTGATACCGTCACTGACTTGAGCGTCGGAGTGCGATCGGCCGCAGCGGCGCCGTGTCGTTTCTTTGCAGGTTCTTGAAGTAGATCCAGGGAGGAACGAAGGTGATAAGCGGTGCGCACGTCGATCTTTGACGATGCATTCTCCAGCGCTCCGGTCAGCAGGCAGGATCACTACTTATAATAAATGCATATTGTTAAAAAAATAACTTTAAGCAAAAACTATTTTCCATTTATTTGCCAAAAGTTTATAAATAACATTACAAAGATATATAGGCCTAAAATCGTCGTGCATGGTGACTAACTAGACTTCAAGACAATAGTTGTATCATCATAATCAACAGAAACATATCCTTTAGTAAATAGGGAAAAGGGAATTTTTTTTTCACATACCTAAATTAGGTCAACGCATGTTTTATACCTAATTAAAAAAAAAAGAACTTGTTGAGCTTTCATAAGGTAATTTGTTGGGCCTTGGTTCGAAACATTTGTTTAAGTGAAAAAAAAATTGGCAATTTCTCCCTGCACCTTATCATTTTTAATGTGAACCTAACGCAACTTTTTAAATTCAACTTTGTCCTTATCTTCTTCCTATTTTGAAAAAAGTTCCATAGCAGCTTGGTGTCCGTTTTAACTGCAGAGGAGCTAGTGTTGGTATAATGTTGGTGTTGTGGTGGAGGAAAGGTTTCACTCTTAGTTGCGGTGCACATTGTTCTGAGGTAAGAAAGCAAATTGCATCTTCGTTTTCGTCAGTTTTAAGGTGAGTTGTTCCCGGATGACAATATCCAGAAGCTTGGATATAGGCTTACGGATGCATAAATCTGGAAGACAATGTCAGTACCTCTAAATATAAAAATTTGTAAGGTAATTTCATTTTCAATCTAAGGTTCCGAATGCACGGAAGTTATCCAAAAGGAGTATTTGAGTTCTAAATATAAATATCAAGAATGGTTTTTTTGGTTTCCAGATTGCTACATCGAAAAAGTTTCTTGGTTGCTATAATTAAAGGTATTACGTTAATTTCAGGTGCCAATTTGAAAAAAAGTTCTTGAAAGAGATACCATAATTTTTATCCCCTTAGAAAATATGCTCAAGTGAGAGAAAAACTTTCTCAAAAATATATACTCTGATCAAAGCTAGTGATGTGTCCGTTGGGAAGGCTAATGAACCACTCTTGCGCCGCGCCTGATAGTGTGCTCATAAGCATCTTATAATGGACGACGTCAAATCTCCTGGTGAGCATCATCTGGGTGTGGAATGTCGTGAGATGGGCCTCTGGGTCCTCTACTCATGTGAAGGAGACTTTCAGACCTAGAGACATTGTTGGTAAAGCGACATTCATGATCGCTCGCGAGAATGGCATGGGACGTGCCCTAAGTGGTACTGGTGATGCACGTTCGTTCGTCGCACGCTCTCCTACTTGTTGTAAGTCCCTTCGCAGTTCCTCATTGGCCCTGCGCAATTATGCGTTATCCGCTCGGGAAGGTGCTACTTCTGCTTGGAGAGCGCGCATCGTATCCAAGATTTGTTGCGTGGTCACGTTGTCCCCCCCGGAGGGTACCCTTCCCGCGGATCCAGCAGTTGCTTGTCTCGTACTCCTCATGTTGTTGGTAAAGATTCTTAACGTAACTGTGAATGGGACCTTGTTTTAACGGGCCCCACGGTGGACGCTAAATGTTCTCGTCGGTGGACTCGCTCCACCGGATGGCTCTAACAACTGCTACCGCCCTTCCTGTCTTGCCTGAGAAATGCGCCTTCTTGATCAAGAAACCTCTCACCTGCAAAAGACAAAGGGGCACCCTAGCGGCCGTTTGCACTCCGACGCTCAAGTTAGAATTAGGGCAAAGAAACACCAAGTGTGTATATTAGCTTTAGTCTTAGAAACTGCGTACTTTACTAGGGTTCTTGACACCCTTTATATAGGCTGAAACTAGGGTTTACCTTTGTGTTATCGCCCTTGACTAAGGTTCCTTGGAAATGTCCTTGTGCTGCTATTCGTAGAATCTTAACGTATCTGGCACGTGGACTTCCCTTAACTGGAGTGCAATGACTGACAAAGTGGCCGCTTGGGTACCAACTTGTGCACCTAATCTCTAGCGCCATCTGCTTCGTGGGTGCCCTAAGTGTTCACGTGCCATGCATGCAACTTTCCCTGGAAACGCTAACCCTAATGGGCCTTAACGCCTCCTAGGATTATCCACACGTGTTGCGCCTCCATGCGTCATACACACCACGTGCATGGATCTCTCGTGACTTAGGCTTTCCACACATCTCATGTCTTTAACCGTTAACTTATCATGACTTTGGGATCCACCTTGCGTGGCCCTGCACATCGTCCAGATGACCGATGTTCGATCTTCTCCCCCTACTGGCAAGGTCCGCTATCGATCTCCAACATCGGGCTCAGGTATTAATATCAAAGACTAACCAAACCCCTGGTAGGTGCGTTTGGGGCTCACCTCGCATGGCTCCCTTTCATTATCAAACATCGGTGTGCAATGTCTGAGGTCAGCCTCCGAGTCGATGACCGAGGACTGATCGGAACAATTACAATATTATTAATATTAATAATATTTATATTATTAATATTAATAATATTTATATTATTAAAATTGTTAGTAATATTATTAAATTTTTTACTAATTAATAATATTAATATTATTATTCTTATTTTTAATATCATAAATATTATTATTTGTATTATTAAAATTATTATTAATAAAAATTCTAATATATTATTATTAAAATTATTAATTTTATTATTACTATTAATATTAATATTATTATCTACAATGATAATATTATTATTAACATTTTTATTAATATTATTGTTAATATCATTAAACTTATTAGTATTATTAGTATTAATATGGTTATTAATATTATTAAAATTGTGATTAATATTACTATTAAAAATATTAATCTTATTATTAGATTTTTATTATCAATATGATAAATATTATTATGAGTATTGTTATTACAATAATGTTGTTATTAAAATTATTAATAATATTATTAATATTGTTAATGTTATTACTATTACTAATATTAATAATTATAATTAATATTATAATTAATGTTAATAATATTATTAATTATTATTAAGATTACTAATATTATTATTAATATTATTATTTATAATAATAATAATTATTATAATAATGACTATAATTATAATTTTATTATGATAAAAAGTTATTTTGGTATAGTGATTAAAGGTTGTTTGTGTAATAATGGAACATGAGTTTTATTTATTCCTGTAACAAAATATTATAATAATTATAATATTAATAGGAATAGAAATAAAAGTAATATTGAAATTTTTAATATGTGTAGATAATTAGCTAATACGTAACTTTAACTATGGATTTTTGTCTGTGAGTAATGTTCTTTTACTTACGAATTTTTTCTATTATTTACGGATTTCTGTTGTAGGTAATTAATTTTTTTTAGTGATACAAAATTTGAACATTGAATTGTAATTAGATCTGAACGTTTTCATAAAATATATTTCAAAAATCTTTTTAATATGAAAAATATGCGTGCACTATTTTTTTGAAACTTTTTATATAAGTTATTGTTGATTTAAAAAAATTCTAATACATAATCAATTTTATTTTTTAATAAATAGTTGTATCAAAATAGTTTATGATCAATATAAACGTGTATTTCATTCTCAAAACATTAAAACGTAATATTTCATATTTCTCGTGTGCTTTCCTTTACATTTTTAAATATGAAAAGTTTCCAAACTCATTTAATCATTAATCTTATTTAAAAATGTGTTTTATATAAATTAATATCAACAAAAAATTCACACAGTGTTATAAAAATGTAAAAGTTAAATATATACATTCCCTAATATAATAGTGCATCTAACAAATAGAAGACAAAGTGATTGTCTATCACATGTAGACTTCACTAATAGTCTAATATGTTCATAATCACTGTTTTGATAAAAATTTATTGTGTTTTAGAAGTGTATGCTTTTATATAATTTTAAAGATCGATCAACGAGATCTTTTAGTCAAGTTCATTACTATGAGATCGTCTAGCACATTTGTTCACAATTGGATTGTCTAGCTGGTTAAGTTTTTCATTTCGATTGTTCTCTTTAGAACATACAAGCACTCTAAGATTTTTCCTTCCTAAGATGAAGATTAGATCTTCTATTGTGATTTTACTAGGTTGTCTTTTCACTGTGATATCGTATAGTGAGTCTTGTTCATCTTTCTTATTTATATCTTATAGACTTAGACTCTAATATATGCACATAAGTGAGCTTCATTATAAATCACAACACACCTTATAGTATTTGTTATCATCAAAATATATAGACTCTCATATCACGAGATTAGACCATTTAGCGGTTCCTGGATAGTTTAACGTCTTAACACCTTGCTCCCATGTATTTCCGTTCACAATGAAAAATCAAGGATTACGTAGTTTTAAATGACAAAGATTGTTTGTTGGTGTGTTTGATATTTTTAATTTTTAATTTTTTTTGGATTGTATGTTTTTTTTATGATTCACGCTGATTGGAGTATAAGACAATGCGAACGATTATGCTTAATATCTTTACGAATCATACTATTGAATATTTATGTGAATCTTATTTGAATAAAACATATATTTTTAAAAAAAAATTGGAAAAAGATATTGAATAGAATATGGTGTTCACAATCATTAAAGTATTCAAATAATTATTTTTATTAAATATTAAATTACGTGTGTGGTCATACAAATATCTAACATTTATTTGGACACAATTTTAATTTTCAAAAAAATGTTGGTGGTTATATATGCAAAAAAGACATATGTAAATAGTAGAAACACTGAACCAAAAGAAGGGCCTAAGCTTTTTTAAAAGTAAAAAGTGGTGGGTGTATGAATAAAGAGAGGGAGTAGCAGATAGACAAATGTTGGGCCACATGAATATGCCCAGACTTTTCAAAATTGAAGTGTACATCGTGGGAAATAGTGTGGAAACGCTGGACCAAATGAATGGGTTCAAATTTTCTTAAAAGACTAGGGGTGAGAACAATAATTAGCCGTGTCAGAGAGCAAAGAGACCTAAAATAAATAGCTGCAATCAAAATTTTAAGGTTTCTTCTTCCTGCACCTCTACATTTTTCTTCCTGCATCCCCACAATTTTCTTAATCCCAAAACTGGCCTTGATCTTTTATTTGAAAAAGGTCACCGTGGTTACGGAAATTGGGATCTGGGAGTGTGCTATGGATTCATCAATCCGGAACTGAATCATTTTTTTTGGATGAGGGATGTTCCAGAAACAAATTTTGCATAAATTATTGATTTTTGAATTGTTGAATTCGAAAGCCTAATTTTATTACGAATTGGTAGATCTGAAATGTTTTTTTTTAATTATGGATTTCTGAGTCCATAATGCATATTTATGTTACGGATTGGTGGATCCATAATGCTTTTTTTAATGATGAATTTTTAAATGTGAAATGTATATTTTGAATGACGGAGTGGTAGATCCAAAATTTTACCGAAAGTGTCAATCCAAAATTTTTCCAAATTCCATAATTCAAAATGCAAAAAAAAAAAAACAATTCAAGTACATTTTAGGGTTTTTAAAAAATAATAGGAACAGTTTGATCTTTGCATAACTATGTGAGTACAGGAAGAAAAATGTGGGGGTGCAGGAAGAAACTGCCAATTTTTAAATGGCAGCTTGAGCAATCGGCATGAATTCATCCCACACGAATATATTGTCGGAAAATCTGCGTGATGGGTGCAATTACACAAATTTATTACAAAAATGAGTAAAAATAATAACTTATATAATAATTTATTACATATGAGTAAGTTGGATTAATGTGGTATAACTTTATGTTTTTGTAAGCGTTATAAATTCACACAACTTTAATTAAACAAAGAAGTACTGAGAAATGTACACAATTATTCATGATAAAATCGTTTTAAACCTACATAACTTTGCTTAATTTATTTTAAATGTTAAATGAAACCGTTTCATAGATAAACGAATTCAGTAGTCCATGATTACAGTAAAATCGTGTGAATATTAGATGACTTTGGTTATATAAGTTTAAAAGAAATCGTGAAAGCTTGAAAGAACTTTAATTGTATATAATATATACATTGATATAAATAATTTTGTTTTAATTTTAGTTATTGAATTAAATTTTGGTCATTATTGTTTTAATTTGCCTACATTGAAGTCGTGGTAACTTATGCATGTGTTTATTTATTTTTATTAATTATTAATACTAATTGAATAGTTAAGAAAAAGAATTAAAAAAGGGAAAAATTAAAATGAGTAGAAAATGACAATTTGTTTAATTAAAAATAAAGAATGAATATTATTGTTGTATTATTAATATCTTTTGTAATTTTTGTTTATTTGTTACCATTTTTAAAATTAAAAGAAGTAGTCACATTTTTTATAAATGAGAATTTTTAAAAGATGACAACATTATATATAAAAATAACAGTATTGCTCATGTAGAAAATGTGTCCTTAAGTATTGCTCTCATCTTCATTAATATATGTAGATTTCGTTAAAAAATAGTTAGAGGGAAAAGAAAAGAAAGAACACTTGTACATGTGCGTTTCCTAAACATACAAAGATAATTATTACATTCAAAATATTGTAATTTATAATTTTAAAACATAATCAGGGTAAATCAACAGGAAAGATGTATAAAAAAAAAGAAAATGCATATTATATATTATTTAAATAAGTATTTAATGTTTTTCTTATTTCAATAATTATTTTTCTTAAATATTTTTGTTCAGCATCTATAAAGGATTTAAGTAATACAACTTTTTATTTAATTATTCATTTACTCAAAAAATAAAGTAAAAAAATGATTTGTTTAGATCAATATTTAAGATGGTGATAGTAAGATATAACCCCAAGTAAAAAAAAAATGCACTTCCACATTTATCCTTTCTTTCCCCCTTCTCTTTTCCTCTTTCTTCTCTTTTACAACTTTTCTCCCATATCAATAATTCATCCAAATCCAAATATTTAGATTAGATTTATAATCTAAATTTATATCTTTTATAAAACAATTTAGAAATCCAAATCCAAATATTTAGATTGAATTTTAAATCAAATTCAAACATTTGGATTGAATTTTAAATCAAAATCTATATTATTATAAAAAAATGAATTGTATTTTAAATCAGAATTCTTGTTTTCTAAAAAAATTAACATAATATTAATATAATAATATGTACAAAAGTTAAATATTAAGAAAATATAATAAAATTATAATTTAATAATACTACAAAAATTAAAAATAACATAATATATAAATTCTTAACATTAAAATACACCTACCTATAATACTTTAATTAAACTTAGAAAATATTATATCCATTTACTATGTATAAAATATTGGAACAAATAAAATTCTAAAGAAAATGTATAAAACTAGATTGTTTCATGTGTGTGAGAGAGCAAATAAAATTCCAAAAGTGAATAAGATGTGCTAGAGAGAGAGAGGGGCACAAGAGAGAGAACCGCAAATGAGAGAAAATATAAAAAGGTGGTTTGGATAGTTAGAGAGAAACTACTTCTAAAAATTTGGATTATCCAATTTTTAAAATCTGTATAAATAAAATAAAAATTTGATATGAAAGTATAATAAAATGTGGATCAGACTAGACATTAAACTTAAATAAATTAACTTTTAATAGGTTAGAGCAGTGCAAAAGAGGAGCAGTTTTAGAAAACTAGATTTTTTTGCCCACCCATACCCATACCTCATTCATTTCAAAATATGATCACGCCATGCGGTAACTGAGAAGTCAGGATACATTTCTATCGATCAGATTTTCAAACAGAATAAGTTCATTTTTACTCTAAAAATCTCTTATTATCTGTTTTTCTATGTGATCTAGTCATCAATCTTGGTATGATCAGTTGAAAAGAGTAATCCTCTCAACTTATTCTACTATATACTGAATTTTTGTTTTGTTTGGATAACTTGCATTAGACCCTTATATTATATTGAAGCTTATCTAGATTGAGGAGATAAAAATCTAAAGGTTGCTTGGAAAACAAACAATTAAGATAAGAAAAGCTAACTTTAAATTTTAATAATATCCTAGGCTAGAAGATGTGGACAGAACGTGGTCCCAATATTCAATTAATCTTGCAGGGATGTTGTTTGTTTATATATTGTTTAAATTTGTATAAATATTAGATTTTGATAGTTGGTGGGAAGGTTCTTGAATGTTATGAATTTTTAAATGTTGTGTGATTGAATGACATGTATCATATATGAATGATGAAAATTGTATGAGATTGATGTCATGCATTTGTGATAATGTATGATTTGTTGTTTAATGGTACATTAATTATGAAAAACTTATATTTAAAAGAGATCCTCTAACTTCATTGATGATCTAAGTCATATAGACTAAGATATCAGGTGGTGAGAAGCTGACGAGGGAGTCCATACACACCGGGTTCCGTTGCAAACACTCGATATTGGAGGTTTGAACTTATCCTGTTCCTTGATATATGGATTAGATGTTAGTCTCTAGTATGATTATATTTAATGAGTCTTCCGGAAGACGACGAATTCAAGTGTAGTCAATGTGATTGAAATGAAATCAATGTGTTATGGATTGAAATGAAATCCAATGATTGTGATTGAAAATAGATTCATGTGTGGTTTATATGAATGAGGAAATTAGTATTCAAATTTTATATGAAAACATTTAAAGAAATGCTTATAAATGATTAGTGTGATTAGTTCTTTTCGCATGAATTATGTTATGAAATTTCTTTTCATTAGCTTACCCTTGATTTTCTTGTTGTATTGTGAACTGCGATGGTTGTACCGCGTACACGAGTAAATGATCATATAAGTATTAGAGGGTTTGAAGAGCTTTAAAATGTTATTTTGAATTATATATTATAAATATTGTATTTATATAAGTTCTATTTAAGTACATTTTGAAATATTAAACTTGTATAAAAACTTGTACAACTTATTATAATAGTTACATATATTTTTGGATATTACAATATTAGATATAGATATGCTAAGGAAAAATGTGCATACCAATTAAAATGATTTTATTTATTATTATTATCATTGTATACTATAATTATTAATGAAGAGAAAATAAATTAATTTTTTTAATCAACACTAATAGAGAAAAAGAAGATAATTGCATGAACTAGACAAATCTCAGCAAGGAGATTGGTATTTCTATAAAAAGGAAAATTAATAGTCACTTACCTATGACTTAATTAATTTGATATATTAATATAAAATAAAATAAAAGAAGTACAAGTAAGAATAATTTTGAAATAGTGGATCTTACTCTTTAAATTGTATAAAAATAATGTATTAAGCATTGTGTTACTGATTCAATTAAATTAGAGTGGAAATGGGTGTAAAAGTGATGAAAATAGGTTGAAATGGGATAATAAGACGCAGTTATAAGTAGGTTACTTCAAATAGTTTGGGAGATGAGTAAGAAAGCCCTAGAGAGGAGATGGGAACTCCAGAGACATCACGGGAACCTTGCCCTGATCGGATCTTAGACGACATAGGCGGTGCGTTCGGCATGGGCGCCGTCGGTGGCTCCGCCTTCCACTTCCTCAAGGGACTCTACAACGCGCCCAAGGGCGCGCGTGTGGTCGCCGCCTCGCAGGCCGTGCGCCTCAACGCGCCGCGTGTGGGCGGAAGTTTCGCCGTCTGGGGGGGCCTCTTCTCCTCCTTCGACTGCACCATGGTCTACCTCCGCCAGAAGGAGGACCCCTGGAACTCCATCATCGCGGGCGCCGCCACTGGCGGCTTCCTCTCCATGCGCCAGGGTCCCCCTGCCGCCGCCCGCGCTGCAGCGTTCGGCGGAGTGCTCCTCGCACTCATCGAGGGTGCCGGCATCATGCTCAACAAGGTCCTCAGTGCGCAGCAGCAGATGCCTATCATTGTCGACGACGGTTTCCCTCCCAACGAGCTGCCGGGCCAGACCGCTTCTCCGCCTTCGTGGTTCGGCGGGTGGTTTGACGACGGGAAGAAGGACGAGCCTGCGACCAGCGGGGGGAGCGAGACCAAGGTTTTGGAGAGCTTCGATGCGCCTCCTGTCCCCAATTTCGAGTACAAGTGAAAAAAATAATTGGTTTTGGTTTGTTAGGGTTAAGAATTAAGGATGATTGTTTTGTTTAGGGTTCTAGATTTTTACCTTTCTTGTCAGTGATTCTTCTATCAACAAGTATAGTTTCCATGACTTTCTTTTTTTCTTATGATGTATCATATATGCAACTGAATTATAGATGGTGTTATATGCTTTTGATTCGAAATTCTTGATTACCTTAATTTAGGGTTTATCTTTTCGTTACCAATATGAAGAACATCAGTTTGCAAATTGAATTATTGATTTGATTGTTGGATGCTTGAATTGGTCAAGGACGCGGAAGGAACAAAATCAATGCCAGAGTTTATCTGTGTGGTGTAAGGGCGCAGTCAAGTTTTGCGATAAAATCTGTAGGCGTTTGCGTTACTTGGCTAATAGAATGATAACCAATTTGAATAACTGATAAGTCGTGTGCTAATTTTTGGAGATGTGTTTGTATGGGTATTGTATGCTGGGAATTTTCATAATGTATTTCGGTTTTGTAGTTCCGTTATTTTGCAGTTTCTCAAGTTTTTGGTTTAAAAATTGAAAAGAATACAACATTCATCCTGTATTGTAAGATAAATTTCATGGCTCCTTGATCTAGTTGTTAAATGCTGTTCTCATTCTACAATGCTTTTCCCGCGTTGATGTTATTTCTGTCTCCAATTTGTCCATCCTGTATTGGAACTTCACATTTCCTCAATCATAAAACACCTACAGGCCAATGATTCTAGCTGTGTTTATGTCTGGTAGAGCAACTAAATTTCCATTCGAAGAAATGTTTTTCAATGCTTCGCTGAGTTGATTAATAAGAGCAAAGATCTATAATACAACATTCATAACGGGACTGGCCTGCTATATAAAACAACTAAGTAAAGAGCCAACTTTGCCTACATTAGTCATTTTAATTATCCATCTCTGCTATAATTATTGTTAATACTATAATGAATAGCTTTAAACTCAATTTATTCTTTTTATTTTACTTAGATTTGATGAATGTAAAGACTAGAGAAGAAGAAACACCTCACGGCACCATTTCCATTGAAATTTTCAGAATACAAAATATTCTGAAACAAATCTCTCTCAAGTGTTTGCAACAAATGCATTCTTAAACAAGAAATAAATTATTTTCAGACTACAAAAGCATCATCATTCATGCAGAATGCCTAATATGTCCTCATCCCTAAACAAATGGAACCTGCAAGAAAAAAAAAGCGATACATAAATTTTCAATCGAAAGAGCTTCACACACAACAAGAAAACAGATCCAAAATCACACATACTCTTTGTCCTCGAGCTTGATTTGCGTGCCACCGTACTCAGGCAAGAGAACGCGATCACCTTCCTTGACGGACACCGGAATGAGGTTTCCTGCCTTGTCTCGTGATCCGGGACCAACTGCTACCACCTTACCGGAATTAAGCTGTTTCGAAACCACGCAACACAAGGGTTGGTTGAACCATTGAGAGATAAACCAATAGAATCACAGAAAAGCGAAAACGGTGAAAGAATAAACCTGGGATGACTTCTCAGGGAGGAGAATGCCAGCGCTGGTCTTGGAGGGAGGAACAATTTTCTCAACGAGAATGCGATTGAAGGTGGGAATCAAACGCTTTGCCATCGCCTTCTATTTTCTGCAATTAACAGTGTAATTGATTTTAGGATTTAGAGAAGACTCACTATTCTTAAAACGCTAGAACCAGGGTTTCGCGATGAGGATGGAAGGTTCTAGGAACTAGATTTTCAATTTAGGGTTTTGGAGGACATTATGTCAAAAATGGGCTTACACTTAATAAATAAAGACAAGGCCTTCCTCAGCCCAAACTACGCTATTATTGCCATTGCTTAAGCTTTTACTTCCTGCACCTCCAATTTTGAACCTCTACCTCCATTTTTGAACCTGTACCCTATAATTTTTAAAATGACTATAAGTGACTTCCAGATCAACTGTTGTGGAAATTTTTCCAAAACACACTTTCTGAAATTCAATAAATACATTTCCAAACACATTACAATATAAGATTTTTGGAACAGAATTTTTAGAATAAAATATTTGAAATGCATGAAATACATTATGAAACAAGATTTTTAAAAATGTTTTTTCTACAACATATATAATGCCTTCCAGAATGTGATTTTCTGAATAAGTTTAGAACATATGAAATGTGTTTCAAAAACAACTTTTTAAATGTTTTTTTTTTTGCTCTTTTTCTTTTTACTACAACATTCTCCTTTTCTTCTGATGATGGTGCAGTGACAGCAGTGGTTGGTGCAGTGACCGCATAAATGGATCAGATAATTCGGTTATTTAATCTAATTGTGAAGTGCAGGTTCAGAAATAGGGAGTGCAGAAAGTAAAATCCCAATGCTTTTTAGTCTTTGGGCCTGTGCCGGGATTTTCTATTCTTAAATAGGCTTCTTCTTCCTGCACCCTTACGTTTTTCTTGCTGCACCCCCACAATTTTAAAATTCCCAAAACTTGCCTTGACCTTTTATTTGGAAAAGGGCACCGTGGTGGAGTGTGTTACGGATTCATCAATCCGTAAGTGAATCATGCTGTTTTTCAGATGAGGAGGTGTTTCAGAAGCAAATTTTTATTAATTTTTTTACTTTTGGAAGATTTACAAATTTATCAATCCAGAAGATTTACGGACTTCCCAATCTAAAAGATTTATGGATTTCTCAATCTGGAAGATTTATGAATTTTCAAATCCAGAATGTGAAAAAACAAATGCGGATTCCTAATTCTGTAAAATTACCAAACTGCATTGTTTAGAATACTAGATATAAACTGTGGAACGATAATCCAAGACACTACCGACCACCACCAAAAGAAACATCTTCCTGTGTTAAGAGATGGAGCAGCGCTACCACTATTTAGAGAGAAATGTAATCCATGTGTGCTGTGGACAAAGGAAGAAGAAAAATTAGTGTGAGTCTCAGGTATATTTTGAAGTTTTAAAAAAATAATAGGAAAAACGTAAGAATGTATTTCGACACTCCAACAAGACTTTTTTTTCCACCCAGTAATTTTCTATATATTAAGTAACAGACTAATCTCAATTATAATATTGGGACTGATAAAAAAACACTGTGTTTATTATTTACTTTTCTTAACGTGTTTAAGAAATAAATATTAAACTTCAATTTTAATCAGAATATTTTTTAGATGAATTTTGTTAAGAATATATCATGAGAAGTTTTTTTCATAGTTTTTTACAGACAGTTCTGGATGTGATTATTAAATTGTCTAATAAGTAATTTAAAATCACATAAATTATTTTCTTTTACAAATTTTTTCAGCTGGGTTTCGAAGATGTATAAAGTATTTATTTAATTGATCGATGGAGAATTTGTGTTTAAGCTGATAGATCATAAAAAAATTCCCATTATTGCTCATTTATTTTTGTTTTTATAAGTATTGAATACATTTAATACTTTTTAAGCTTTTGGTGACCTAGTTATTCCTTAGGCAAGAGTTATATGTTAAGGCCATAATATTTATTTGAGATTAACCTTTTTTTCCAACACATAAGACACAATGATCATATTTATAACTGCATGTTTAAAGAATAATATTATCTATAAATTATATCATTCCATATCACAAGCACGCACACACATGCATACACAAAGAGAGACCTTCATGTGTTTAATCTCATTACTCTTTCATAATTTGATTACTCCTCATCATATTTAAAGAGTAGAGCAACATTCTTAATGGAGCAACTTTCGGTCAAAGCTTCTTAAATGGACGGGACACTTATCAAAAGAGAAAAGAAATTTAGGTAAGGGAAGCTACTTAAATAATCTTGAGTTAGAATATTTTCTTTGTAAAGATTCTTGTAGCATGACATTCTTTTGTATGCTAAGTTTAAAAAGTCTTGGGTTACATTGGGTATGAAGTTTTAGGATTACAAGTAAGACTAAAACTCTCCAACGGGAAAATTAAGAACACTAGTTGCATTGACATCTAATGTTCTCCAGTAACTTGAGAAATCTAGAGAACATTGATTGCATTTGCTTCTGACGTTCTTTAGTTGCATGAAAGACTAAAGAATATATTTTGCATGCGTATCTGATGTTCCACAAATAAACTGGTAGAAACTGAGCACCGTCACTTGCATGTGTGTATGATGTTTTCCATTATTGTGTTAAGTCCCGAACCTTCTTTTTATTGGTAGAACTACGGTCTCTCCTTATCTATCTAAAACCTCCATCGAGTCTTGAGATGTATGTTAGATAAACTCTCAGTTTTGAAAATAAGAGTCTAATGATTTTGAGATATGAGTTTATTTTGAAAAAGTAAGGAGATAATTACATTTAAGTGTCAAGGTGTTTATATTGAAGACTTTGTTTGAATTTTTTAAGTGAGAGTATCATTCAATAACACCCTTTCAAGGAAGGCATATGTGCTTAAGCAAAGGTATAGTCAGAGTTTTTTTATTGAGTGCTTCATCTAATATTCTTGCTTAACATGATTTTTTTTACTCAAGTGAACATATCATTTTGTATCTTTATCTAATTCATCTTTACTTGGTCTGCCAGAATGTATTTGTTGTATATACGCGTGTTTTATGAAAAATTATTTGATTATGTGTTTGAATGATTATTACTTTAATTCAATGATGTATATATGCATGAAATTATATAGTTATGTATGAGGTGTGATTTTAAGGCCACAAATCATTGATGATATGTGAACCATGGTTTCTCATGGGTATTAAGCAAAGATATATATTGTAATAGAGATTTCCTAGCTTCATTGATGGTATAAGTCACATAGATTAATGTTGAACAAGGCTTTGATGTCTCAAAATCTCTATGGATTGCTTGAAGGTTGGATGTAGCTTGTCTGTGTGTGTTCTAATTAGTTTGTATTGTAAATCCACTCTTAGTTAGGATTTAAACTTGGTTTAAATCAAATCCTTTTGAAAAAAAATGTTTTACAAAAAAGTGGAAAAATGACCAGTTGTTTTATTGTTTCAATTGGTTGTTTGACACTTAATGTTTTTGAAACAGGTTTGACAAAGCTTGAATTGGTT
Source organism: Phaseolus vulgaris (assembly GCF_000499845.2). NCBI lineage: Eukaryota > Viridiplantae > Streptophyta > Magnoliopsida > Fabales > Fabaceae > Phaseolus > Phaseolus vulgaris. Next base: position 17,727,676 of record NC_023758.2, on the reverse strand, counting down.
GACTTTGTTGTCTAACCAATTCAATTGGTTGTTTTGACTATTCAACCGATTGTTTTTTTAAATTTCTTAACAGAATCTGTTAAGTTTGGTAAATCTGTTTTAGCTGATCCAAAACTGTTTTGGCTCCTTCATTAATGGCGTGTTTGGATTGGAGAGTGAATATGAAGTGATTTGAGAGGAAAGGAAAGTTGTTTGGATTAGGGTATATTAGAGTAGATTTGTGATAAAAGTTTATTGAAATTTGTAATTGATATGATATTGTGAAAGATTTTTAATTTTTTTTTTAAAATATATAAAATGTAAGTTTACATATTTGATAAATAGTAAATTTTAAAAAAATTATAAAATAATTTAATATAATAGAATTTAGAAATATAGATTAGAATTAAAATAAGATAATTAATATTAAATTTAATAAAAATACGTATTAATAATTAAAATTAATCTTTTATTTAATGTTTATTTTATTATAATATGAAATTTTAATATTAATAATTAATAAAGAAATTATAAATATTATATATATTAAAATATAACTTGCATACATAATTAGTATATAATTTATTAAATTTTTTTAAAAACAAAATAATGTTGAGTCATCTTTTTCCGCAAATCTCTTTATGGATGAAGAGAAAGTTCACTATAAGGAAATAACAATTTAGTCACCAAATTTAGCGACCGAAAATTAGTGGTCACAATTTGCAACCGAAATAGCCACCAAATACCCGTAGTGTCAAATCTACGATCGAAATAGCGACCGACTGAATTATTAATCATGTTAGTTAGTTTTGCGATCGAATCCGCGACCAAACATGAGAGTGACAAAATCATTGGTCGCTAAAGTGGTGGCTGTTTCGAATAAATTGGGAAAAATATATCTGCGACCGCATTAGCGACCAAATATGTTTATTTTTTAGCACTGATTTTATTTCGGTTGCTAAATTTTATTGTTTTTTTTCTGCCACCGAATATGTTTACTTTTTAGTCACCGATTTTCTTTTGGTCACTAAATATAAATGTTTATTTTTTCCACCGAATCAGCCACCAAATTTATTTATGTTTTAACCACCGATTTTGTTTCGGTCGCTAAATATAATTGTTTATTTTTACCAGTGAATCAGCCACCAAATACGTTTATTTTTTAACCACTGAATTTCTTTTGGTCGCTAAATATAATTATTTTTTTACTACTACTACTATTAATAATAATAATAATAATAATTCATTTTTATTTTAAAAAACTATACAAGGATCACACTTTGAATATTAATGAGTAGTCATCCGTTTAAAAAATAATTAGTTGTATTACTGGTTTCTTTTTCTATTTAAAAAATACGTATCGATTATATTTGTAATTTCTTAAATTTAAATAAAATTTATCAAATATTGTTTTTAAAATATCAGCTCATATCACTAGTGCAAAAAGAAGAAAAGGATACGCTTTATTTAGTGCGACTTTTGTGCTACCCGCTTTCGTAAAAAACGCGGTGACATTTTTGAAATTATTTTGATTTACGAATGCGGTTTTACCTTTAACCGCATTCGTAAATCCTTTTTTACCCTAAATTTTGAAGCGCGCCACACACAATTTCAAACTTTATTTGTCATCTTTGCCTTCGTTTCGCGTTCGCACTCTGAGTTCGTCTCCTTCTGCTGCATCTGCATTCCATTTGTGGAATGTAAGTTTCTTGAACTCTCTTTCTTCCTCTTCATCTTCACAAATATATGCATAAATGTTTTTCGTTTTTCTTATATATGTTTTTTTCCTTGCATTGGTGGTCTCAAAACACTGTTTCGTTGGCTGACATTCGTTTTTCTTACATTGTTTGGTTTATTTGGTTTATCGCATTGCTCAGTACTCTTTCATTGTCTTCGTGGTTTCTTGTGGATTTTTTGGTTTGCTCCGTTGCTGCTTCCCTGTCCTCCGTCGCTTCTGCTGTCGCCACCGTTGTTCGCTCCCGTGACTCTTCATCAACGTTGGCTTCACACAAGATTGACGATGTTTTAAAATTTTTAATTTTTTTTAATGATTTGGCATATAGTAGTGCGGTTAAAGCAAATAACCGCACTTGTAAATGGTATTTATAAATGCGGCTATATAACCGCATTTATATTTCTTGATTTACAAGTGCGTGTTGATCAAATGCGGTTATAAAGCCGCATTTATAAATTCGAAATAGCCGTATTTGTTTTATGTTTCTGCACTAGTGTATAAAAATTCTAAATAAAATTACATAACAAAATATTATTATTAATAAAATTAATCCTTTAAAAAAATAAATTACGCTACATAATTAAATTTAAATAAAATGATCTCTTTAAAATAACTTCAATTTTGTAAAAATAAATAAATTTTCAAATTAAATTGTAAATAATTTTTTAATTTTTTTTATTAATAACAATTTTATCACTTGTTTCTATTTTTTTAATTAAAAATTATCAACAGAGGTATCTGCCAATTAGAAATCATGAAATGTATTAGTATGAAAAATAATTAATTAATTAAAATATCCACATTTATTATCATAGATATTTAAATACTTATTTAATATTTATTTTTTAATTTTACATAAATGCTACATTTTTTAATATTATTTATAAAGAGGTGGTTTAAGTAAATAAAGAACGTGACAATTTTAATACAACATGTATACTTATTTATTCATTGGCAATAATAAATAATGTAATTAGATAAAACATTGAGATTTGTTGTTTTTAAGCTTCAGAGTTAGTTGGAAGCTGCAGGTAGCTTTTAAGGCACCAAATACCCAAAACAGAGTTATTGGTCGTGGTGTGAACAAAGGTGCGGAGGAAGCGGCAGGCGATGGTCGGAGGGGGAGGAAGTTGCGGGTGGTGGTCGTGGTGCGAACGGAGGTACAAACAAAGGCAAACGGAGGTGTGAGCGGAGGCGAACGGAGGTGCGAACGAAGGCGAACGAAGGTGCGAGAGGAGGTGTGAACGGAGGTATTTGATTGCTTGCATTAATTTTAACCTCAATCCTTTTGTCTAGGCTTGCGAAAGATGGTTTATTGCTAAACGATCAAACAAGTTATCGTTGTAGGCATTACTTTTTCTTGTTTCTTCTGTAATGTTGTTTGAAGGTTTCTGAGCATTGCAATCACACAAGGGTTTATGTTTGATGAGGTTCCAATGTGAGTTGAACATAGTGCTTTGCACTGGTTCTACTAACAGAGCTATTATGTTAGTGTTTGCAACTGAATAATTTTCATGTTTGGAAGATAGGGGATTCTTTTTAGTGTTTTCAGGCATGTGATTGATTTGGGTTTAACTGGTTAGTTTTGTAAATTTTTTGGTGTTTGAGCAGAGACCTTTTAAAAATAATTATTGCATTTTAATTATTGGTGATAAGTAAAATGCTGGTAAAATCATCTGGAAGACAAGTTTTGGAGCAACCTACTAAGAAAAAAAAAAGTCTGCGTTTAGGACAGGCAATTACGTGTTTTAGAAAACTGGTTTTGATATTTGTCATCAGTGATCCACCTTTCTGAAAGCACTCGTGTGATCTCTGTAGATATGGCATAGCAACATGCAATACTCAGATTGTGAGTTCCACTGTCCAGAGCTTCCACTTGATGGACCTAAATCTTCACCTTTAAGGCTAACCTGAATTTACAAAAATACAGATGGTGTATTCTGTCTGTGCATGACTGCAATAAAAAGAGGAAAACCGAACTCCAATTTACTAGTTCAGTTGTATCTATCCAGTTAATTGAGTAAACAATACTCAAAATGGGAAAGAAAATAATTGGCTTTAGTTAAACTGAGACTAACTTGATACTCAAGGGCGCATTTATATTTTTGTGTTTTGGAGCTAGTAGCATTACTCTTGTGATTACTTGTTTATATGGGGTGTAATGTTCCTACTCCAATGGTGGGATAGTAGTTTACTTTAATATGGGGATTATTTTTTGTTTTTACTCCCCGAATTTCCCTCGACTGCATTTTTAAATTCTTTGGGGTTCATGTTCCCACCTGGTTTAGGAGCATTATATGTGAGATCAATGGGTGTTGAACTAGTTTTTTTAGCTACTAGTTGACTTAGTGAAGGGGAAGATGGCTTTCTGCTGGACTGACTGAGCTTGTTCCACAACTGCTTTACTCAATCATTGTATGATGCCCTTTGCTATTTCCCCTTCACATCATATTTGGAAATGACTACAATTTTTTTTCTTAGTTTTATTTCATTCAGACTCTTACTAGCCATAAATTTGCCTCTATCGGGTTATTTAAACTTATATTTTTTTTGCAGCTGTATGAGGTCAAAATCTTGTCAAATTTAGATTTTTGCACTTCATCCAACTTGTCTTCATTATTTCATAGCCCTGCATGTTCTAACGTGTATTCATGTCCTTACTTTTTCTTTTATACTTTTGTTTTCAAATAATTATTAGCAAGTGATTGTTTTGGAGTTCATTTGTTATGCATTCACATGTTTAAATAGTTTTATAATTACAGAAAAAATCAATATTTAATTTTTTATACGTTAGATATTGTGTTTCAATGATAACATCAAATTATTTTACATTACATATAGCTTTTTTTTGTCTATTACTAAATGAAGTGAAGAAATGTAATTTTTGAATTTAGTTTGTAAAATATTTATCAAATACAAATTAGCTGAGATGTTATTTATTAAGTGAGTTTTGTATGTGAAGTTTTTTACTTTTTTTTTTCTAAATGAATTTATATGATTAGCATTTGTGCTAAGTTCTCATTCTGATTCAAAATTATATTTTATAATATATTGATTTTCATATTATTCTTAGTGAATTTTTGAAATTAAATTTTAGTTTTATATGATGAGAACTCCACTTTCAACAATTTTATAAATTAAATTAATTTCACTTTTTTTAGCTCTTGCACTTGTTTGTATAGTCTCTATATCGAACGCTCTAGTTCTAAAATGGTCTTCTTACCATGATATTGAAAACAAAGATGATAACAAATCTTTTTCCCTATATTATTTATCTATCATCTCTTAATATATGGTTATATGGTTGATGTTATTTTTAGAACTTCATTGATATCTATCAAATTTACAGGAAAATAGTTGATATGTTTTTAGGGGAAACACACAATAATTACTAAATAGTTAGTGATCCATGTTGATCCCAATAATTTGTGTCAGACAAGTTTAGTTCTTTTCTTTACACTTTCTTTTTTGGAAACTATTATTCCAAATGTATGAGTTAATTCAATTTAATTTTTTCACCATGAACAATTAACTTGCATTCGGACTATAGGGTGACTAAACCTTTATTATTAAGCTGAAGCTAGTTTTACTTATTTTAATGATCTTTTGATTCAATATGACATTTTTCATCTCTCTTGTCTACAGGAAAAATATATATAGCAACAACTCTATATAAATAATAGAACCTCTTCACAAGATCAGTTACAAAGTGAACCAACAAATGTATGCTTCTCTTCCTGTCAACCCAATACTTTCATATTTGCATTTTTTACTTTCTCCATTTAGTGTCCTGTTTTCTCTCTCCTAAAACAAGTGTATACATTAGGAATTTGTTGTAGTCAGATTGCATTAATGGAAATCCCCGAAGGTAGAAAGTGGTGCACCCTTGTGGGAAGGATGCAAGAATCACTCAGAATTGTCAGTTTCTTTGGAAGCTCTAAGCTTGAAATCTGATTATAATATGTCTGAAGGATGTTTCAATAGAATGGTTCAACTTATGGGGAGACTATGCCCAAATATTATCGAATGGTTAATAATTTTTTCCAAGCTAAGAAGTCAGTGGAAATTGAAGATTGGACAATGGGTCAATGACAAGACTCGCGACCTTGCAGTATGTTTAAAATTTAAGTTATAAATTTATTTTTACTATATGTTTTCTTCGCAATAATCAATTTGATTTCATTTTCAGGAGAAATATAAGAAACGTTGAGAAGAATCCCGACAACAGCAAAATAATCAATTTGATTTCATTTTCAGGAGAAATATAAGAAACGTCGAGAAGAATCCCAACAACAGTAAATGCTTGAAAGCGAATCTTCGCAAAACTCTCATATTGCCTCTATTGATGACAATGAAATATACATTGATGTTGTTGGAGGTGGAAATAAGAAATGTAATGTCTATGGTCTTGGTATATTGAGCAAAAGGTTTAATAGTTCAACAAGTGCTCACTCGACTACAAGCCAAGCTCCAATAGTCCATCAAATAGAAGAAATGCATGAGATTATTCAAAAGTTAAATGATGAACTTATGACAAAACATGTCAAGGAGCGGACTCTTGAAGAAAAGATGGAGCTATTGATGAAAACTCATGAAGAGCAGAGTGAACGCATGCGCAAACAAGATGACCTGATGCGCAAACAAAATGAGCAGATGCAACAAATCATGCAACACATTCAAATGAATAATCTCATATCAGGTTCTTCAAATCCTACTACCAGTGGACATCATAAAGGAGACAACATTAAAGATGATAGTTCAGAAGAAGATTAGTTGCATGCTGAATTATATAATAGATTTGACTCTTTTAACTAGTTTTTAATACTTTTCGTTGTGTAATACGATTTACTTTTAATTTAAGTACAACTCCTTCTTAAACTATGTATTTGATGTTCATTCGTATTTAGCTTGATTGAATTTTGAGTATCTATAAGCAAGTTTGAATTTTTTTATAAAATGGTTAAAATACCATTTTAAATAGTTCATACATATAAAAATAGCCACCGAAACTGATTTGGTGGCTATATTTACAAAAAAAAAATTTAGCAACCGAAATAGAATTGGTCGCTGTAATTAAGAAAAATATTTAGCCACCGAAATCAAATCATTTGCAAAAGGGGTCTCCATTTAGCCACCGAATTAGCCACCAAAAGTTTTTTTAAAAATTAATTATTTTGATCCATTAGCGATCGAAAATAGTGGTCGCTATCACCTCTATTTCAACCACCAATTTTTTTTTATAAAATTTTGGTCGCTAATTTGGTTTCTGAATTTTGGTGACCAAATTTTCTGCAACTGATTTAGTCACCGAAATTTTGGTTGTTAAGTTGGTTTCTAAACTTTGGTGACCAAATATTCTGGGACCGATATCGCCACCGAAATATCGGTTGCAAATTAGCGACCACTTTATAATTCAGTCGCTAAAGGTTTTGCGCTAGGGTTTTCGCTTCCATCTTTATTTGGTGACTATTTCGGTCGCAGATCCATTTAGCAACCGATTATAGTATTGTTAGCGACCGAATTAGGTGGTCGCTAAAAGTGATTTTTTTGTAGTGGTTTTAAAGAAAAAATTGGTATTGTTTTTCGCGTTTTTATTCATTTCTTACATCGTTTTTCCAACTTGCATTCCACTTTCTCTTTCTTCGCTAATCCTCGTCTGGATCCAAATAGGCCCTAAATGCGTTTAACTGCTGTTTGGAGTATATATAAGTGGTGTTAACGCTCCTGGCTAAGAAGATCAAACATTAATATTTTGAAAACAATTTTCTCCAAGATTTACATCAAACTTTGTTTGAACTTGCTTGAATTCAATCTCAACCTTGTTGACTGAATCTTCTAGTAAAAATGTTTTGTTACTTTTTAATTTCATATGCAAAGTCACTTTTATAATTTCAATCTATTATGAACAACATTATTACCCATGTTCATATAGTGAATGTTACACTGTAAAATTTTAATAGAAATTGTTCCTTATGGATTTGACATTCCTACTTCAAAGCACTATATTATAGTTTACTTGATGCACTTGCCAAAAGAATCAACAATGCTCATCTCTTCATTTCTCTTAAGAGAATATCACATTGAAATGTCTATATCAAGATTTCTTGAAGAATATGTTTAAAGTTATTTCACGCAAACAAATTTTCTAAGAAGATGGAATAACAATCCTGCGAAGTCAGTTAGTTGTGTTAGACTCAATTCTTTACTCAAAGCTGAAAAGAAACTACCTATCTTAGGTATAATAAGTTATGTCGTGTAAAGGAGTTAAGTAAATAAATCACACATATTTAATGTTATATGAAGAACATTTAATATAGTTAGATGCAAGACAAAGAATATGAAAGGTGTATAACCTTACAATAACTCCAAAAGAATTTTCAATAACTCTTTTCTTCTAAACTTTACATATAAATGATTTATGCGAAGAAGGAAGGTTGACAAAAAAAAAGGTTGATAAAAGAAAAAAACTTTACATATAGGAGTTAAACTAAACAGGGAATCTGTAAAACAAATAAACTCACATTAGGATTCGTCTCACATAAGAAAATAAAGCATAACATTATGGTTATCTTACTACATCCTTCCCTTACATCCTTCCCGATGTAGCTATAGAGTCTGAATCTATGTTTGCTCATGTATTTAATACATTCAGCAAACCATGACCTGACAACAATGCAATGGTAAGCTATAAAAAACAAACTAAAGAAAATCCATAAAGTCTACAATATATGTACATATCACTCATCATAGATCCATATATCTAGGATATTTATTAGGGAATATCTACTTATACCTTTTGGAAGACTCATATTAAGTATTCTCCATCATATATATTAACACCTGACTTGTTTTAGCACCTCGGGTATGTATCCTCAACTGCATGAATTAGGTGGGTTTAAAGTATATGTTTACTTTAACATGTGTTCTCTAATTCACTCTTTCAAACTCCAATATGTTATGATACAATAAATTCCCTTTTAAATTCTCATCACTTGATGTCTTAATTGATAGAATTGTAAGCTTAAAACAAGAGGGGGGTGAATTGTTTTTAAACATTTTTTGCAAACTTTGAAGTTACAAAACTGTTTTAGTTGATTTCTAGAAAATCAACCGGTTGGTTTTGCGATTCAACCGGTTGTTTTTATCAGAAGTTTGTAAAAACAACTCAAAACAAATATAATTGAGATTAGGGAAAGAGAGAATCACACAAACAAATTTATATTGGTTCACTCTTACACCAAGAGCTACATCCAGTCCCCAGAAACCACTGATATTCCACTATGTAATCAATCACATATTACAATCACACAGACACACACACACACCACAGATCAGAACATCCTTTAACTTTGTGAAACACAATTCTTTACAGAAATACAGATCAAGAGAGAATAAGGAAAGATCACACCTGATACAGATTGAATCACAAAAGATTATACGACAGTCTTATTCCACTCTTGATGTAAATATATAATGCTCAAAACTACTTGATATTCATGCAACATGTTAAATCATTCATACTAATTCCTCAAGCATGTAATTCATGAGAAAATTTTCTAAACACTGATTTCTCAATTATCTAGCAAATTACCCAACATTAAGATCAGATGTTGTAAAACAATTAATATATTAAAATCTATTCCTAATATCAAAATATATGAAGTATCTTCATTTAGGTCAGATTCTCATAAATACTTTCTAAATAAATATAAGAATGAAACTCGAGAATGCATTGATCAGATGGAATCTAACATTAAGCACAAAATGAAAAGCCAATATCAAGTAGAAATAGAGTACTATATATATCATAAAAATTCATATGAGTTCGTTCGAATAGATTACATTCAATCCCAAGGAAGGAAGTTAGCTACTCATGGTAGCCATTACAAACATCAAGATGGGATGGATTGCACAAGAAAGATATAGAGAGCTTTTTGTTTTCTTCAGAGCTTCAAGGTTGCCAATTTTTTTTTTTTCTTTTTTCTCTCCCTTTTCCTCTATCTTAACCATGTTTGTCATTTGGGTTAATGAATGTTGACTTAAGCTAACCAAATCTCGCTCAAGCTAGAAGAATGCTTATCCTGAGAAAAAGTTTTTTCGCTTAAGCGAGATTCATGATGAAAAACACCAACTTTATAGACAATTTTTGCTTAAGCGAGCCAATTTCGCCTAAGTGAGATGAAATTATCTTGAGCGAGCTGACCTACAACCATCCTTGCGTATGGACAATTCTCGCCTAAGCAAGACATTCTTGCTTGAGAGAGTTTTGGCTTGAGAAGTTCAACATTGAAGCTTCTCTTTTCTATCTTCTAATGCTTCCTTTCACGCATCTTCCAATTTTTTAATTTCTTCTTCTTTAATTACCTTAAATTTATACAAAATTAAGATTAAATGACTTCATTTGTTTCATGACTCAAAAACATATATTTGGATTCAAAGATTATGAAATTATGGGTGATTGCTATCCTAAACAACAATTAAAACCCAAAAGGGACCAATTCTTTCTCATATAAATTTACTAATTATTTGCACTTACTAAACATTCCTTGCACTCATAGAATAAACATTTATTAGTCTTAGATGTGTACTATGAATACTTAGACTATGTATCAACTTTGTTTGTCGAAATAAAAGTTTTTCAGATAAAGTATGTAAGTAAGACACTCGTATCTATCCGATCAAATGAAACATATACATTTGTGTTTGTCCTATTAAATGAAGTTGTAATAACAACATATTTTTGTTTATTCATCTAAACAAAACATTGTATGATGAAACTTACTTTATTGTTAAATACGTAACTAAAAAATTAAATTAAAAGATGTATTAAACTTTGATATAATAATATTGCATATATATTATGTAAATTTTATTAGGTATTCGTATAGTCAATATCAATTATAAAACTAGGATGCAAGAAATGACTATTGAAATTTTGTATTTATTATTGATAATATTTTTACAATAAAAAAAATCTCAAGTTGATTTAGATGAAAATGTAATACACGAAAATATATATGTGATGGTAAACTTGTAATCTAAAATAATATTATAATATAGTTGATATTAATTTTTTGATAAAAAATATTAGAAGAGAAATATATAATTATTTTTTATAAACTAAAATTAACTTAAGCACAAGTTAAAAATATAATTTTAAAAAAATTATAAGAGAAATTGTTTACAATTTAATTCATGTATAAACTATTTTTAACATATAAAAAATAAATTTTATTTTATTCAAATAGATTCTTAACCAATTGTTTTAAGAGTACAAATTGATTCATCACAAATTTGGAAAAAGTCTTAAAATAATGATTATTTGTAGTGAAAAAGAAGAAGAAGACAAAAACAAGGAGTTTCTATCAATTTTTTGATCCTCTATTAAAGATAACACACCACTACCTTCTTTTTTTCTGCCTTTGGCTCTAATCTCTCTTTCAATAAAATGTGGGTAGCAATAACCGACTTCATCCACAACTCCAATGAGTATGACTAACGTGAACAAAATATAATCATTATAAAACTGAATTCAAATTTAAAACTTTTTTCCATCCAACTAAATTTAATAATATAATTCTTTAAATGAATTTAATTGAATTAATTAACTCAATTAAATAATGGTTTAAGTGAATTTAACTAAATTATAATTTAAATAAATTGAACTACAGGATAATTTGGGTAAAGTGATTCCAATTAAATTATTTTTACATTTTTTAAAATAAATTTCTGAATTATGCAATTTTAAAAATAAAAAAAGGTGCATAAAATTCCAATTCAATTATTTTAATTTTTTTTGAATAACTTAAATTATTTAAGCTATTACTAGTGTACTTCTTATTTTATAACATATTTTCCAATCTCATATCCAATTTAGTTCAAATAGTTATATTTACTTCTAAATTAATATTAAAAATCAATAGTTTTTTTAAGTAATTTATTTTTTTATGCAATTCAATTCAATTTACTACTGTTAACTTTGTTTCTAAAGAAATTTTTGTAGAATCTTACTATTAAATGTATTAAGAGTACTAGTTTTTTTCAAATTGCCTTACGAGTCTTTTTTTTTTTTTATAAAGCATATTGCTATAAGAGTATTAAGAAGTTAATAAATGTTAATTTAATTTAATGTAATGTAATTTATATACACTAATATTGTAATTTTTTTTATCATTATCAAAATAGTCAAGTACACCTTTTAATAAACTTAGGCAAATATTAACAAGTGTGTTTAGGACACTGATTAAAAAAATCTAGAAATGTGTAAAATAGTATTCTATGAATCTTTAATGTGTTTTTATATGATTTTTAATAATAATAAAAAAATCTCGGTATACCCTGTTTGAGAAAGTATAGAGAGTGCAAATAATTGAGAAATAAAGCGAAAGTTAATTATGTTTAGTTAGAGAAAAATAACGGAAAGATGAATAAAAAAATGGTTAGGAAACACTTGTACAATAAATCTTACAATTATTTTTAAATTATTTTAAATTTTTTTTCTCTCCCACTAGACAACTTATGCTAATTTAATCACGATTCTTTCAACAAAAATCACGGTTAATTCATTTATCCTTTAGACATTGGTTAACAACGTCCACAAACTTATTAGTGATTACTTATTGAACTTGCACGCAAAAAATGGGTAGCATAGACTATTTTTTCTTTTTTTTTAATGTAAAATCAATATGAAATAATATTTGTAACATTAAACTATTGTATTTATACGACTAATTTAGGATTTATTCATAAATAATCATTTCATTGGTATAATAGACTTCCATATAATTTGTTTTTAGAATTTTTTATTAATAGGTATAGTGTTATGTATCATTTTTGTTAACATATAAGTGTCAGATTAGCTGAGATGTCAAGTAACATAATGATGTTTAACATAAAACTTTTTTATAAAAAAAACTATTGTATTTATAATTTTTTTTAACTTAACTAAATATTGTTGCTGTAAAAAAAACAAGATATTGATTACACCTTTGGTTTTAGTTAGGTTAATGACCCTTCTTGAGTATGGTGCGTAATGAGACTAAAGAAAGAAGTGAGCAAGAGAAAAGGGAACAAATGTGAGGAACAAATTTTGTTACTTTTTCTAGATGTTCTCAACTTCTAGAAGAGAGAATAGAAAATTTAAAACATAAAGAAAATTTGGGAAACAAAATCTAAAATTTCACCCTTATATTTGACTCTAGTTTGAGTTAAGGAAATTGTATAAGTTTCAAGAGCCACCCAAGACCATGAAATAGACAACACAATAGGAAGATTAACTTTTAACTAGATAGACATTATCCATATTCCCACATTCATTCTCTTACTAAATCCAATAACAAAAAACCAAGTTTTTGGCACACCACACATGATGCTAAGTGGTTTGGACCTTAGGTTATAAGCATGCATGAATGAATGATCCATATGTGCTTCAAATTTGTAACAGCTACATATTTGGTTATGCAGCAGAAGCAAGATTCTTTCACACTTATTTCAGTAGCTATCTTTTAGAGGCATGTTTGGCAAAAGTTGTGAGGACCACCCTTTGGCACACAACACAGCTTTTGAGCCAATATTTGAGGCCCAAAACTAACACTGAGGAAAAAGAGGCTCTTTCATTTGCCTCTTCTCTTTTGAAGAATGCAGTGACTTTAGAAATGTGGTTATGGTTGCATTGTACTGTTGTCCCCCTTTCTTGACAAGGAATCCTCTAGAATCTTGAGATAATCAAGTTCCACAGATGAAATAATGATGACAATTTAGCTGTTTAGGTGATAAATGTTGCTTTAAGAAATTGAAGAGGCTAAACCATGATTAGATGTAGGAATTGAGGGGCTTAAGTGGGGGCAATCATGGTGATAAGTACAAATGGATGATTCCAATTATTCAATTAACCCATTGACATTCACATTATACAAAACAAGAGAGCATGATGAGAGACTCATTTAGCCTTTCTACCAAAAGGTGTTGCAACCAAATGTGTACACAACCAATTGCAAGATCCATGTTGCTCTTCCTAACTTTCCTTTGAGAGAATATCTGTGGGGTCATATAGAGATACAGGAATCTCTTACTGCTCCACTAGCTACCTAGCTAGGGGTACTATAGGTTCAATGGTTAACTCTTCAACTACTAATTAGAATGAAATGGACCAACTACAATACAACAATATTTGGACATAATTCAGATGACTGTGCATTCAAAATTTGTTAGGTAAGACATTGTGTGGTGAGAGGTTCTCCTTCTCCTGCATTACCCACCTAGCACTGATTGAAACACCTTCAAATTAGGTGATAGTTGAAGAACTCCAGGGGAAGCTTGGTCAGTTTCAACAACCTGGGGTATGAATATTTGAATCCCAATATGTTCTATATAATGAATTTAAAATTTTAAAATGTTATGTTAATCAAAGAGTGGGCGTGCCGGAGTGGTTATCGGGCATGACTAGAAATCATGTGGGCTTTGCCCGCGCAGGTTCGAATCCTGCCGCTCACGTTTTTTATAAATCTTAATTTAAGGGTTGGAATTACTCATTGATTACCTTACTTTCTTCCTCTGTAATGTAAGACACTTTCAAATTATTATTCACAAAAATTTATAATTTGGATTATGCTTTAAATGTTGTAGTATTACTTTGTTAGTTTTAACATAATCACGTAATTATTATCTTTGTTATTGAAGTTAGCTTCTTCTAAAAATGTTTAAAGGTGCGTATTAAATAGTATTGAATAAGATCAATAAGTTGACTTGTTTATTCGACTAATTTATAAGTTGGTTTAATCAATATAAAAGTATTTAATAAATATATTAAAATAATTTATTTTAAGAACTACTAGTTAGATAATAAAGCTCTTTTTTTCTTTGTAATTTTTTTACTATTATTTTTATATTTTTAATCTATTATGTCTTATTTTAATTTAAAATTATAATTACATAATAATATTTTTTATTTAAAAAATATAAACTCTTTTTATCTAGAAAAATTATATATTTTTATATTTATTTACTAGTTTATTAATTAATTTATTAAACACTTCTAATTTAATAAACGAGTTTATTAACTTATAACTTATAAACTAGAAACTTATTAACTAGTGTACTTAACTTATGTATTATCAACTTGCTTATCAGCTAATTTTGTCAAACAAATATTAAATTAAATAATATATTTTAATAATTTTTATTTAAGAAAATGGATTATTGACATATTTATCTGGAGTTTAAGAATATTGAAAAAAGGGTTAAAATTATCTAGTTATACAAAAAAATGTTTAGAATTTTGAGCATTATTTTAATTAAAAATGGATCTTTAATTTTTTTTTAATTAAGTTAAACATTGAACTTTTGATCAACACATTCCTTTTTTTTTTCATTGTGAAGTTACCATTACACATATCTTTATTTTTCTAGTTTTTAAATAAAATAAAATCACAAACATACACTAGTTAAAAAAAAAGTTTGTAACACCAATTGATTTCGACATTCTAAGCTTTCGTGAGCTGATAACAAACTTAGTCAACATAAAAAAAAGTTAATACTTTTTTAGATTGGTCATGTAAAAGTAGTGTTATATATTAGTTATAGAAAATAATTTTAAAGTAGAAGTGATATATTTAAATAATTTTTTAATATTTTATTATTAAAGTGAAAAGAGTATATAATTAGAAAATTAATCATTGAGATTTCATTTTAAAAGAATCATCATCTTTATAGAAATTTTCTTTTTACTTTCTCAACCTTTTCTCTAAATTTTTGATCGCATATATCATTAGATTGACGGTTGGAGACTGTCATTGAACTTCTGACAACAAATACTACAAGACTGTCCGATCTGAATCTTAGTTAGAGTAAATTCATTTTTGCTCTTTCTTCCTTTGAATCAATTTTGAGTTTTTATGTTTGTTTGTTTGAGATAGGTTGCATGTGGTGTTTTTTAGCTTCAAGATTCATCATTGTTAGTTCAGAGACTAGTAATATGGTTAGATAATTGACTTGGAATATGTAGTGCATGGTTAAGCTATCCTTGAGCCCTGTAGGATTGAAGCTCTTTGTGAGCATATTTACCTCTTCTCAGATAAGGAAAGCTATTTTTACTTTCAATAGAACCGTATGTTAGAAGATCTAGATGTGGGGGTGACTAATAAGTGCCAAATTTCAGTAATATTTAATATTAAAATATAGACACTTATGGGTATTAATTGCTAAAATAAGTATAAAATAAACCCTAATTTATGAAATTATACCTTTTTACATAGTTTGTGATTTTAATTTAAGTAAAAACAATTTATTCTCAAATTTTGTGTTAATTTCGGGATTCTAGGGAAGAATGAAAATTATTGGGCAAAAGGAGAATAATCTAAGCTAAAAAGGGAAAGCTGGAAGGCCCCAGCTCGCACCAAGCTCACACAAACCCACCTCGTCATCAGAGCATCTCGCTCAAGCGAGCTCAATCTTGCTCAACTAAGCTCAATCTCGCTTGAGCGAGATAGTGCCAACAACATTGGGTGTTTCGACATTTTACTCGTTCAAGCGAGCTCAATCTCGCTTGAGCAAGAATTCACTTAACCCAATTCATTTAGGTTAAATAAGGGGCTTGAGACACAACCCTAGGTGTGCAAGATTGATAGGAAAACATCATTGGGTGAATTGTAACCCAATTGGGAGAATAAGAGGTGTGAGAAACATTAGAGGAGACAACCATCAAGGAGAAATCCTGGATGTTCTTTTCTTACTCTCGTTCCTTGTAATAGTCATCACGTATGGCTAATTCTACCCTTTGGAATTGAGAGTAATATGTTCAAACTCTTATGTATTGAGGTGATATCTAAACATAATATTTTGTTCTTAATTTATGATTGGTATTATTATTTTCTTTGTAATGCTTGGTTTACCATGATATAGAATCCTAAATTTGACCGGAAAGTACTTCTAAGGTTTTGACCTTAATGATAATACTTAACATATTTGAATGTTATGAATAAATTTGAAATGTTAATTGCTATCAACGTCTGATCTTAAGGATAAGTTGTTTTTATAAATATGGGAGGAATCAATATTTAGGAATTTTATATGCGAAGAATTGATATAAATGATTTTTATAGGGCATCAATATAAATCAAAGGACACAATATTGTCATGCTAATCAAAAGACAAAAGAGTGAGAAAGATGAAACCCAGTCCTTATTTTTCCAGTTGAAGCAAGAACTCTTTGACTTGTTTCTTATTAATCATTGTCAGAATAACAAATTCCAACAAACTTTTATTATTCTACTTTATATTTAATAAATATTTTACTTGATTAATCAACGGGTTCGATATCAGACACATTATTACTTTTGACAACGTAGTACACATTATTACTTTTGACAACGTAGTGCACATGCCGTGGACGATTCATCAGTGATGTGGTCACCAGTTTCAAAATCTCCTTGTAGGGTAAATTGTTTTTGAGTAAATTCGAATGTTGATTGAGATTTGGTAAAATTACAAGTTTATGAATAATTGTTGTTTAAATTTGGATGTTAATTTATGAAAAGGATTAGAAGTTTTGAACAATTGAATAAGTAGTTGATTATTTACATTGTTTGTGATATGCATTATGAAGTAAAATCTGAGTTTTTACTTGACAATGGGTTTTAAAAGGAGGTACACATGTTGTTGGTCTTAAATCCACTTAGCAGAATTTCATTGGGCTCAACAAATTTGGGCATGCATATTTTGGAGTGCTCTCTGCCTCAAATTTGCTCAGCCAAATCCCATGTGCTTAGCAGATTTAAGATTTCAATTTTTGGGAATTTTTTTGTCTCAAATTCGCTCAGTCAAATTTAAATTCGCTTAACCAATTTTCTTGGGGCTAAACCAATTTTAAATTGACTCAACCATTTTGACAGCTTTGTTATTTTTTCGTAACTACCTTTTATTTCTCTTCTATAAGTTATAAAATTTAATTAAATATTTTAAAAATTTATCAATTTATAAATTAGAAGTATTACAATTTTTAAATATCTATGATGTTGAGCATTTGTTAAATAAGATTTCTATGATGTTCAACCTTCTTAGTGTTGGTGAGCTTTAATAGGACATCAACTCGGTCATTGGAAGCTCGAGATACATGCATGATTTTTCTGAGTTTCTTTTCTTCTTTGTAATTCTTTTGTTTTTCCTCTTCATGGAAGGCTAAACCTTTTTGGTTGATTTCTTTATAATTCCCCATTGAGTTTTGAGGTTTTGATTGATAAAAGTTTCATTTTTTAAGTTTTTTTATAGCAGTTGTTTTAATATTCTAATCTCCTGAAAAACTAGTTTTTGTCAGAGGTTGTACTTGAACGCATGATTGAGAGTATTCCTTATCTTAAACTTTGATTTCTTTGTTAGTTCACAATGTTCTAATTAATTTCTTGGACGCATGATTAAAGAGAGAGGAGATAAGCATTTTCATGGAGTATACACATGGAACATACACATGGAACAAAGTGGGTATTGATGAAACCAGTAGGCACATGCTTTACTGGTGAGTTTCAAGTTGAATCAAATTGACGTATGCTTAATTTGGTTTAGCTTTATTTGAGGATTGAGAAAGGAATAGTCTTTAGAGAACTTGTGAGGAATTCAATGGCGGAAGAACTTGGGGATCAAGTGGTTTAACATATGCATGAATATTATAGACCATAGAAAAGTTTAACTTAGTCCTCCATTAATTGACCCTCGACCATGGTTTTACCTGGGCCGAGTTCTGAAAAGTCTAGGATAGGATGGACTGCCACTGCCTGTTCAAGAGCTGCGTCAAATCCTATGAGGTAGGATTGAGCAACATCTTGTTTGGAAGATTCGATGTCCTTGGTGAGGTCTTCCCCTCGACAGGTTACCTCCTTCTCCAACCCCTCAATTTGGGACATGAGTTTGCTCATTTCTTCAGTTAGGCTCGATGCCTCTTGAGCCTTCTCTGCATGGAGACATTTGGTTTCTTCGTGCAAATCAGTAAGGAGTGCGGATTCATCTCGGGTATGGTCATTTAGGTGATTGATCTCCGCTCGGAGGCGTTCTACCTCCCTCTGAAGCTCCACGACCCTTTGATCTTCAGCGAATTTTCGATCTCGTGCCTTAGCAATAACCAAGCAACCCATGGCAAAGGCCTGCCCAATTTGTTTCTTAGCGTCACGAAGCAGATGATCTTCGTCGTGGACCATGAGCCTATTTTTGTCCTTGTTGGACAGGAAGGTAGTTTCACCATAAAATGGGACGTCGAAGTTTGGATCCCATAGGCTTTTCCCCCTAGAGCTTTCGGCTTTGCATTCTTGAATGACGATGACGTCCTGGTGCGAAGCTCGACCATCTGAGTGAGAATGTTCGGTAGGGGGAGTGGTCGCTTTCCTCTTCCTCTTCAAAATGAGCCCGGAGGTGATCTCCTCATCCTGATCAGTCGGGGTTTGAGTAATAAAAGTTAGAGCTCTTCTGCGTCAAAGATTCCTTGGGCAGACTAGCAGCTGCTCTCATCTTCTTAGCTAGCCCGGCTAGCTCCGCCTTGCTAATGTTAGATAACATTCTCTTTGCAAAGAAAGCAAGTAAATGGTTAATGACAATAATAGAGTTGTCTTTACCAAGGATAGGAAATGAAGGGTAACAGTGTAGGCTTTCAAGGCACTAGGGAGGTACTGTTTGGTCAATAGGTAGGAGGTGTCAAAGACAATCTTTAGGCTCATCAGGAACTCGCAGATTCCTTGATCTCTTGGTGACCAATCTTCCAAGCGCCAAGCACTCTGGAATTTGGGTTCAGGGGTCTAAATTGGGGAAATTCGCCCAGCAGGATCGGATCTCCTGTTGAAGCGCAAACTGTAACAAATTTACCTTTAAATTTTTTGTATGTCAACTAGAAGAGGGTAAGCAAACCTCATCCAGGGGCACCTTTTAGGAACACCCACAGTTGGCGAGATGCCGAACTGTGAACACAAAATAATAAAAACTCGGATAAATGCCCAACTAGTTGGATGTAGCTAGGCAGTAGCTATGTTGAGCTCGGTTAACAGTTCTTTTTCAAAGATGGACAGGGGAAGGCGAAGAAGAACCTTTTTGAAAAAGGTTGCATAAAAATAGAAAAATGGACCATCAGGGTCCGACGACTCGTCACAACAAATAGGTTCACCCTCCCTACACTCTACGGTTTTGACAAACCCCTCGTATTTTTACTCATGGTGCATCTGTTTTCTCTCAACTCCCTAATACATAAATGGGTTGTGTAATAAGAAACTTCTTTCAAAAGCTCTTTTTTAGCCCAGGGATACATAGAACCATAATCCATTGTAGATATAGCTAGAACATAAGCATAAACACAAACAAAATACAAGCACGTTTCAGGCTAGACATAGTAAGTGAATCGAAATGAGATTTCAGTTCAGGCAATGCAATCAGCAAGATGAATAAACTATTAACAATAGAGATTAGTGGCGAAAAAAATACTTGATGCGATGGTGGTGGGAGATAGTTCAACGTTGAGAAGAAGTGCGAAAAATGTATTTGGAGTAAGAGAAGTTTTGCGAATAGAAGGTTGCATAACGAGTAAGGGAGGAGGAAATGGGTTTTTAATTATTTGAAAGAAGGAGATGAAGCGGAAGTGCTTCCTTGCGCGTTGATACATGTGCCATGTGGACGCTTCAGATTTAATGTGGTGAGATGTCTCATCAGGAAACGCTTCGGTAACTGCGTCTCGCCTACTTTTTGCGAAAATGTCATGTCAATTGCCAATGCTGGAAAGACTCTTCGCCTAGCCAAGCTCGACTCGAGCCTGGGGGGTTTGTGTATTGGCTAGAGTGCTCAAGACCTCGGTCCAAACGTTTAGGTATGGTCAACTTGATTTTGGGCGAGAATAGGCCCAAAAGGCGGGTCATGAGCTCAGCCTAGACACTGGTGGTCAACTCAAAAAAAGATAATTAAAATATATGGAACATTTATTTTGGTTATAATACATATGTTAATTGAATACAAATAAAAGTTGTTGTAAATAATGTGGTTAGCACTCGAGAATTAAGGTGCACATGAGTAGAATGTTTTGTTGTTGTTAAGCACCCGAGAATAAAGGTGCACGTAAGCAATATGTTTTTTGTTGAGATTATATTCTCCTACTTGAAATCTTGTTCTGTTGAGATTGGAGAAAATTGTTGAAGGGATATCTATAAAAGGGCATTGAGACCCCAAGTAAAGCTATGCTATTTTTGGATACTTGAGACTAAAATTGATTTGATATTTTGAATGTTGATTGACTTGATCGTCAGAGTGTAATCAACAGGTAGAGTCCCCTTTGTCCTAGTGGAGCGACATCTCAAAGTACAAATTGAAGACAAATCAGAAGAGGAGATCATCCATTCAATTCGTCCGATATCAACCGGTGAGAACAATTTATATGCTTTGCATTTAATTTTAGGAAATTTTGACTTTACATATTAGTTCACAATTTCATTTGTTATTTTGTTTATTCTTCTTATGTTCTTTAATAGTAGTTTTAGTTAATAGGTTTTTAGTTTTAGAAAATTTTAACATTACATATTAATTTACTTTTAACATTATATTAATTTACAATTTGATTTTATGTGTTAGTTTTATATATTTTTTATATGATATTGTTCAATCTGCCTAGTGATTACCGTGTACATGTTAATAAAAAGGGTAAAGTTAAAAAAAAGGAGTTGAACTAAAAAAAATCACAACATAGATGATTAAACTAAACTGGTGTCTATATTCAATATAGTCTATGTGGGACAATAGACAATCGTTTTAACTCCACCCACCACATATTTCATGAATATTTTTGTTTTTTTTTTCTAATTGACAATTAGGATGACAATTTGGCCAAAAATATCGTTAATTTGAAATCATAATAACAACGAACAGTTTTTATTATGAATCATCGTTTACATTCAAGAATATAGATGATGGGTTAAACATCGTCTAAATTTAATATTTTTAATGATAACTCCATATAAGATGATTTATATTTTTTACTTCATTTTAAATACTTCCTTGACATCATAAGTTTTCAATGCATGATATTTATCAATTAGCAAGTGTTCCGTCTGGTTGACCTGGACGTCTTCGTGCGCGACCTCAACCGTCAGCTAGGGACTCCTTCCCACTGGTTACCTGTGGATTCCTGCAAAAGAAGAGGACAAAGAGGCGCCCTAGCGGCCGTTTGCACTCCGACGCTCAAGTTAGCCAGCAAGAAACACCAAAACTGTTCACCTACGTCTCTGAGCACCGCGTATGGCACTCTGAAGGTGATAAAATGAACTGTGTATATGTGTGTGTTTTCTCCCTCAGGCAAAGATCTTTCCCCAGTCCCTTGTACGTAACCTCAAGCACGAGCAAGCAACTAGAGAGTTCTCTAGTAAATTTGCCAACAGTTCGAACCAACCCCGTTTCCAACATTCCCTGCGCTATTTAAACTACCCCAGCATTTAAAGCGTCTTAAAGCGCTTTTAATCACAAACGTAACGCACTCATTAAAGCGTTTAATTAGAAAACGTAGCGCATTTAAGACGTTGAAACGCTTGGGAGCCATCATAGTACCTGAACGCTCGAAACGGAAACTGTATTGAATGACTTTAATTACCTGGCACCTGACTAAAGGGTGTTTCTATTCTGGCATGGCTGTCGTACACGCGGAGGTCCTCACGACGCCGTGACCCCATCTGGGGGCGTTTCTGCCCAGCTGGGGACGTTTCTACGCGTGAGTCCTCCTGCTAGGGAGTGCTACTGCGCTAGGGGTGACTTTTTGGGTGCCAACTCATGCCCCCAATCATCTAGTCACTTACTTTGAGAGCGTATCTGCCTTCCTCTCGTACCCTGCACCCGGCTGCCCTGGGCGTGACCTTCCTCTTGAGTCGTATCTGTCCCCAAGGCGTCTCTGGGGCGGCAGGGGTACCTCACGAGTCAGGCTGCCCTCCACTGATGCTATCACTATGGCCTTGGAGCCACCTTTCCCTCCTCTGTATCACTGCCCCGGGCTATCGGGACCTGAGGCCTTCCCACGGCGTCGCTCCCTCCATGGTCTTTCCTTCCCATGGGTATCGGGGAACCACACCGTGATTGCCTTGCTTTAGCACTGTTTGATCTGGCGACGCCCTGGTTGGGCGACGTCATCGCCTAGGCGACGCCTTGTCCTGGCGACGCTTCCTCTCAGCGATGCTGGCACTTGGCGTCTCTCCACCTAGGCGACGCCTTGCGTTGATTTTGACTCTCCGGTCGTTGACTTTGACTCTCCGGTTGATGACTTTGACCTTGACTTAGTCAACGCCCGGATACGGGACGGTAGACAAGCCCCCCAGTCTTAAGCCGAAGACTTGTCTTCAGCGTAAAGACTAAAGCCTCGCCCACGCCGTCCACGTGCCATCCTGATGACGTGTCATTCCCTGCTGACTCAACAGTTCTCGAATTGTTGACGTGACGCTCTCTGAACCCTAGGAGCGCTCTTACTGACTGATTGGACCTCTTCTGAAGTGATGATAATAACACCTTTTGGGGCTACCCTTGATCGCGCGCCACGTGGCCCATCGCACGACTAGCCTCTCGAGACCCTTGCGTTTCCCTGGGGTGATTGATCCCTTGACGCGTGGCACAATATCACGGCCCTTAGTTAGCGCCTCTTGGGTTACGAAATGTAACGTTTAAGTTATCTCCAAACCCCGCGCTCACCCCACTGTTACATTCATTCCCTCTGTATCCTCGCACTGTTCGTCTTCTTCAAACCCCTTTTCTCCGCGATTGCTGTTCTTCCCTTCCTGTGCTCTTCTTCCATCTTCCCTTCGATAGCAAAGGTATGATTTTCGAACACTCACGACCCTTCCCTTTCGTCGCGTTGTATGATTTATTGAACTGCCTGGGACTGTTGTTATTCATGCTTTACTACGTTCCTTCACTTCTCCTTCCTCCTCTGGGTCTTCTCGCGTGGGTGATGTTTCCTGGGGTTCACTCCCCTTCCCGCCATGGCTACACTTGCTAAACCCTTTTTCCTCTCTTCTTTCTCCAGCTATTTATTTACACCATGACGCGCACGAACGCAGAGCCTGATTCCTCCCCCAAGACCCCCAAGTCCAACTACAAAGCCTTCTACCCATGGGCCCCCGACGAGCTCCTGAGCGAATGTACCAGCCTGACCTCCTTCCAGGACCTGGAAGCTCATCGTGGGGATCCCCATTTGTACAACTTTAACGCTTTCTGCCGCACACACGACGCCCACATATCCGTCCGTCCCGGCAGGCCTGGGGAACCTGTCTGTTTGGATGACAGACCTAGAAAGGGGAAACCCTTCTTTTTCATGTACCAGACCGTGTTCAAACGCGTAGGAGTGCGTCTCCCCTTCACCCCCTTTGAACGGGAACTCCTCACTGAAATCAATACCGCCCCCGCCCAGCTCCATCCGAACAGCTGGGCATTCGTGAGGGGTTTTCAAATTCTTTGCGGACACCTGGGTATCCTCCCTTTTGTAGACGTCTTCCTGCATTTCTTTGAGGTGAAAAAGCAGGGAAAAAGCTTCTGGGTAAGCTTTTCCGGGATCGCGGGCAGGATCCTCCTCTCCCTCTTCCAAAATTCTTACAAGAACTGGAAAGGGAAGTTCTTCAAGGTGTGCAGCGCCAAGCACGATCCCACAGCTTTGGATGGCTTCCCCCTTTACTGGACGGAGCGCCCAAAACTGCTCAGGGCCAAAACCCTGGAAGAGCTATCTCCCGCCGACAGGGAGGTAAGCAAAGCCTTGGCCGGGTTGGGGATCGTTTTTTATACCTTGAAGCTTGTTGCTAGCGAGTACAATGCTCACGCCCTGACCACCTACTTTGGTAAAGGGACTCTCCCCCCATCCTTCTTGTTGTGAACAGCCTGTTACCGGACGTTTGTTCCCCCAGAATATTCTACTCGTTTTATATTGTGCCATGTTACTTGCATCTCACGTTTCCATGTGTATTGCAATTTTGCATAGCTGCTTTGGTCCTAATTTTTGATGTTTGGTCTGTTTTGACGTAGGATCGGTGATGGGCGCTTCTAAGAGAATGATGCTGGCGAAGGCAATGAAGGAGGCTCGCGCCGCCAAGGCGGGCGCCTCCACCCCTGCTGCCGATCCGGTCCCCCACCAACTCTGTCACCGCCTCCTCCGATCACCGCCGAAGCTCCCCTTAGCTCACCTCCGTCATCTCCACATAGCCCCACAGCACTTCAGACTCCCAGCTCTCCTCTACCCATCGCCGCTGTTCCCCTAGCCACGGCCTCGTCACCGGCTCCAACCCCCCTTGACAAAGGGAAACGGGTCTTGGAGATTCTATCAGATGACGAGGACTCAGAAGGCGTGGCACCCTTCAAGAGAAGAAAATCTGCGTGGGTTCCTCTTTCGGTAGAGGCGTCGCCCCAGGGAGGAAACTCCTTCATGGACAACCCCCCAAGTGCGACCTCACTTCCTCCCATGACACTCCAAGAGGAAGGGGGCGAAGGCGCCGAATCTGCCCCGCCTCCGCCGCCGGCAGAAACCATTGCTTCCCCTGCTCCCGTCGCTGCCGCCCCCGATTTCATCGCCATCCCTCCTCCAATCATGCATCTGATGAGGGGCTTCAGTGGCGGGACTATGCCAGAGGGTACCGACAGGAAGGAAGGCATGCCTTTTTACTTGGGGGCCTTCTTGGCGGTGGCCCTTGAATGGCGCTCCCAGGCCAGAAACGCGATCCTGCAAGCTCAAACTCTCCAGGCCTTGGAAACAAAGGCGACTACTCTGGAGGAGGAAATGAGGACCCTGGGACGCCAGAACTAAGCTTACCAAACCTCTCTGAAGCAAACGCAAGAGTCCAAAGCAGAATCTGAGAGGCAACTGGCAGAGGCATTGGAGCTCCAGGCTGGCTTTTATACTCGGGAAGTCGCCCTCCAAGTTCAGATAACGGGCCTTCAGGAATTGGTCAAAACTGATGCAGAAGTTCAAAAGGACCTGAAGGACCGTTGCTGTGAGCAGGCTGCCAAGATGGAGCGGATGGAGGGGGAAATGGCCTCCCAAGCCAACGCTATGGACCTTCTCCAAGCT
Source organism: Phaseolus vulgaris (assembly GCF_000499845.2). NCBI lineage: Eukaryota > Viridiplantae > Streptophyta > Magnoliopsida > Fabales > Fabaceae > Phaseolus > Phaseolus vulgaris. Next base: position 17,701,922 of record NC_023758.2, on the reverse strand, counting down.
GACCACGACAAACTACAGGCCGAGGTCAGTCGGCTTCGTGTGGAGAAAGAGGCTTTGGAGAAGCAGGTAGCCTCGGGGGACGCCGCCATCGAGGAGCTAGAGAAGGACAAAAAGGCCCTCATCCAGGAGATGACGGGTACTTTCGAGGAGGGGTTCCAAGAAGCTTTGGATCAAGCAGCCTGCGCGAATCCGGGGATTGACATTTCCAGTTGCGATCCCACTCACCACATTGTTGATGGAAAGGTCGTGCCCTTGGAAATAGACGACTGAGCCGCTACCCCCCGATCATCAGCCCATTTCTTTACACTTGTTTTAAGCTTCTCTGACAAATTTGTAATTCTTTGAATCTTCTGCACTTTCGACGCAACTCTGGATTTTTGTTACAATTACTTTCATGTCCTCGCTATATAGAATTCTGCCCGTGCGATTTTATTCTCATCCTTTGCCTTCGCGCGCTCTGGTTATTTTATTTGTGTTTTGCCTGTTTCCTTTCACTTCGTTGGGCGGCCTTGTATGCCCGGGAAAGGTCACGTGCCAACCCTCACGCCCATGGAGAGGCTCAGCTAGTGAAGCCGTATCGTCCATGGGATGTCCCTGACACCGAAACGGTCCTTTCCTTGATCCTTAACGCCCGGCGCCCACGCCTAAGGAGAGGCCTGCTACAGCAGCACCGTATCGTCCCCGGGTGTTTAAACGCCGAGTGCTCTGGGGGGGGGGGTCTGTTCCCTCCATGGTATTTCCTTCCCATAGGTATCGGGGAACGCCCTGCCAGCGATTCGCTGGCGTTTGGCGGTCTTATCTCCCTCCACATTCTTTCCTACCTGTGGGTATCGGGGAGGCGACGCCAGTAACTAACTTTGCCTTCTTTGATTTCGTCTCCCTCCACAGTCTTTCCTACCTGCGGGTATCGGGGAGGCGACCCCGCTGATATCTTGGTTGGCGACGCCCGCGACGTCTCACGCTGGCGTCGCCCTTTGCGTCCTTCCAGGCGACGCCTCGGGCATCTCATGCTGGCGTCGCCTTGGGCGCCACATCTTTACCTCGACAATGACTTTGACCTTGGCCTTGGTCGACGCCTGAGGACAACGAAGAGCTCAAGGGTTTGCCCGCGCCATCCACGTGGCGCTTCTTGTATGGCTGACAGGACGTTCCGTCATTCGACTTAATCCACGTGGCGCTGCTTGTATGGATGATGGGACATTCAGTCATTCCACTGAGTTCTGATTCCTGCTGTGCCCCAGACCCACTTTCGACGGCGCATCGTACCACTGGATACTCTGTTGATACGACGCTCTCTGACTTTAACCAGCGGTACCAGGGTCATCTTTTCATCTTCTGCCACGCGGATCAATCGTGCGGTGCATCCATTCGCGTCGTTTGGCGCTCTAACCGCTTTATTTAACTCTTCAAACTCTGAAACTATCCTCATCACTTTCTCATTTTTCATAACCTACTTACGTTCTTTCTTCTTGCACCCTTCCTTCTTGCACCCTTCCTTCTCTCACGAAGGTTGTTCCAACATTTGCTTCCCTCGCTTAACCCTCGCATTTCCGGCAGTCCCTACACCCTTGACTATCCCTGATCTTGTTAAAGAATGTCTTCTCATGCTGCTTCCTCCAAGGTCAATCCCAAGGACTTGTACCCTTGGGCTTCGAGTGAACTTCTTGACGAGTGTTCATGCTTACTCTCTACCAGGACCATAAGGGAGCACAAAGGGGATTCGTGTTCCTATGACCACCGGGCCTTTGCGAGGAGGCATGACGACGACATCGCTGTGCTCCCTTGCACTCTAGGGGAGCCAGTATGTGGAGACGAACGGGCCAACGAAGGGGTCCCTTTCTTTTACCTTTACCAGGTGGTGTTCAAGACCATCGGAGTGCGCTTACCCTTCTCCTGGTTCGAGAAGGAACTGCTGACGGAGATCAACGTTGCTCCGGCCCAGTTATATCCCAACAGCTGGGCCTTTGTCAAAGCCTTCGACATTCTCTTCGGGTTTCTGGGCTGTGCACCCTCAGTTGACCTCTTTCTTCACTTCTTCGAGGTGAAGAGGCAGAGACACAACCTCTGGGTAACTCTCAGTAATGTACCCGGGAGAGTTCTCTTCACACCCTTCCAAAGCTCGTTCACCGGGTGGAAAGACCGGTTCTTCAAGATCTGCCGTACTGACCTTGTTCCCGATGCTCTGGATGGGTTTCCGCTGTACTGGGTGAGAGAGGAGAGGGCCCTCAAAACCAAACCCCTCAAGAAGCTGGCTCCAAGTGATCAAATAGCTTGCCGGATTCTTGCTGAGGCGGGCGGTTTTGACTCTGCCACTGTGATCAGCCTGGAGTTCAACGCTAGGACTCTTGAGAAGTACATATGTAAGAACCACTGCCTTAGAAACCTCGGCCTTCCTAACTGTGTATGTCTTGCTTCATGGTGTCTCTGACACGTTTATCTCCCTTGGTGCAGGTTCGAAAATAAACCAAGAAAGGAGGACACGACTTACTCGAGCTCTTCGGGCTGGGAAAGGGGCTTCGCCTTCCTCCAGTGCTGATTCTGATTACCACTGAGAAATGGCTTGTTCGTGTTTTGCATGATCTGTAGCGTTTTCTCCTTTTGTGCTACTCCCATTGTATTGAACATTGCTTGTAACAACAACTTTTCAATATCATACTTGATTTTTTGCGACGCCACTTTACTTTGCATATGCTTTGCGTACCGCGCGCTTTTCTTTCATCCTGTTCTTCCAACGATGCGTGCCTTCACAGGGACGACGCCTTTATCTAGGCGACGCCCTCTTTCTTGGCGACGCCATGACCTAGGCGACGCCTTCTTTTTTGGCGACGCATCACATTACTTCAAACGGATAAAGATAAAGGCTGAAAACCAAGGCACTTCTTTTCCTCAAACTGATTTTACCTTTTATTAGGGTGACCTCATTAAAAAACCCCCGAGAGGGAAAAAGAGCGTCCCCTTAAACTAAATTGTTACATACTGCTTACATAAGTCAACTGAAATAAAATTTTAAGTTGGCTGCATTCCAACTGCGCGGGATAGGACCTCCATCCAAAGTCTCCAGGTTGTACGAACCGTTGCCCTTAGCCTCGGTAACTCTGAAGGGTCCGGTCCACTTGGGAGACAGCTTATTCTCCAACTCGTATGGGTGAGCTTTCCTCATCACTAGGTCGCCGACCTGAAACTGTCGCGACTTTACCTTAGAGCTATATTGCCGCTCTACTCTTCTCTTCATCGCTTCAGCTTTTATTCTAGCTTCTTCCCTGGCTTCCTCTAGCAGGTCCAGGTTTACCCGCCTCTCTTCGTTGGATTCCTCCACCACAAAGTTTTGAAAACGTGGTGAGCTTTCATGTATTTCTACTGGAATCATTGCGTCCGACCCATACACCAAACTGAAAGGCGTCTCCATAGTAGAGGATTGGGGCGTGGTGTGATATGCCCATACGATCCTTGGTACCTCTTCCGCCCACGCCCCTTTGGCTTTCTCTAACCTTCTTTTTAACCCCCTCAGCAGAACTCTGTTTGCCGACTCCACTTGTCCATTGGTCTGGGGTTGTTCAACCGATCCGAACACTTGTTTGATTCCTACTTCAGCACATAGATTTCTCAACTGCTGACTGGCAAACTGGGTCCCATTATCAGATATCAGGCGCCTAAGTACGCCAAAACGGCACACAATATTCTTCCACACGAAATGCTGTACCTTGTGCGCAGTGATCTGTGCAACGGGCTCTGCCTCTATCCACTTAGTGAAGTATTCGATGGCGACGATCAAATACTTCATCTGCTTGATCGCCAGTGGGAAGGGGCCCAGGATGTCGATTCCCCATGTATGGAAAGGCCACGGGCTGTATATGGATCGCAATTCTTCTGGCGGCGCCTTGTGCCAGTCGGCGTGCTTTTGGCATTGCCTACACCGTTGGGCGTGCCGTGCGCAGTCCTCTTTCATTGTTGGCCAGAAGAAACCTGCACGTATTACCTTGGAGGCTAAGGATCTTCCCCCTACATGGCTCCCGCAGATGCCTTCGTGTAGCTCCGCCATTATCCTGGTGCACTCATCGCCACTGACGCATGTTAGGATAGGGTGAGTGAAACCGTGTCTGAACAGCACCCCATCCACCAAAGTATATCTTGCGGCATTTCTTTTAACTTTTTTACCCTCTTCAGGGTCCACTGGAAGAGCCCCATCCGCCAGCTATCGCTTATAGGGCGTCATCCAGGTGTCTCCCTTGGACAAAACGCATACCTGCATCTGCTCTTCCTCAGGCACGCCCGCGTACATGCTGATGCGGGGCGCCCTCTGCGTATCTTAGGTCAAAGAGCAATGACTCCTCGGCCTTCCCCTTGATGTATAAATCTGGAGGACATCCACCCTGTTGTCTTCCACGAATCTACGCGGAGCTTTGAGAGTCTCCTGGATCACTGTCCTCTGTCTAACTCCCTTGCCTGAGCTGGCCAGCTTTACAAGCAGGTCAGCTCTGGCATTCTGCTCCCTCGGGACATGTATCAGCTCAAAAGCGTTGAACGCCCCCTTCAACAACTGGACGTATTTCAAATACGCCGCCATCTGCGGGTCCTTCGCCTGGAACTCACCCGACACCTGCCCCGTGATCAGTTGGGAGTCGCTCTTCACCAGGAGGTTCTGCGCGCCCATCTCCTTGGCAGGAGCATTCATGCTATCAAGGCTTCATATTCTGCCTGATTGTTACTTGCCTTGAAGGCGAAGCGCAGGGCCTGCTCGATCAGTATGCCGTCGGGTCCCTCCAAGACTATTCCCGCACCGCTCCCTTGTTGGTTGGAAGAGCCATCAACCGAGAGCAGCCACTGCGAACTCACTTTCACCTCTTGCTCACCTCCGGGCGAAAGTTCCGCTATAAAATCTGCGTACACCTGCCCTTTGATGGACCCTCTGGGCTCATACTGGATGTCGAATTCTAACAGTTCCACCGCCCAGCGCACCATTCTTCTCGCCACATCAGGCTTCTGCAGCACCTTCTGTATAGGGAGGTTTGTCATCACCACCACTGTAAAGCTATGGAAATAATGACGGAGCCTCCTGGCGGAGAATACTACCGCTAGCGCCGCTTTCTCCAGCGCTTGATACCTCATCTCAGCCCCCTGTAGTGCTTTGCTTACAAAATAGATGGGCTTCTGACTCTGGTCCTGCTCCTGGACCAACACAGAACTAATGGCTCGCTCCGTCACAGTAAAATATAACCGGAGGGGCACGCCCGTTACCGGTTTGCAAAGGACTGGTGGCGTCGCCAGGTACTCCTTCAGCTTAATGAAAGCCGCTTCGCACTCATCAGTCCATGCAAAGCGACTGTTTCTCTTGAGGCACTGGAAATATGGATGCCCCTTCTCTCCCCCGGCGGAAACAAACCTTGAGAGCGCCGCCATCCGCCCTGTCAGCTGTTGCACCTCCTTCACCGACGTCGGGCTTCGCATGGCAATAATCGCCGCGCATTTGTCGGGGTTCGCCTCTATCCCCCTTTCTGTGAGCATAAAACCCAAGAACTTACCGGCCTCTACCCCGAAAACACACTTTTCAGGGTTTAACTTGAGGCGGTACTTGGATATTGTGACGAACAACTCCTCCAGATCCGTCACATGCTGCGCCCTATCCTGCGACGCCACCACCATGTCGTCGACATAGGCGTACACATTCCTCCCGAGCATGGGCGCCAGGACCTTGTCCATTAACCTCTGGTACGTGGCGCCCGCGTTTTTCAGCCCAAAGGACATCACCTTATAGCAGTAACTGCAAGTCTCAGTCATGAATGCAGTTTTGTTCTCATCTCTGGGGTGCATCTTGATCTGATTATACCCTAAGAAGGCGTCCAAGAAACTCAGCACCTTGCTGCCGGACGCACTGTCTACCAAGGCGTCGATGCTGGGCAGCGGGTACGAGTCCTTCGGGCATGCCTTATTCAGGTCCGTGAAGTCAACACACATCCTCCACTTTCCGTTTGCCTTTTTCACCAAAACGACGTTGGCAAGCCACTCAGGGTACTGAATCTCCCTGATGTGGCTAGCACTCAACAGCTTCTGCGTTTCGTCTTTCACCACCTGCTGCCGTTCCTCATTGAACTTTCTCCTTTTCTGACGCACGGGGCGGACCGTGGCGTCCATGCTGAGGTGGTGACACAGAAAATCGGGATCGATGCCGGGCATATCCGAGGCGGACCATGCGAAGGCATCCAGGTGGCGTGAAATCACTTCCGCCACCCCCTCCTGTTCTTCTGGGCTCAGCGAACTCCCTAGCTTGAATGTCTTGCCACCAATCTCCCTTTCTACGGCGTTAGCCGTTGGATGTTCCCTGCTATCATCCTCGACGGGCGCCGCGTCTTCAGGGCTTTCCTCCATTGGTGCATCAGCTTCGGGCGTCGCCTTCGCTAGTAGGGCCTCGTCAGGCGTCGACCCAGCGGGCGTCGCCTCAAGCATCGTCGTGTCCGTTCTGGGCGGACGTTCATATACCATGAACACGCCTCTCTTTGTTTTTAGGCTGTTCTCATAACACTTCCTTGCCTCCTCCTGGTCTGACCTGATGACTATCACCTGGCCGTTGAGGTCCGGCAGCTTCATCTTCATGTGACGGGTGGAGGACACCGCATTCAGAAGATTTAACGCCGGTCTACCCAACAAAATATTGTAGGGAGAGTTGGCGTTCACGACAAGGTACCGGAAGCTTTCGGTACGGGAGGCCTCTCCGTCTGTGAACGTAGTCCTCAACTCCAGGTAACCCCGGACTTCCACCTGATTGTCCCCGAACCCATACAGGCACCCCGTATAGGGACTCAACAGATCGGGGGACAACCGTAACTTATTGAAGGTCGACAGAAACATGACGTCTGCCGAACTTCCCTGGTCAACAGGCACTCTGTGCACCTTCCTTCCGGCTGTGACGACTGAGATGACAACGGGGTCGTTGTCGTGGGGAACCACATCTCGAAGGTCTCCTCTTGTGAACACGAGATCTGACTCCCACGGCTCCCTCGAGAGTCTCTCTTCGATTGAATTGACCCCCCTCGCGTATTTCTTCCGTTGGGAGGCGGTGGGTCCTCCGCCGGAAAAACCTCCAGCAATGGTGTGGACCTCGCCAAGCACAAGCATCTCGTGTGCTGGTTCTTCCGCCTGCGGCGGCGACAAGGTGGTGGTCATCGTGGGCTCCGCGACATAATCTTTCAAAAACCCAGTCCTCACCAGCTCATCTAGCTGGTAGCCCAACGACAAGCAGTTATCAATGTGGTGCCCAAAAGCCTCGTGGAATTCGCACCAAGAGTCTTTACGGGGCCCCAACACCTTGTCGGTCTTCGCCGGTCGCCTCAGCCTCTCAGCTATGTTGGGCACGACGATCAAGTCCTTCAACTCAACCACGAAGTTGTACCTCGCCGGCCTCGTTCTTTCTCTGGCCGGGCGATCACCTCCCGCTGGACCCCGGGGCTGGGGCTTTCTGGCCTCGTAGGGGCGTTTCGCCTCTGGCTTTTTCCTTCCCGTCGTGGTCTCATTGACCCTGACGGGTTGAGCTCGCGCCGGCCCCCTCGGGCGTGAGGGCACGACGCTGGTGCGCTTCACACACACCTCCCCTTCAGAAGCAATATGTTCTACCGCCCTACGCCGTAGTTTAGCGAAAGTTCTAGGGCGGTTGCGGATGATGGATTCTCCAAAAGGACCGGGGCATACGCCTTTCACAAATGCATACACGATCATAGGCTCCTCGGTCGTACCAACTTTCACGACCTGGGCCCCGAAGCGATTGATCTATTCCTTAAGGGTCTCCCCTTGATATTGCTTCACATCAAACAAGTCGTAGGAAATTGGTGGCGGGGCCTTGTTTGCTAAGTATTGTTCCCTGAACAATTGTGACAGTTGGCGGAAAGACGTGATATGACCATCTGGAAGGCTGATGAACCAATCCATGGCCATCCCGGTCAGGGTGCTCATAAAGAGCTTGCACTTGGCAGCGTCAGAACCACCTACCAAGACCATCTGCGTGTGAAATGCAGCAAGGTGCGTCTCTGGGTCCTCCATCCCGGTGAAGATCACCTTGGGCCCCGCGAACGTGTTCGGGATCACTGCGTCTAGGATCTCCTGCGAGAAAGGAGTGGAAAACTCCCTTGGTGGGGAATGGTTCTCCATCTCGTCATGTCCAGGCCGCCTCCGATCATTTCTCAGGCCCTGGCGCAACTCCTCATTTACACGGTGGAGCTCTTCATTCCGCTCATGCGAGGCGTCGAGATCTGCCTGCATGCGTTCCTGTTCCATTTTCGACTCCGCCATGTCCTGCTGCAGCCCCCTCATTATCTCCAGGACCTGTTGCATGGATAGTTCTGCTGGGGCTGCGCGTGCTGCGCTTCGTCTGGTGGGGGCCATTGTCACTCCAACCTCCTCCAACGTTACTGTGACTCAGTAGATTTTCTCGAACTTGTGATGGGACTGATGTTTTATATCGGCCTCACGGTGGGCGCCAAATGTTCCGTCCGGTTGACCTGGACGTCTTCGTGCGCGACCTCAACCGTCAGCTAGGGACTCCTTCCCACTGGTTACCTGTGGATTCCTGCAAAAGAAGAGGACAAAGAGGCGCCCTAGCGGCCGTTTGCACTCCGACGCTCAAGTCAGCCAGCAAGAAACACCAAAACTGTTCACCTACGTCTCTGAGCACCGCGTATGACACTCTGAAGGTGATAAAATGAACTGTGTATATGTGTGTGTTTTCTCCCTCAGGCAAAGATCTTTCCCCAGTCCCTTGTACGTAACCTCAAGCACGAGCAAGCAACTATAGAGTTCTCTGGTAAATTTGCCAAAAGTTCGAACCAACCCCGTTTCCAACATTCCCCGCGCTATTTAAACTACCCCAGCATTTAAAGCGTCTTAAAGCGCTTTTAATCACAAACGTAACGCACTCATTAAAGCGTTTAATTAGAAAACGTAGCGCATTTAAGACGTTGAAACGCTTGGGAGCCATCATAGTACCTGAACGCTCGAAACGGAAACTGTATTGAATGACTTTAATTACCTGGCACCTGACTAAAGGGTGTTTCTATTCTGGCATGGCTGTCGTACACGCGGAGGTCCTCACAACGCCGTGACCCCATCTGGGGGCGTTTCTGCCCAGTTGGGGACGTTTCTACGCGTGAGTCCTCCTGCTAGGGAGTGCTACTGCGCTAGGGGTGACTTTTTGGGTGCCAACTCATGCCCCCAATCATCTAGTCACTTACTTTGAGAGCGTATCTGCCTTCCTCTCGTACCCTGCACCCGGCTGCCCTGGGCGTGACCTTCCTCTTGAGTCGTATCTGTCCCCAAGGCGTCTCTGGGGCGGCAGGGGTACCTCACGAGTCAGGCTGCCCTCCACTGATGCTATCACTATGGCCTTGGAGCCACCTTTCCCTCCTCTGTATCACTGCCCCGGGCTATCGGGACCTGAGGCCTTCCCACGGCGTCGCTCCCTCCATGGTCTTTCCTTCCCATGGGTATCGGGGAACCACACCGTGATTGCCTTGCTTTAGCACTGTTTGATCTGGCGACGCCCTGGTTGGGCGACGTCATCGCCTAGGCGACGCCTTGTCCTGGCGACGCTTCCTCTCGGCGATGCTGGCACTTGGCGTCTCTCCACCTAGGCGACGCCTTGCGTTGACTTTGACTCTCCGGTCGTTGACTTTGACTCTCCGGTTGTTGACTTTGACCTTGACTTAGTTAACGTCCGGATACGGACGGTACAACAAGTGTATTAGTTCATTGCATATCACATTTGGAATTAAAAGACTATCTTTTGTGAAAGAAATAGTAAAAGTGTTCATTAAAGATGAAGAAGAAAATGAAAAAGTTTTTGCATAATTTTATATGCGGTCTTCCATGTTCAACCTCATCATTTTGCATTGATAGAGTTAGAACTGAATTAACCGGAACAAAATATATAAATATATGAATTCTTCCTTTAGTACTTCCTTCGACATTGGACTTGCATGAGAAGGTCAACTGCTCCAAAAAAAATCTGTGGCACTTCTGAGAGAGAACCAACCAATTAATGTCACTTCAATATTATATCACATGTTTTCTACCACTTATAATGTTGTTACATCCAACTGAGAAGTGGAGCTCTCTAAAGCTGCTCTTTTGTTCATGGGAATGGACCCGTTAAAACTCTTTTCCTGATCCCTCATACTCATAATTTCTTCTTTTGGAGCATCTTCGGATCCTTAGTTTTTTATAGGTCACGGCAAAGACAATTATTGGTGCTAATTGGCCATTTCTCAGTAATGTTACTAGCCCATTGCAAAGTAGTTTTATCCAAAAACACACGAGACATTTATCTATATAATGTGTCCCTACTATAACTCGTACACAGATATGCACCATGTTACTGTTTACTGACTTATAAAAGTTGATGTATATAGCATACCACATAAAGCTGGTGACAAGTTGACTTTATTTTCCCCAATTGGGTTCCATCTTCTGGATTCCTTTTACAGTATCATCATCCAAATATCTCCATTCACAACACCAAAACAATAATTCCCTGTTGTCTTCTCATACCAAATTAACCTAATAATATAATATAGTGTTAGAGCTTCAAGATGATGTTGATGATACAAAAGTATCAAACCTGTTTGAGAACCAACTAATACATCTTTGAAGGTTTAGTTTGTTTTGAAAGTTAGAAATCAAAAAAAAAATAAAAATTGTTTGTGTTCCTGAAAAGGGTCGATGACTCTCTTTAAGCTGATTGTACAAACTTTACGGACTGACCTCTCGGATTGGACTTTCAGGTTTGGACTCCAAGTTGCGCTCTCGGCTTCTCCTTTCAGGGTTATGCTTTATAGGTTGGACTTTCGGATTCTGCTCTCACGGTTGGGTGTGTGTACATTCAAGTCATTCCGATGTCAAAGTCAGAAACAATTTATATTATCATCAAATAAAATTCACTCTAGTTATATTTTAGATTGATTTCCTATTATAGTATTTTTCTATTGGACTTATAACTTATTTGGGTCTTTCTTTTTACACCAACTATTATTTTTAAGCACACTCATTAATGTGAACCTTATTAAGCTAGATCTTACTACAGAAAATAAATATATATATATATATATATATATATATTTCGATTATACATTCCAACACCTTCTTTCGGTCATATCTCTCAATCCTAGGAGTAACAGCTAAAAAAAAAGGAGAAAAAGGAATATGTGCATGTTGCACACCGTAAAGCCATACTTTTGACTCTATACAAATGGTGAAATTGTATATATTTTCTCATTATTTTTCATCATTTTGAAAAAAAATAAAATAAAAACAGATTTGAAGTTGATTATAAATTTTTGATTTATACATTTATGGATGTAATAGATTAAGGAATGTGAATCACAAGTACTGCAATTAACAAAATGCAGATAAGCCTGTGTAAGTCACAACCACATTTTTAAGGTTTGGCCAAAGGAACAATGGACGGTTACCCTTCAACAGAATCTGGGTGGCTGTGAGGAAAGAAAAGCATCATATGCCCCACAGTTTTAATCAATTCCTCTTTATCTCTTTATGTCTCACTCTTCAGTATTCACTATGATTGATCAAAATATATCTTATGTAACACTTTTCTATATTTTAATATAACTTTTTGCTTTTCATGCAAATGTTTTATTAAAAAATTATACATGCATATTCATCCATCCTTATCCAATTAAAGAACTGTTAAACTACTAAACATACCATGCCCACCATCAATTTTTTTTTATAAATTAACTCCTTCAATCTTCATCTACATGGTTTGAACTTTTCGGTGTCGTCACAATCACCCACAATAATATTAAACCAACAAAACCATAACATCAATTACTGGAACAATTATTTTTATTATATATATATATATAAAATGAAGAATTTAATCAAAGAAATCACTTAACAAACTTGTGTTAATATTATTACTTGATCAGTATTTTAAAGGAATTTGGGATTTTTAAGTTTTAATTCGACCCTATAATGGTTTACTCCGCAATTATTGATATTTTGATGTACTTTAAAGATTGTTCAAAATAAAAAATATATTTTCTAAAATTTTAATTATATTATTAATAAATTTAATTTTAATATAATGAATTGATAATAAAATGTAATAAGGTACATACTTTCATAAGATAATATTATTTTAAAATAAAAAATACATAATTATTCTCTTATAAAACTTGTTAATTCATAAGTCTATGAACAGATTTGTCTAAGTTCACTCACCTAGGAGGCAATTGAAAAAAATATCCAGTTCAGAATTCCTCTCTTGTGTTAATTCCAAATTATTTTATATCTTGTTTATACAAATTAAAATGTAACTAATTTGATCAGGAAATTGTAATTAGATAAATTTAATAGAACTTGATATAAATAATAATGATAATATAAAATTATAATTTAATGGTTAAATTGATAAAAATTTATTTTTATAAAAAATTATTTTTGAGTATAATATTTAATGAAAATTGTAATTTAATATCTCATAGAGTATTATGTGTAGTAAAATTTAATTACAACAACAAATTTCACTAAACTATATGTTTATGATTTTCATTTAGCTGAAAAGAATCTTTATTGTTGCATGTGACATTACAATTCAGGTACAAAACTTAGTTACGTATCATGATATTATACAACCAATCTTATTCATATTCCTGTTTTTAAAAAATATTCCTCTTCAGTTTTAGGGTATAGTTCAATTATGTTTTTCTTAAAGAGATATAATTAGTCAATCTTGAAATTTCAAAATATAAAGATGAAGTGTTTTGAAATAAAAGAAGATGAAGTTATAAAAAGTTAATAATGATTTATAAAGTTGTTGAACACACACTATAATATATATTAGTTTTTTAAAAAAAATTAATGTTTAATCATAATTTTAATTTAGAATTTTTTGCTTTAAATTTTCATTTTCTATGCCAATATTATTACAATTTGACTCAATTAAATTGTTTTAATTTCTTTTTCTCAAAAATTAACCAAATCATTAAAATTAATCTAAAATAAAGATGTCATCTCTCTCTTTTCAAATTCAGCATGCTTCAAATTTATCAAAATTTCACTAAATCTCTAATCTATAAACTTTAAAAATGATAACTTCTAAACTTTAAAAATGATTTCATGTTTCAGAAATTGTAAGGACTTGAGAATTGTAAAAACTGACAGCAACTACAAAACAATTGTGGTTAACATTTAAAAGTGTTTTTTTTTATCTTGAATAAAAAATAAAAAATCTAAAAATACAATTAAGCTTCAAATGTAACATATTAATTAATTAATGCAAGAATATGCAGTGGGATGGATGATAAAAGACACTACTCACTCACTTATTTTTCTTATCAATATGAAATGCATAATAGTTAGTTAGAAAATCAAAAATAGCTTTAATATAAATAGATTAATTAATTTTCTTATAGAGATAAAAGGTTGAAATAATGAATTAAAGATAAATAAAAATAAGAAATGAAAAGAAATGTATTAGTTGATTAATTGAAGAACTTGTGAGCATAGAAACATCTATAATGGTAAGAATCTCTGCACATTCCTTCAATCTGTTCAGTGTGGCTTGTGCTTGGACGAGAAGTGATTGGCCATCGGTCTCCAAAGACAACGACAATTCCACATTTTTTTAGAACATTTTAATAATGTGTTTAGTATTTGCACGACTCTCACGCTGTCAATTAAGAATAATATTTTTTAAAGTTATACAAAAAAAAAGTATAATGTAATAGACACGTAATCGGCACAAATATCTATACTTCAGTGGACGAATAAACGATATTCATTTTACTCTATTCAAATTTTTACATGTGTATGGATTCATTTCGCTCCAATATTTTAGTATGACAGAATAGGTTGCAGTAGACTTTTTCGGGCTGACCGGTAAAAGTTAACCAAGAAAAAAAAAACATATCAGAGACCGTGTCAGGGAAAATTCTTGAATACTTTTTTTTAATTACAATTTTTTTTTTCATTCTTCCTAATAAATTGGTTTATATTTAATTTAATATCATAAAACTAAATTTCACAATTTATTTGTATATTATAATTTAATTTTGATTTTTAACTAAGAATTAAATACTTATAAATAGTCCAACAGAATTTTTTAATAATTAATAAAGTAAAATTTTAATTTGTTTATGTTAAATTATTGTAAGGGTTGAGTTTCTTCTTTACACATTTTTTTTATGTATTTGAGATTTTGATCTTCAGTTTTCGATTTTTGTATCTTTGTTATTTAGTATTCAAGTTTTTAGTTGGATAGTTCTGATTATATTTCAATGTTTAATGTTTAAATTAGTTTTTTTATTTGAGTAGGGAGTATATAATAAAGTTAAAATTTTATTATATTTTTATCTTTGATATTCATTTATTAATAGTGATGATATTGGTTCTGGATAATTAAGTTAATAATTAGATCTAAGTAAAGTTAATCATGATTTATAGGTTGTTATCGTGTGATTCTTGTTAATTGAGTTGTTGTTAAGTTCCTAATTTTGATTAAGTGACATTTGTTGAGTGCGTTCTCGAGATGTCGAATTAAACCTCCACATCTCAAACACTCAGACACTATACTACATGATCTCGTCATTTTGAAATTCAGTAACACATTTCAAGACCTCGTCATCTCGATACTCGATAGTATAGTATGAGACCTTATTATTTGGATATTCGATACTACATGGCCAATAATTTTTTTATATGACTTTTTAATATCATCTTAGTTTACTCAAGTTTATAAAATTCGTTTGTAAAATAAATTTTGTATTATAAATTATATATATATATATTATAATTTAGTTTAATAAATTTATTTTATATATTATAATTTAGTTTAATAAATTTATTTTATATGTTATAATTTAGTTTAATATATAAGAAAGTGAGATTTTCAATAATTATATCATCCATATATATATGTAAAAGAGAATAAAAAGATAGTATTAGGATATTGGGAAAACTGTATGGCTTAAGTTGGAAAGTTACACTGTAGTGTGGGAAGTTGGTGGTTTTAGCCATAACTCTGTGATATGTAGTTAGGTCGTATTACCCTTTACCTTTCCATAAAGGTAGCCACCTTTTTTCACCACACACTTAACCCAACTTATTTTCCTTTTTTTTATTCTATCTAATTGTAGACTAGGATGTTCTTTTTTAAATATTCTACAAGGAATTTATTTTTCTAATTCATTTTTTTTATATTAGATGTAAGCCACACTGATTCTTATAAGACAATACATACATTAAAAAAAGTTAAATTTTACGCTAAAATTTTAAAGAAATAGGTACTTTTAATTATAATTATAATTATTTACTAATAGTAAAGAGTCATGGATATTTTTAGTGAGTGGTTTGTGGTATACTTGTGAAGTTAAAGAATAATAACAATTTGAAAAATAAAAAAATGGAAAAAAATATTGATAGTTTAATTTTTAAATTATAAATTTCTATAATGTCAATATTACCGAGTTGATAATTTTGATTATGTTATAATTTATAGTAGGTATAACAAAATAAAGTTAACCAGATTAAAAATAAAAATAAAAATATTTGAGAAAGATGAACTCAATTAAAAAATAAAATAAATCAAACATTACTAGAAAATGATTAAATAAAAATTAGATTTAGAGATAAAAATAATTAGTTATTATATTGACTAAATTATATACTATTTTAGAAACTAAAAAGTTTATTGAATTTTAAATTGGTATCTAATTACTTATTAAGGTTTTAAGGTTTTAGATATCCCTCGCTATATAGGCATAGGTCAAACACACACACAAAAAAAAAACACTCAAAAAGGAAGACACCCGAAAAGGACCACACACCAATAAAAGGTCATCATATAATAAAAATATTACATATAATATACAATACAATGTATAACATGCGTGCACATATGTATTTGTACTTTACCATAAATCTAACACATCCACACCTTATCCTTTGAACAACTCTTGTCACTTGAGAACCCATTGTTTGATCATCATTTTAATGTGTGATGCTACTTATTGTAGAATCCAACAAGTTCCATAATAAAAAACATACAATTGATCAACATATTGGTTCTTGAACATCAACACATAGTTGCATGTCTCACATATTTCAAAATTCATACATTGTTGTCATACATCAAAGCTTGAGTATCCGCTTATTGCTAAAGCATCCCCTTGTTGCTTGAGCATCATGCAGTCAAAGGGGGAGAGAATAACCTTGATATTTCTTGCTCAAGTCTCAAGTCATAACTTGTGTGATATACTCTATTGCTTAAGAATAAAAGTTGACACATGTGCAACAAGGAGTGGTGCATGACTCATATCTTGACCATCACTTAAGTGGTAGTCCACTACTTGAGGGATATCTGTCCAAAAACATAGATTTCACAAAAAAAAAAAACTTTGTATAACATGCCAATTCTAACACATATACTATATTTACAACTATTTCAAAAGTTTACTTTTGAATACCTAATATAATTATATTATCTTTTTATTTTCAAATCATAATTTTACTTTCATAAATTGTATACATGTGCATATAAGCACATTACATTTCACATCTCTATTCAACATGTCAATGCCAACACATATATTATATTTACAATCATTTCAAAATTTTACTTTTGAATACCTAATATAGTTATATTATCTTCTTACTTTTCAAATAATAATTTTACTTTCATAAATTGTATACATACACATATAACCACATTACATTTGACATCTCTATTCAATATCCAATTGAAATAGATACTAAAATTAACTCACACTTGGAGATAGTATTCCTACTAGTAAAAATGATATTATACACTTCTAAACCAAATTACGTTTCTGGTAAACCCAACGTATCAATCCTTACACCAACAATATTTCTTTTTTATCAAAGCATTAAAGAGAGAAGGAAAAGGAAATCAAATACCACTAGGAAACGAAAAACTTACCCTTATTAAGAATTTGATTGACTTATTTCACCTTAAACCCTAAATGAAAAACTTATCATAAACCTATTTATTGAATTTCTATCTTTTATTCATTTAAATTTTATCTCTACTAAAATTCCACGTCTTACATTCTCCTTAACAAAACAAAAAAAAATCTTCCTTGAAAATTCACTTATTAAACAAGAGATGATGATATGGCTATATCTCTGATCTTGTCTTCTAACTCCCAGGTCAAGTCACAAGATTTCAAATCTCATAATACTTTAATCAGATTGATGTCTCTACCTCTGAGTCATCTCATCTTATGATCTTTGAACCTCACTAGTCTAGCATCAGAAGACAGATATTCCCTCATTTGAGCCTCCTTAGGTTTTATAACATGATTTGAATACAATATATATTTCCTCAAATAAGATACATGAAAAACGTTATGAAAATTCGCAAGATGAAGTGGTAAAACAACTTCCTAAACTCATTATTAAGTTCTCAACAAGAAATATTACTAGTGATTTGAAGCTTTATTTTGGAGGTCATAAGCCTACTTTGATGGATTACCCATACTCATATACGGTTGGGACGTTGATTCTAGAATGTCCACTTATTTGATTGAGTTTGCAAGTTGTGACTTGACAATCAAGGTTGCAAATGTGCATAACATTGTCTACTATAGAGGAAAATTTCATTGTCATTACAAAATCATGCAAGGAGTTGCTATGGATGAAAAAAATTCTTGTAGGAACTTGGTTTTTTGCAGAATAACTATCTATTATTTGTGGATATTCAAAGTGTTGTCCATCTTGGTAAGAATCCAACTTTCCATTTTAGTTCCAAACATATAAATGTGAGGTATCATTGGATACATGATGATTTGGATGCTAAGTTGTTGGAGTTGGATCAAGTTCATATCAATAACAATGGTGTTGATATTAGGACTACGGTACTATCAAGATAAAAACTTGAATCTTGTTGTGAGGAATATATTTCGTGGTTTTAATCGTTAGGATTGTTATTGAAAATATGTGGTTGGAGAAATAAGTTTCACATTGTTGCTCTATTTTAGATTTATATTTTTTTGTTCTTCAAATTTGAAAGTGTTATTCCTTTGATGTATTGATTGGTTGTAAGCACCTGTTTGTGAATTTGATAATTATCTCTCATATTTATGTTTCATTTTAGTGGAGCTTGATTGACTGACTTGGTCCTGTGGGTTTATACTTGTGAAGATTTTCCCATGTTAAAAATATTGATGTTTTTTGTGATTATTGTTGTTATTTAATTTTTTTCCTCCTATTAATTTCTTGCATGTTTCAGGAACTATTTTCGTTGCATAATTTGATACATTTGGTGGTTGATAAAAGAATTGTTTTCCCCACCAAAATACACCCACGACATCATTACACATTTCCAATCTAGAGAACTAATATATCAACATTCATTCTCAATTTAAAATAACGCATAACAAAAACAAATTACATTTGACTCCTCATTTAAAATAACATGAATCGTTAATTCTATCTCCTATCATATCAAAAAATATTATTATTACATGAAGTCTTCCAAAAGACTTATATCAAGAATGTTTCACCAAAACCTAATATATATATATATATATATATATATATATATATATATATATATATATGGTCTATTAAAAAAATTCTTGATAAACCAATCTCAACTTCCTATTTTAGGGTGGTTCCTTATATATACTTTACAAAGGATGATAAAAGAACCTTTTCAAATTCTCATCACTTAATGTCTTAATATATATTATTTAGACTATAAAAGAAGTTAGGTCATCTCATTTCTTTAATGAGTTCCTATACTAATAATCATAAATTTGCCACAATATCATTCGATGTATCAAACTTTTCCCAAACCAAAACATCTCATCTATGGATGGGAAAGTAGGGGGCCGTGCAGGCTGGCTCGTGGCCTGCTGAGAAAAACTTGGGTCATTCTGCTTATTCTGACCCGTGCGGGTCAACTGCAGGGCGAGGCGGACTAACCCGCATAACTTAAAAATCTAAAAATTTATTTATGCACCCCCATATTTTCTTCATGCAACCATTCTGGAATTTTTACTCATATCTTATTATGCATGTGTCGTAAGAATCTAATGTATCTAAATAAAAAAAAAGAATTAAATTTATTCAAAATTTCTATTTAAAAAATTATTTTTTATTAATTTTTAAAAAGAGTATCTACGGATTAACACTTTTGTGAGACGAGCTAGTAAAATCAGTTCACATATTCTTTGTGAGGCGGCCCAACTCGCATTGCCATCCCTAATCTCATCTCATATATCCATTCATCATATCTCAATTCATACACATCAATTCAAAAATTCCATATACATACATAACAAATTATAATATAACACTCTTTGCCCTCTAAAACATGCACTTAATAATTTGTCTTTAGTAAATAGGGGAATACCCCTCATTCAAGTTGTGAATGCACCGTTTGAGCGAACTTGGGTCACTCAATCAATAACAACTTTATAGGAGAGAGAATCAACATTGATTATCGTTGCTCAAGTGTAATGCCATTGCTCAAGCGACGTGGCTTTGTACATTAAGTCACTGACTACTAAAATCCACCTCAAATCTTAGACTCTTTATCATTTGAGCAACCAATCATTGCTTGAACGATGAAAGTTTTAAAGGAGAGATAATTTTTTTGAAATCTCTCTCACTCAATATTAAAGTTATGACTTGAGTGAAGATTTCTATCATATGAACGATTAATGGGACATTTGAACAATAATGCTTAATGAAGTATCACCACTTGAATGTTACTATAACCGCTAATCAACATTTAGGCCATAATCATAGAAAACCATGTTTATTATAGTAGTACAAGAATGTTCCTAAAGTACAAAATTTAACTACAAGCATTCTACACAATTTCTAATATATTTTTATACTACTATACATAACATAATCAAAACAACCATTCATTCTCAATTTGGCTAATCAAAATTAAAAGTTACATTCGAGAACTTCAACTAATTGGAAACAATACCTACAACCCTTAAAAGAAACTGAATCATATTCTCATTTATCTATAATTTCCAATATTGTTAACTGATGGAAAAAACGCACGCGGAAGCAACACACATAATCACGAATCAACTGCAGAAAATAAACAACACAGGATTTAACGTGGTTCGGTCGCCAACTGCAACCTACATCCACATGGACAACTATTAGGTTTTCATTTTGTCCTGTTGCACACCAATTACAAGTACAATCATCTCTTTAAATAGAGAGTATAAAAGGGACACAATGATTAAGCCCACCCACTAAACAACCCAATTGGTCATGGCTTCATACCCAACAATCTCCCACTTGAAGCCACGGAACAATGTTCACTTGTGCTTCAACTGTGTACATGGTGTCTTGTCAACCCAACCCAATTGGTCTTGACTTCATACCCAACAATCTCCCACTTGAATTCACGGAACAATGTTCACCTGCGCTTCAACTGTGTACATGTACTTCTGTAATCTGTCGACGGAACTCAATGTTCCACCTCTAGTTTCCACCAACCTTCTTAATCATTTTGAAGACTTCGTTAAAACTACCCTGAGTTTCAACACGTCAGTCACTGACCCATTCTCTATTCCTACCGGGTCCCACTTACAAGAACTGCTGCATCCTAGAACAACCTGAAAACAAACACTCTCCATATTCAACAAGAAATTTTCTAGAGAAGTTTCACCCGCTGGAATACTGGTTCTCCTAACCCACTGTCGTCTAGGAACCTCTGCTGAAGCACGACCCGTGCTCCCACTACCATAAGTACCTCTGACTGGTCTACCCGAACCTTTCCATGCTCGTTCATCCTGAATCTGACCTGTGACTCTGGGTTTCTCTCTTGTAAAGATAACCCTCTTCTGCCCACGAGATTCTGTGAACCGGACTTTGTTTATCTTCTGAACTGGGATGGTCACTCTCTCAGACACGGTAATCCGACCATATACAACGAACCTCTCTTTCTTCTGCGGACCATGACAAGATTTCCCTTGACGACCTTCCACTGCTGCTTTCCGAACTTCACTTCATGTCCCTGTTCGTCCAACTGCCTAACAGAAATCAAACTTTTCGTCAAGCTTGGAACAACTCTGACATCCTTCAAAGTCCATAAACCAACTGGTGTCTTCAACACTATGTCACCCATGCCCATAACATCAAGAGAGTTGTTCGCTAATATTACCTTTCCAAAGTCCCCAATAACTAGATTATGCAATGCTTCAGAATCCATGATCCAGGAATCCACACTGCTATCCGCGCAACAGACTAAAAGGTCCTCGTCCACGAAGTCTTCTGCAATGTTGACTTATTTATCATTTGGGCATTGATTTCTGAAATGCCGCACCTCCTTGTAGTTCCAACATGTTACACTTGAGCAATCTCGAGTCTTTGACTGACTCCTTCTTTTGTTCTTGCTCCCACTATCTCTGATATTTTTCTTACCTCTGATGACATATAGCGATTCACTAGATAATTCCCTAGAACTCCTTCTTCTGATGTCCTCGCCAAGAACGAGATAACGAATCTTCTCAAAAGTAAATCCATCAGATCCCACTGAATTGGTAACTACTGTAACCGTTTCGGACCAACTGTCAAGCAAAGATAATAGCAGTAGTAAAGCTTGAACTTCATCATCGAACTTAATGCCCACTAACATAAGTCCAACTAAGATCGAATTCGTTTTATTGATGTGCTTAGTAACTGAACTAGCAAATCCTCAATTTGCATTTTCCACCAACTGAAATTTGTACCATTGAGTTTTCAATTCGGAACCTCCCGTCTTCTGCCATCTCAAATGACTAAACGAGATACTCGGTACAACTAATTTCAGATATTGGCAATCTTTTTTTTTTTTTTTTTGCACCACCCAAAATCACTCACCAACAGACCTGATCGCAGTCCCCACTGCACTGGTGCTCCGCACCACCACCGTCGTGAAACATATCTGGGAGCTACTCCTTGCACTACCGTGAAACCTTAAGCCTTTGGACGCTGTTTCAGCCCCTGTGAAACCCTAGCTTCGGGACGCTGTTGCCGCCTCTGCGAACCCTAGCTTTGGGATGTTGTTGGTGCCTCTGCGAAACCCTAACTTCGGGATGCTACTGCAGCCCCTGCGAAACCCTAGCGTTGGGACGCTGCTGCAGCTGCAATTTTCACGTCTCATTGATTAATTTCTGCTGATAGGATCTTTAGTGTGTAAACGAACAAAGCTATGATGCCACTTTATGGGAAAAAACGCACGTGGAAGAAACACACACAATCACGAATTAACTGCAGAAAAATAAATGACACAAGATTTAACGTGGTTCAGTCGCCAACTGCAAGCTACATCCACACAGACAACTATTAGGTTTTCATTTTGTCCTGTTGCACACCAATTACAAGTACAATGATCTCTTTAAATAGAGATTATAAAAGGGACACAATGATTAAGCTTACCCACTAAACATGGTGCCTAGTGAGCCCAACCCAATTGGTCATGGCGTCATACCCAACAATCTCCCACTTGAAGCCACGAAACAATGTTCACCTGCGCTTCAACTATATACATGGTGTCTTGTCAACCCAATCCAATTGGTCTTGACTTCATACCCAACATTAACAACCAAATACTTACATATATCTAGTTAGCTCCGTTATTTAGAAGTAACTTGCTTTGAGAAAAAAAAAAAAACTTCAACACCTTAAAGCTTCCAACTAAAAAGAAAAAAGAAAATATCCAAAGCTTCAATACTTAAAATTAACACCTTTATTTTTTCATATCATTAGAAATGTCTTATTGTTTAGCTGATAAGACATATCGAGGGAGAAACCTCTAAATGCGAAGGAAAAAAGAAATGATTTTTTTTTGTGCAAGATCATGATTATCTACATGTTGACATAGATGAATCATCAATCTTAAATCTTAAAGAAAATGTAAAAGATTTATAACTTTAGAGAAATGAAATTTTAGAATAAGAGAAAAAAAAATATTTTTTTAATTTATTAAAAAAAATATTTTTTTATTTGCTTTATAATTTAAAACTATATCTTTTAACCTAAATAAAGTGGTTCACTAAGCTCTCAATATCCTATTCATAGCCATATTTATCTTAATTTTAATGAAATAAAATTTTTACTAAAACTTTTGAAATTGTTTGTTACAAAGATTTTCATAATAGTTTTAGTAAATCACATCCACTTACTTTCATTCCACATATATAAATATACAGTTTATGTTTTATTTTACAATATAACTACATTCAAATAAACAATTAAAAATGGATTCAAATTAAATTACTAAATATGTATATTTCGGGTTATTATATACTTGAAAACTTACACGTGCACACCAAAATATTCGTGTACATAAATTTTGGTCATTAAAAAATAACTTATAAAGAATACTTTTTCTGTAATACATGCAAAAGTTTTGGTCATTAAAATAACTTATAAAAATATATTTTTTCTGTAATACATGCAAAGTGGTCCTGGTTGGATTTGTATTCGGTAGAGATACCTATCTACATACAGAAGAAAAAAAGAACTAAAAATTGAAAAGATATTTTTATTATTTATCTGATGGTTTATCTGAATAAAAGATATTTACACGGGATTGGTCTTAATACATACTTTGGAAAAGAAAAACAGAATTGATCAAAGTAATGAAAATTTTTGGCCAAACTGATAGCTCAATTTGTATTGGTAAATAAACAGGAAGTGAAAATTCCTTCTTAAATACGGCAATTGTTTGAACCAAATTTCAATCTAAAGAATGATTCCACGTAAAGTCATGAAAGTACAAGTACGTGATGATGGTATGAACTTGTGAGCCAAAATCATTTTGCTAATGATGTTGGTGATGTGAGTAACGTTGAAGGAGGGTTGAATGATGTGTTGTGATTGATGATTTGAGTCATCAACTTAAGCATAACATGAATTGAATTGAAGAGATACTATTGTGGGACCTGAATTTTGCGGTTGAAAAGAAGAAGTGTCCAAATTTGCAAGAAGAGTGTGTAGTATATTAGCTGAACCGTATATACAAGCACAGCTTCTCTATCCCTTCTCGCGTTTTGGTTTCTGAAATTACATCTCATATTTGTTGTTATCCTATTGTACTTTAGCTGACATAGGTGCCATCTTGTTTTATAGCGGTTTTTCAGACGTGTTCAATACTGGGGTAGGTCTGGGAGAGTCACATAAAAGCCATCATTGCTCATACCATACCACATAACATTCAATATACTTCTCTCTTCTTTTCTCTTCTCTTCTCTTCTCTTGCAATGGATCCTAATGCTACACAGCATTCTCATTGCCTAGAGATGGCCATGGAAGTGCACCAAGTTGTTCCACCACCCCACAAGACCACCCTGCACAAACTCAAGGCCAGGCTCAAAGAAACCTTTTTCCCTGATGACCCTCTTCGCCAATTCAAGGGACAACCACTCAAAACAAAACTCACTCTTGGAGCTCAATATTTCTTCCCTATTCTTCAATGGGGTCCTAAGTACAGCCTCAAACTCTTCAAGTCTGATCTTGTTTCTGGCCTCACTATTGCTAGCTTGGCCATCCCACAGGTTTCTCCACTTCTTCTCTCTCTCTGCATCTTTTAGTCTTTTAGTACAGATCATGGTTACTGTACTTGACCGAAGACATACCTATTTGAATTTGTTATCTCTATGCCTCTTTTAGTGGAGACCATGGTTATGCTACTCTGCATGATCATGAAAATATTCACTCATATTCTTAACTTTTCTCTTATTCAATCATGAGTGTTGTCATTCAGGGAATCAGTTATGCCAAGCTTGCAAATCTTCCTCCAATTGTGGGACTTTGTGAGTATATTGATTGGAGTCTATAGTTTGTGATGATTTATGATGTTTTATGTTAACGAGTTGTAACTGGTCTTGCATATAATTCAGATTCCAGTTTTGTTCCACCGCTTGTTTATGCTGTTCTTGGAAGCTCAAGGGACCTAGCTGTAGGACCTGTGTCTATTGCTTCTCTTGTGATGGGATCGATGCTGAGACAGGAAGTGTCTCCCACAGCAGACCCAGTTCTGTTTCTTCAACTAGCGTTTTCTTCAACTTTCTTTGCTGGTCTCTTTCAAGCTTCACTTGGAATCCTAAGGTAAGATGAAATCATGCACATTTATTTTATGTTTTGAAATATGAAAAAGTATGGGAATCATTCTGATATTGTTATTAATGTTGCAGGCTTGGTTTTATAATTGATTTTCTGTCTAAGGCCATTCTGATTGGGTTTATGGCTGGAGCAGCTATTATTGTCTCTCTGCAGCAGCTTAAGAGTCTGCTTGGAATCACAGATTTCACTAATCAGATGGGCCTGATTCCTGTGATGACTTCTGTTTTTCACAGTATTCATGAGGTCGGTTCCCCTTTAACTTTTGCTCATAAACACGCGCGCACACAGAATTTCAATTCTAATAACTGTTCTTGTCTTTAGGCTACAATGAATTTACCTCTATACTATCACAGATTTTGTTTTTGTGGTTTTTGTGCAGTGGTCATGGCAAACAATACTGACGGGGATTTGCTTTCTAGTGCTACTACTATTAGCAAGACACGTTGTATGTTATTCTCCTCAATCATTTCTTTCTCTTTCTCTGTTTTTAATTTCCACTTTTTTTGTCTTACTACATTTATCGCAATCACTTCGAGTCTAAAGAAGCCATTAACTTACAAGAAATAAGACAAAGTCCATTAACACAGTATAGTATATCATATATATAGAATATAGTTTCACATGCACCAATTGTCAAACACATGGTCTGGGCTCAGGTTTACACTTGACTCTCAGGAAGCACTGACACACTTCACTCACAGTCATAGGAGTGATCAACTCTTAAAGTTCATCCCACTGTCATTTTTTTATTAATTCTTTTTACAAACATAAATGTATTCAACTGTTTTAAAATTTTAAAAAAAATATTTAATATGATGTAACAAATTATATTAGAACCCCTCTCTTATACTTATTATGAGGTATACATATATGTTTAATGCATTTAATACTCAAAATATCTATATACTACATATTTTCATCCTAAAATTATTTATATATATAGTTCCTTCAAACCACATTGTAGGTGCATTATTTTTGAAATTTTCTTCAACAAGAATATTAAATGTGTATACTTTATGTAACAAATTTATGTTAACCGAAGCAATCCCCTAATAATACAATACGTTACTGGAACAATTCCCTAATAATATAAGGGGTATGAGTGTTGCAATATTATTTTAATGAAGAAAAACCTTTTTATTTTAATTTTAGAGTGAATTATGTTAAATCTATTTAACATAAATAAAATTAAATAAATATATGTAAATTATAAGTAATAAAAATAATTTAAATAAAATATATCATATACTTTTAAAACTAATAATTGAAATTTAAACGACTTAATAATTATTTTATACTTGTGTGCGTTTAGATTATTGGATTTGTTCCCAGAAAAAAATTATAAGATTTTTTTCTAAAATAACTAAATTATACTTTGACCGATAAAATATAATTATCACTTATCATATAATAACATAATTAATAATTAAATTATAAGTGTTTTATCATTTTATTTATATGTGTGTACATGGTGTAAGTCATATTTATCACATAAAATAAACATAACTATTAATTAAAAGATAAAATATCATTACAACTTATAATTCTAAAATTAATTGTTGTCATTTTTAGATGTTCATACTTTATATAAAGAATAGATATATGTGTATGCCATTATTGTGTAAATCAGCAATTAAATATCATCAATATAAATCTGAATTCTTACTTTTAAAAGTTAAATTTTTACTAAATGTAACAATGTCACTTCCATAAAATAAGATAAGATACTATACTACACATTATTATGCTTGCATGTTATAAAGATAATCCTTCTTTATATAACCCTTATTTTTATTAAACCAAATATAGTCATAATTACGTTGTTAAAATATTTTATGTCTATGTCTTTATATTATGATTGAACCCAATAAAAATAAAATATTAAGAATAGGCTTTTTTTATGTATTGTAAAATATTTAATATTTTCAAAACTAAATTTTCACTTTTTACTGCGAAACTAACCTTACATCTCCGAATTAATTATTGATATATGTAAGTTTTTAATTAAATTTGTTATTTTTTTATCAGTTTATAAAATAATAAAGTTATTTATTTATTTATTATTTTTCTTCTTCTTTCAGTGGGTTAATATGTCAAATTGTAGGACAAGTCATGAATTTTAATTTATTAGAAGGAGGCAAGTTAGTCTAACAATGTTTTAATTAATTGGTGGAGAAACTACACTAAAATTGACCAAATAACTTATTTTATCACCATCACTTCTAAAAACACAATTTATTATATGTTCTTTTAATAAACACTTTATTGTATAAATAAATTTTTATTAATTAAAAAATAAAAAATATATATTATCCACCAACCATATTTTTTTATTACCGAACTTGAAGAATATCTTGATAATAACACTATAAATTTGATGAGACAATAATAATAAGATTTTTTTCAATTTTATAATGACAAGATTTTTTTATCATTAATTTTAGAATGACAAAATTAATTAAGTTGGTAAGTTGTAATGACAAATTTTAGGAATTGAAGTGTAACATTAACTTTTTTATTTGAAATTAACATATTAAATGCATATTAATAAATAGCAACTTAATTAATAAAATACTTGTACTTTTATCAATATTTTTTCTGAAATGTTCAAAACCAAACTAATTTATTTTAAATTGTCAAATTGATCAAACCGAAACTTTGTATTTTTTTTTTCTTATGGTAAAAATTGAACCAACCTAAACCACACTAAATTCAACTTATACTTAATGAATGCTTAATATTATTATAGTCATAGCTTTTAATGTACACTTCGAAACGAGTTCATAAGATAGTTTTGCTCCTTTATTAGTAATAAGTATTGATTTTTTTCTTAGTTTTGAAATTAACATTCACAATTGAATTTTATGTAATAAAAAACAATAAAACTCCTGTGTGATGGTTTAAAAATAAATATATATAATAAAAGATATATTTATAATTAAATTATATAAAAAATATTAAAATAATAATATTGTTAGTTATAATAATATTAAAAGCAGTTGTTAATTTATCAAGTCCTATTTTGTTGATTTGAATTTGATGCTGCATCTAATTAAACCAATCTTAAATCAGTATTATTTTTTTTTCAACGACTTTTTCTCTAAAAGTTTAACCAAAACACATTGTAAATAAAAGTTTACAAATGAATATCCATATGATACCATATTCAATTTTTCAGTGAGAAATTTTTTCTAAGAATTATCATCCATGACTGTGTATAACAGTGCAAGATTACCAGTCAAACTATAGCAACAAATAAAAACAACAGAAACTAGAAATTTGGACGAGTTTATTTTTTACAAATTCTACAAATCCATGTAACTAGAATTCTGTTTTATTCATGTTAAAGACATTTATTTATGAACTATCCAATTGATCAAAATGATAATCACCCTGCACACTTTAACACTAAAAAGAATGTTATAAGCTTTTTCTTTAATACTTTTTACTATTTGTTAACTTATTATTATTATTATTATTATTATTGAGTAATAAAAATACATGCAGAGCATAAAAAGACCAAAGTTATTTTGGGTGTCAGCTGGGGCTCCCCTTTTTTGTGTCATCATTTCCACCCTTCTAGTTTTTGCAATTAAGGCTCAAAATCATGGCATCAGTGTGGTGAGTATTATTTCAATCCCAACTCTTACAATTTTCTTATGAAATCATCATTACTTTAACGTACAAAACTTTGTCAATTTTAATGTTGATGTTCTTACTAGATTGGCAAATTGCAACAAGGGATAAATCCTCCTTCATGGAATATGTTGTGTTTTCATGGAACTCACTTAGGCCTTGTTATGAAAACAGGGCTTATTACTGGCATTTTGTCTCTCACTGTAAGTTTAATATTTTCTTTTCCTTTTTTTTCAAATTTATTTCAGTCTTGGAGTAATATGTGAAACATCCAAACTAAAATGTTAACCAAAATCTCAGTAGCATACTTTCTGGCAACACCCGTTGTGAAATTTGTCTTTTATTTGATACAATGGATTAGTTTTGTTTTTTCTTTCTTTAACAGGAAGGTATTGCAGTAGGAAGAACATTTGCAGCTTTAAAAAACTACAAAGTGGATGGAAACAAGGAAATGATGGCAATTGGGTTTATGAATATGGTTGGTTCCTCCACTTCCTGTTATGTTACAACAGGTTTGTGTTTGCTACCTAGAAGCCATTTGAAAAATGTTGTCTTAGAAACTATAACGAAGGATAAAACTTGCCCTTTGAAATGATTGAATTCAGGTGCTTTCTCTCGGTCAGCTGTTAACAACAATGCAGGTGCAAAAACAGCTGTGTCAAATGTAGTGATGTCTGTGACAGTCATGGTGACACTCCTTTTTCTGATGCCATTGTTCCAATACACACCTAATGTTGTGTTAGGTGCAATCATAGTCACTGCAGTAATTGGCCTCATTGATCTCCCTGCTGCTTATAACATTTGGAAGATTGACAAATTCGATTTCCTTGTGATGTTGAGTGCTTTCATGGGTGTTCTTTTCATCTCTGTCCAAGGAGGCCTTGCTCTTGCTGTAAGTTCATTTATCTCTTTAGTTTTCCCAATGATGCTAACATTATCAATATCTATTCCCTACACACACTTGCAGCTACTCATAATCCTCTTGTGGTGCTTGCCCCATGAGACCAAACATTTTTCATATTCCTTCCTTCCATGCATGCACAATAAAATGTAGTTTCTTTATTCACAAAGGATGCATTGTTCTTGATCAGGTTGGGTTATCAACTTTCAAGATACTGATGCAAATTACAAGGCCGAAAACAGTAATGTTGGGGAAGATTCCAGGAACAGAGATATATAGAAATCTTCATCAGTATAAAGAAGCTGTGAGAGTACCTGGTTTTCTTATTTTGAGTATTGAGGCTCCAATCAATTTTGCTAACATCACATACCTCAATGAGAGGTTAGTTTGAGCTTGGTAAACTCTATACAAGTTTTATTTTGTTACACAAATACTGTTTTTGGTATTAGACTAAAATATTGGCATGTTATGTTAGAACATTACGATGGATAGAAGAAGAGGAAGACAACATAAAAGAACAATTTAGCCTTCGATTCTTAATACTGGAAATGTCAGGTAATGTCATTACTCTTTACACAACAAAGAAGGAATTACATAGTCTTTATTAATTTGGTTCATAATTGTTTGGGAATCACTTTTATAATTACACCAAATTTTACAGAAGTTATTTATTACTTATTAGATTGTTAAACAAAGAAAATGAAGACCTAACAAAGCAATCTAAACTAGCCAAAAGAGCTAATAAAGTGCACTAACTATGCAAGCTTATAAATGATCATACTTCATCTATCTATTTATCCCACAAGCCATGTTAAACTAATCACTTTCAAATGTCCAGCTGTGAGTGCCATTGATACAAGCGGAATCTCACTTTTCAAAGAGTTGAAAGCAACTTTGGAAAAGAAGAGTGTTGAGGCAAGAACATTAACTTTGACATAAACATAGTTTAGAAACCTTTGTGTATGTTTCAAATATCAATGGTAACTAATTCATGTGAGTTGCGTTGTGACAGCTTGTGTTGGTGAATCCTCTCGCCGAGGTCATTGAGAAGCTGAAAAAAGTTGATGAAGCTACTGATTTCATACAAGCAGATAGCCTTTTCTTGACAGTTGGGGAGGCTATAGCTTCACTTTCATCAACAATGAAGGCTCAATCGTCAACCTTTCATGGATAAACTGTGTAACTGGTAAATTAAGACGGCAGAATATATAAGCCAAAGTTAAGAAAAACAAAATACAAAAGATGTAGTAACAAGAAGATTTTCACAGAGTTTGCGTAAAACCAGTCATTATAAAATCGTAGTTTAAACAACAAATTAAGATGAATCGTTGTCATTTGTGCCTTTGTTTATTACTTGTTGCTTATTAATTCAATAGTTGAGGTTGATTTTCAAGCATTCAATACATTGACTCAAAAAAACTACTTGCGAAAATATCTTAAGATTCTAAACATTTCATCGCAATAATGATGTCGCCTCACAATAATTATTCAACTTTGTTAGTTTATACGCAATTGTTATTCGATAGTAAAACTAAAAGTATTTAAATATAATAAAAAATATTCCCAAAACGTCAAAGTAATATTTTATGATAAAATCCATAACGTTTATGTGAGGAATTGCAACATGATGTTAAAACAATAAATTTGCATAACTAACTTTCCTGTGCACACTTTCTTGTAGGCAATAAAATTTAGCATTTTGTTTCTAAGGTAGTAAATGTCAAGGAGAAATTATGAGTTGATGGATAAAATTAACAAAATCACTCTAATACTATTATTAAAACTAGCAGGAATACTACTACTCTTATTAAAACTAGTGGAAATACAGGTGCTTTTGCGTCTTTCTATTCGTATTTTTTATTTTTATTATTTATATATATTTATGTTTAATATTAAAATTCGAATAGATGACAATCTCATTCCTGAAATAATATTTGTCATATGAATAATACTAATTATCTTTTCTCTCCAAGTTTTTCTTCCTATAAATATTTCATTTGTCTTTTAAAATATTTTTTGAAAATTGACATCTTATGCCTAAAAGTGTACTAACCAAGTTCAATGACATGTGTGTTACTTGGTCCTGCTTAGATCCTTCAAATGTCAAGTTAAATGAATGAATGAATAAAACTATATAAAAATAAAATAAAAATAATATTTGTTGTGTTATATAACATTTTTCTTACCTGCATTATTTATTAATTGAGACAAATGTTGAATAAATGTCAATCTCCTTTCTCTATGACCCTATTTGGATTGGGGTGGGGATTTGTGGGGAGGAGAGGGAGTGGATTAGAGAGGATTAGAAGGGATGTGTGAGGTTGTTTGGATTGAGGGATGGTAGAGTGGATTTGTGAGGATTGTTTATTGAAATTTGTGAGTGATGTGATAGTTAGAAGATAATTTAGAAATTATTTTAAAAATATAAAATGTAAATTTACAAATTTATCGTTGTCAATAAAAAATATTTTAATAATGAGTTATGATATATTTTTTGTAAGTTTGAGTTAATTATTTTTTCCAATATATAATATTTATAATTACTCTTATTTTGTAAAAAATAATAATTTTGTATTAAATTCAAATAAATTTATAAATATTTAAAGTATAAATATAAATATAATAAAAGTATAAATATATTTATAAAAATTAAAAACAATAAATACATAAAAAAAAATAAACAACAGAGTACAAATATAACAAAACAAATGCAAATACAATTATTAAGATTAAAAAATTAAACATATAAAAAAAATTAAACAATATCTTCTAAATGAAAACGATATAAAAACAATAAAAACATAATATATATATATATATACACAAATTAAAAACAATAAAACATAGAATGAAAAACTAAACAACAAATACAAAATAATAAAAAATATAAAACAGTAAAAAAATATAATAAGAAAATATAAATAAATTTATAAAAATAATAACAATAAACACATCAACAAATGTAAATGTATTTATAAAAATTTAAAATAGTATTAATAAAATTTAAAATAATAAATACATTTAGAAAAATAAAAACTGTAAACAATAAACATATATAAAATAATATAATTACATTTATTAGAAATAAAAAACAGTAAACATAATAAAAAAAATAGTAACCGCACTTAATAAAAAAAATTCTAAATAGAAAAAAGTATTAAAAATTTACGTGAAGGATGAAGGCACTGGAGAAGAAGAATAAGAACAAACTGGACAAACTGAGAACAAAAAGAAGAAAGTTTGTGATGAACAAAACCAACCAAAGAACCACAATTACAAGATGCAATCTGAAAAAAAAAAAAAACAGAATCTATTCCAACATTTTTCTCATACAGAGAGAATTGATTCTCCTTCTACCTTTAAAAGGCATAGAATTGATTCTGGTTTTTTTAAAAACCACAAAATCGATTCTCCTCCTACAGTTAAAAATCACAAAATCGATTCTCTCCTACCTTTAAAAGCAACAGAATCAATTCTCTCCTACCTTTAAAAGCCACAAAATCGATTCTGCACTATTTGGAATAATCGAAAATCGATTCTGCGTCATTTTGGAAAAATCGAAAAATCGATTCTGCACCATTTCGAAAAATCGAAAATCGATTTTGCACCAATTT
The DNA here is from genome assembly GCF_000499845.2 of Phaseolus vulgaris. Classification (NCBI taxonomy): domain Eukaryota; kingdom Viridiplantae; phylum Streptophyta; class Magnoliopsida; order Fabales; family Fabaceae; genus Phaseolus; species Phaseolus vulgaris. Next base: position 17,668,667 of record NC_023758.2, on the reverse strand, counting down.
ACAAGGATGGGAAAATCGATTCTGCACCAATTTACAAAGAGATGAAAATTGATTTTGCACTTCCAAAATTCGGGAAGAAGAAGGAAAGTGTTGCACCAGGCACTGTAATAAAGAACCCTAAAACTCATTGATGCCCACATTGTTTAATATTAGAATTGATGGAAGGGTAGCAACGTAAATCTTCTTAATTTTGCGAGAAGTGAAAAAGCTAGTGAACTCGCTCGCTCATCCGCACCTACGCCCTCACATACCCTGATCCAAACAAAAGTTCTTCCCGCTCGCCCCTTCCTCCTCCGTTGTCACACCTAGAAGCAAACAAAGTGTATAAGTTATGTTTCGTGTAGATAGTGCAATTGTTCTTTGTTCAATGGTCATTCGTTGTCTTTTATTTACAATATTTAGCTCCAACTTTGTCTTTGTAGTGTTGATCTTTTATATTTTTCATTTTGTTATATAATTTATTAAAGTGTTGAAAAATAATAACATTAGAAAAATTATTTAAAAAATTATAAAATATAAATATTTATAAACTTAGTTATTAATGAAAGAGATATCCATAACTATTGATGATATTTAAAGTAGCATTTCTGGATTTTTAATATAAATTATTATTTATTTAAGAAAAATAAATCCGTTATAAGATTGTTTTTATTAAAGTGAATTTAAAATTATTTTATTAAAAATAATTTAGAAGCTAGAACCACAGAAATTGTTCTTAATTAAGCTTTACTCTAGCCATTACAACCAATTGTTGCAGTTGAAAAAACCAATATGAGAAAAAAAAAAAACACGCTAAGACCTATAAGTGAAGGTAAAGAACCTCTTACTCCATATTAATAGTGTGACACTTAATTATAGTGAATAGAAGCTATTAAAACAACTGAAACCAATTAGTTAATTTTCCCGGATACATCACTAAAATAAATTAAGCACCTAAAAGGAACCTAATTATCTTAATTTTAAATATTATTATTTATTACCCTGTTATTTTTTATTTATTTTAATTTTAGGGTTTTAGGGCAAAAACCAAGTATAGTTAATGATAATAAATAAAAAATAGCACTTAAGAAAATGATAGGGATCTAAATATCACAAAACAAATTGTAAAAACAAATAGAATTCTATTTGCAGCAACATAAATCACAATTATGTCTATTTTTTTATTCAATAATGTTGACAATATTGGTTGTGTACTAATCCCTACTACTACCTAACATCATGTTGTCCTTATAGCAGAATTTTGTTGACAATGGAGACTCTGTAAATGAAATCAGGACTCAAACATTAGTAATTATATTAATCTTTATTATATTTATTAAGGAAATAATAATTATAAAATTATATGCAATTATTGTATGCAATATTTGACGATATTGTACCCAATTATATGCAATTAATTTAATAATTATAGAATCTCATGATTAGTATCCTACCTAATTAGATTGTAATTTGGGAGAGAAACTCCCTATATATTTCCTATACATGACTGATGTAATATACACATAAGAGAATAAGAAACATCTTTTCTTCTTACCATTTTTTATCATTTTCTTATATGGTATCAGAGCACCGATCTTGGTGCCCTGACAGCCTCTCCATTTTTATCCCCTAAATAAAAAATCATGTCTGGCAAAGAAGGCATCAGTAACGAGTCCGATAGAAACCTCGTACAACACTTCAGTGCCGAAAAAATTCAACAATTGGCAAGGGCTATTTACTCGCTCAACAATAACGGTAAAAGTGACACGTTTGTTAGCTCTGCAGGTCTGCTTGCCCATAACTCCTCTTCTAATTCTGCTTTTACGAAACCATGGATTTTGGATAGCGGAGCAACCCATCACATTGCATCTGATTCACAATTTTTCACACACACTTCATCATCATTTATTTCAAATGTTAATCTGCCCACAGGCTCAACTGCGCCCATCTCATCTACAGGCACAATTAAATTCAATGACAAAATCACTCTCAAAGATGTTCTTTGTGTTCCTTCTTTTAATTTAAATCTCATGTCCATTAGTAAGATAACCAGTTCACTAAATTGTTGTGTCGTTTTTACTCCACATGGTTGCGTTTTACAGGACTTGGCTACGGGGAGGATGATTGGCTCGGGTAAACAACACGCAGGCTTATACTACATGTCCCCTCTTCCAAACCAAGCCCACGCATCTCAAATATCGACCGATCCTGATTTATGGCATAAGCGCCTTGGACATCCTTCTCCAGCGTGTCTACAACTTGTATCTTCCCTACTACCTATCCCTATCAGTAAAAATCTCATTCCCATTCATAATCATTGTAGTATTTGTCCCAAAGCTAAACAGACAAGGCTACCCTTTCCTTTAAGCACAATAAAATCTCATTCTCCATTTAATCTATTGCATTGTGACATTTGGGGTCCTCATAAAACCCCAACTCATTTTGGAAAACGTTTTTTTCTCACTATAGTCGATGACTATACTAGATGTACTTGGCTATTTCTTATGAATCACAAATCTGAAACCCAACATCTCTTAGAGTCATTCATTACATTTGCACAAAATCAATTTCAGGCATCTATTAAAACCATCCGCGTTGACAACGGATTGGAATTTATTTCAATGTATGATTTTTTTCTCAAAAAAGGTATTGAATGTCAACGCACTTGCGTTTACACTCCTCAACAAAATGGGGTAGTAGAACGCAAACATAGACATGTTTTAAACACAGCACGAGCCCTCCTATTTCAGTCCAATTTACCATTAGAATTTTGGGGAGAATGCGTTTTACACCACATATATCATTAATCGCTTGCCATCACCTTTACTAAAAAATAAATCACCTTTTGAGCTACTATATAATCAACCACCTTCACTTTCTCACCTAAAAACTTTTGGTTGCCTTTGTTACGCAACTGTTGTTTCACCTAAGCAAAAATTTGATCCGCGTGCCCGACAATGCATCTTCATTGGTTATCCTCACAATCAAAAAGCATACAAATTATTTGATATAGATGCAGGCACTTTTTTTACAAGTCGGGATGTCATCTTCCATGAAAGTGTTTTCCCATTCTGCCAACAGTCACAGACACAATCCTCACCTCCATTACAAGGTATTTTGCCCACTATTGACATTGACTTACCCACTCCTGTCCAACATTCACTCGATCAACCTTCTTCTCTTACTCATCACAATGCACCTGAACCTCCATCAAACCAACCTTTTTCTCTTACTCGTCACAATACACCTGAACCTCCATCAAACCAACCCTCTTCTCCTACTCGTCACAATGCACCTGAACCTCCATCAAACCAACCTTCTTCTCCTACTCGTCATAATACACCTGAACCTCCAGTAGACCAACCTTCTTCTTCCATGCCAAGAAGTTTAGCACCCATTACCAAACCTTCTCCAACCGACCTTCCTGTTCGACGATCCAGTCGCACATCAACCCAACCTTCCTGGCTTCAAGACTACGTAACGGGATCCCAAGCCAATCATTCGACCACTGCCCAAGACCGACAGAATGGAACCAGGTATCCTATGCATAATTTTCTTTCTAATTCACGATTTTCTTCTACACATAGTGCATATCTTGCTAACATCACAGCCACCAAAGAACCTCACACTTACGCTCAAGCTATCCTTGATCCAAATTGGCAAAAAGCAATGGACGAAGAGCTTTCCGCCTTGCAGCTAAATCAAACGTGGACCTTGACATCGTTACCCGCTGGACAGAAACCCATCGGATGCAAATGGGTTTATAAAATAAAGTACAACTCAGATGGTAGCGTCGACAGATATAAGGCGCGCCTTGTCGCAAAGGGGTACACTCAGATTGAAGGTGTCGACTATTCTGAAACTTTTTCACCAACAGCAAAATTAACAACTTTGAGATGTCTCCTCACCATTGCAGCAGCCAGAAATTGGTTTACTCACCAGCTAGATGTGCAAAATGCCTTCTTACATGGCACATTGCATGAAATTATTTACATGGACTTGCCACCCAGACATCATCGACAGGAGGAGAACATTGTATGTCGACTCAACAAATCCCTTTATGGTCTCAAACAAGCATCTCGAACATGGTTTTCAACATTTTCTCATGTGATTAAATCTGTAGGATTTCAACAGTCCAAGACAGATTACTCTCTATTCACAAGACAGAATAACTCATCATTTACTGCCCTTTTGATTTATGTGGATGATATTCTTCTGACAGGAAATGATTTGACAGAAATTCAGCGTGTTAAAGATTGTTTATTACAACAATTTCGCATTAAAGATCTTGGAGATCTAAAATATTTTCTAGGGATTGAATTTTCCCGTTCCAAAGCTGGTATTTACATGTCCCAAAGAAAATATGCGCTTGATATTTTGCAGGATACGGGACTCACAGGTGCTCGTCCAGACAAATTTCCAATGGAACAATACCTAAAACTCACACCAGACGATGGAGAGTTATTAAAGGATCCAGTCAAATACAGGCGACTCGTGGGACGACTGATATACCTCACGGTTACTCGGCCTGACATAGCATTTTCGGTTCGGACCCTAAGTCAATATATACAGGATCCACGGAAACCTCATTGGGATGCTGCAATTCGAGTCCTAAAGTACATCAAAGGATCACCAGGACAAGGATTGTTATTGCCATCCGAAAACAATCTGACATTGACAGCTTATTGCGACTCAGACTGGGGAGGTTGTCAGACAACTCGGAGATCCGTATCTGGATATTGCATTTTTCTTGGTTCATCTATTATCTCATGGAAGTCAAAAAAACAGACAAACGTATCAAGATCATCAGCGGAAGCAGAATACCGCGCAATGGCCAATACTTGTTTGGAGATAGTTTGGTTGCGATATCTGTTGCAGGATTTAAAGGTGCCATGTAACTTGCCAGCTCAACTTTTCTGTGACAATCAAGCGGCATTACATATAGCAGCAAACCCAGTATTTCATGAACGCACAAAACACATTGAGATAGACTGCCACATTGTGCGAGAAAAATTACAAGAATAATCAGTCCTTCATATGTACCGACACAGTATCAGCTCGCAGATATTTTTACGAAGGCATTGGGCAAGGAACGATTTTTGACGCTACGACACAAGTTGGGGGTTCTTGATCTTCACCTACCAACTTGAGGGGGAGTATTAAGGAAATAATAATTATAAAATTATATGCAATTATTGTATGCAATATTTGACGATATTGTACCCAATTATATGCAATTAATTTAATAATTATAGAATCTCATGATTAGTATCCTACCTAATTAGATTGTAATTTGGGAGAGAAACTCCCTATATATTTCCTATACATGACTGATGTAATATACACATAAGAGAATAAGAAACATCTTTTCTTCTTACCATTTTTTATCATTTTCTTATAATATTAGTATATGTTAACCATTCCAAGTAAAATATAAATAGTTTGAAAAAGTAGAGTATTAAAAAGAAATTGTATGATGAATGTTTTGCATAATGCCAGTTTCATATCCAATTCAAAATATTTTATTTTAATTATTTACATAAAATTAATCAACAAAAATATTTTTGTTTTGTTTTTTTTTGCCTTAAAATAACTTCGTCTCACTGAGTAATTTTTTTTTAAAATTAGATGAAATAGACAAGATCTATAAGATGATTAGGATATCACACAAGTATTGATAAGGATTTCGAGACTTTAGTGTCAAACCATTTTTAAATACAAAATTTATTTTGACAAAATGCAACAAAAATAACTTATAATTTTGTTATGAAATTTTTTAATAAATTTTTTATCTTTTTTGTCTTTTTGTAATTCTATCTACATATAAAAACAAACTAACCATACAGTTTTAAAAAAAATAAACTTAAAAATTAAAAGAGAAAAATAAAGTTATCTTTGTCTTCTTTTAAAACATGAATAATTAATTTTCTTTTAAAATATCAATAATTAAAAAATATTAATCTTACATCAAACTAAACCCTTCTAAGATAATTTCATAAACTTTGAAAAGGACATTCAACACATAACATTATAATAGCTAATTTGTTATGGTTTGATGTACCCGGATGAGTAGTGATTTGGGATGAATGAGAGTAAAATTCTCCTTTCCAATTGGACCAACCATATAATTCATATATAATTATAATTAACTACATCAGAAATAAAATTAACAACAACACTATCAATCCTATAAAATTGGTTAGCATTAAAAGAGAAGACGAATGAGAAACATGGTCCTGAACACTATTATTTACCAAACTACTATAGAGATATTTTGCGATAATAAAGTACAACATTTTACATGAAAATGTGCTTCTCAGTGATGTGGAATAATCTATCTAATACCAAGAAGATGATACATATGAGGACGATATTCTAGATTAAAGTTTTCTTTCTCTATGCAAAACTTGGATTGATGCAGTTTGAATAATTTTGTTAATATCCCAAACAATATATCATTTTCGTACAACAATTTCATCTGGTGGTAGAAGTGATGGTGTTTCAATCCTTGGTTCCCATAAGATGACTGTGGTTTGTTTTGAGATTTCTTACTAGAGGTTTCTGGGGGGTTCGACCATCAGTAGAAAAAATAATGGCAGGAGCGGACTTGATTTCGTCGACAGTGCAACTTAGGTAGTTGAAACCGAACCGTGATTGGCGACGGTGGCGGAAACAAATGTTGTGATTGACGGTGGTGGCGAAAATCAATGCTGAGATTGGTGACGGTGGTGAAAAAAAATTCCGAGATAGACGACTGTGGTAGAAACAAACGCCGAGATAGACGATAGTGGCGGAAACACACACTTTGACGAAGGTGGCAGAAACAAACACTTTAACGAAGGTGGTTACGGGTTGGGACTCAGTTTGAATATTGAGCAAAAGTCATCTGAATATTGTTATTATATTCGAAAGGAAGACTATGTGTGCAAAATAAAGGGAGGACCCTACAAATATCTTTAATTTTTTATTTAATAGAGAAGAAGATCAGTTTAAAAGAGAAAAGTAGCGTACCGATTTCTCCACTCTCCTGCCAATGTAGTCCACATCTAGCAACAAATATTAAGAAATATTTTTACTTTTTTATTTAATAGAAAAGAAGATCAGTTTAAACAGAAAAGTAACGTATCAATCTCTCCACTATCCTACCAGTTAAATGAAAACAAATAAAATAAAATTTTAAATTTTAAAATTGTTTTATTAACTTCTAAAATTATAAAATGTCCAAATGTCCAAAATAAATTAATAATAAATTATTAAGTAAGGATAAAATATGAAAATAATTTAGAGACAATATTAATAAAAATCTTTAATTTTGTATTTAATAGAAAAGAATGTCAGTTTAAAACAGAAAAGTAATGTACCATCTCTTCACTCTCCTGCCAATTAAATGATAACAAAAAAAATAAAATTAAAAAATTGCTTTATTAACTTTTGAAATTATAAAATGTCCAAATAATCAAAATAAATTAATAAAATAAAATATTAAGTAAGGATAATAGGAAAAGAATTTAGAGTAGTTAAAATGGAAAATCCCCTGTATATATAGGTATAGATAAAACAAAATATATATATATATATATATATATATATATATATTTACTTCAAAAGATAAAAAAAATATTTATATGTCTAATTTGTATGCATATGAATTAGAAAACACATCATTTATAAATTTATTTATAACCATCTACATCGAGACATCTCCCTAATTGTCATTTTGAAGATTGTCATGAACCATCATCTTTAATTACATATTATATATATCACAGTTAAAAAATAACACAAATAGAAAATGTAAGTTAACTATTTAAATATTTTATATAAATTAATTAATTGTGATATTCAAATGCAGCTATTTCCTATCAAAAGACTCCATTGAGTTTGAACTTGTGGGATTAACACATATGATATATCTCTGAATATTTGATTCAGATTGTTCCTCGAATTCGATCTCATCTAGTAACTCACATATGATAGGATAATTCATTGCACACTCATGTACTTCTTAATGAACCTTCTGTTGAAGATAGAAGAAGTTTCTTCACAACATGTCCTAGTGTGTGTTTGATGTAGAAAATAGTTTTGAAGGTTTATAATATTGTAATTAGTGGTCATATAGGTTAGAGGTTGTTTAGGTAGGTTTTTGCATTATGATTTACTTCATATCCCTAACCAAGGTAGTGAGTTCAAGAACAAAAAGTTCATTTAAAGGTTTCTCAAAATCTACCTTAAGTTTTCTCAAAATCAGTTTTCTACACACAAAAAATCCGTTGTTTTATAAAACAATAAATTCTTTTTTGCACTGGTGCTCTTTTGTTAAAGTTTTTCAAAATTCTGTTAGGGCACCAAACAATTTGTTTCAGCTCTTTTATTACTGTTAAGCTGAGCTGGAAGTGGATTGGAAATCATCTTTTGTTTTTAAAAAAAATCCATTTATTTTAACTTCAACTTGTTCTTTTTTAACAACTTTTAACTGCTTTTTGAAAAACTGTTATAAACTTATTTCTATATAAAGAAAGACACATCTCACATGAAAGATACTAAACTATCACGTTTTTGAACACATATCAAAGAGTTTTCATTGAGAGATAAAAGTTTTGAATGTTTTCTTGAAAGGTTCTCTTAAGAATTTCAAATGTGCTTGTTCATTGTGTGCCTTGGTCAAGGTTTGAGGTTCTATCATTGTTGTGCTGCACAAAAGTGGTTATGTTTTAGGTTCTTGCATCTTATTTTCAGGTGCTTTATTTCCTTATTCTCTCTTGTGTAAAGGTGATTGTATTAACACTTCTTGATAGGGTTTCTTGAAGTGTTTGTTATGCTGAAATAGGGTTTTTCAGCATTGTGAGTCTTGTTCTTGAAGGCTTCAAGAACCACAAGTTTTTGTAAGTGTGTTATTTGTTGTTTTAGTGGAATCCACCTTGGTGTGAGGTGAGACTGGATGTATCTCTTGACGAGTGAACCAATATAAATTGTGTGTGCCTCATTCTTCTCAAACCCTGCACTCAATTCTACATATTTGATGATTTGCAATAAAATAAATCTGTTGATTTAAAATTGAATTTTTTCTTTCTAGGCTGTCATATACTGTTCTTCAAGATTTTGAAAAAGTTTTTTGTTTGCTTGTGAATACCAGAATTTGTGTGTTGGCTGTTTGACTAAAGTAATAAAATCTTTAAAGTATTTTTTTCAAGATTCATACTCTTTTCAAGATTGATTGTTAAATATTCAAAGTTAGATTTCATGTTGTAATATCTTTCTTAATCTTGCTGCTATTAAGGTGACTGCACTGCTTTGGAAAAACACTCATTGGATTCAAAACTAATCTGGTTAAGTCTCTAGTTTTGATAAAGTAATCAAAAAATCAATATGTTCTTTTTCTCAAGATTACTGGAAAAACAGTTTTGCTTGCGAAAATTTTATAAATTCAATTCACCCCCTCTTGAACTTAAACACTAATAGACCCAACAATTGGTATCAGGACCGAGCTAAGGTATGAGAATAAAGTGGTAACGATAAACTTTAAAGTATTTGATCTTGTCTTGTGAAAGGTGCAACCACATCGCATGGAGAATAAGTTGTCCCCCAAATTGGTTGGACCCTATAGGATTAAAGAAGTCCTTGGTATGATGCATACAAGTTGGAAACTCTATATGGAGGCTTGATTCATTGCACTTGGAACACAACAAGCCTCTATTTTTATTTTAGCTAAGTTTATAATGTATTTTGGCTAACCTTATAAAGGTTTTTAATGAGATTGAACGCTCTATAAAGAAATTTTTATTTTTCTTGATATCTTTTACAAGAACCATTTGACACGAATGGCCCCATCTCAGCTAGAGTCCGCCTTTAGATAGACTAAGGTTGATTCATTCAACGCAAACAACTCCAGTTATCCGACCTTAAATAGACTAAGGTAAACCATTCGACATAAACAGCTCCAGCTCTGTTGGAGTTCAGGCTTAGATAAACTAAAATTGACCATTTAATGACGATAGGATTAACTCCACGGATAAATGGTGCGCTAAAGTCAATAATTCAAGTAAGTAAATAAACAACTTATTCAAGTAAATAAACAAACTTATAATGATCAAAGACGGTCATATTGAATCATGCATGTTTAAAATGGCCATCTATGAACGAAAAGGTACGAATATAGGTAGCCTAATCAAGAATAATGAACAAAATAAAGGTGGAGAGATAGAGGAATGAAAGGAACATAACATAAAATATTTACCAAGATTTGGATTAATAACAAATAATATGTTGCAAAGTTGAAAATACACAATTCAAAACATGGAAAGATAAACTATCCTACTCCTCTACGAGATTTCCGTCCACAACCACTTTGCAAGGATCTATGGCTAAAAATTCTAGATCTGGATATAAAGTTTGGGCGATCTCATCTTTCAAAGCCTCTTTAGTAGACTTCCAACTCTTCTTCTTCTTCTTCTTCTTCCTTACCTTTTTCAGCTCATTGATTTTATCTTAAAGCTAAAGTGGCAAATCTCCTTGAACTAATGAGTCATTTCTTTATAGGATGTCCATTTGATTATTTGCAATGAATGGAAAAGTTAACATGTTAAGAATTTGGGATCAAACTAACTTTTTAGATTTATGCCTCAAGCTTTATAAAAATAGTTGTGTCAAATACGGATTCCAATTTCTCACAGCTTAACCAGTTCTAGATTCTCTATCCACCCAACACTTGACATGAGGGTTTTAGGTCTAGTAGAGAGGAAAGTCTTCTAGTAAGGTTGGGTTGTGAGTAAGGGCTCGAAATTTTAGGAAAATGACCCTTAAAGCGTTTGTAGGAAGACTAGAAAATGGTCAGTAGACATCAACCACTTACACTATTTAGAGATGTTCACAATTGGTGAGAAGAAGTTTTAATTCAAAAAAGTAGAAACCATGTTAGAGGTCAACACTATACTGAAGTAGGTGCATAATATGTGAAAGTCACGTAAGAAGGTGTAGCTATTAGGATGGAGTTAGGCAACAACAACATTCATGACAATCAATACCTCTTTCTCGAACAAATCAATGGGTAACTATGACAAGGATTAATTAAAACTTTTAGAGAAAAAAAACTACCCTCTTGGATATTGGCCTCAATTTTACAAATTGGCTCGTTCAATTCAAAGGTTTGAAGAGCTACATCCTTCTTTAAAATTTTATTAATAGCATGAAGATTACGAAAAGTCTTTAACTCTATTAGGCTAGTAGATCCAAAAGTCTATCTTATCAACTCCATCTTGGCCCAGGGGTAAGACACATCGTAAGTAGCTATTAATTTGATGAGCAAACCTCAAACCAAACCTAGAACAAGAGGAAGATAAACCCAGGAGAAAGCAAAACCCATAAGAAAAAAGACACTAGCTTAGAGACAAACGTGAAGGGAAATAGAATTCCAAAAAGACCTAAATATTTTTCAACCTAGCAACAAAACATCAAAAGAAGAAGCAAGAGAAAACACATGGATCATAAATAATAAGAAAGTTAGGGTGTACCTAAAGTGAATATGCATATCGTTGGGAGCTCTAAAGAGTTTTGAAAGAGTTTTGACTATGTTTCAGGTGAGCAAGGAAGAAAATGAAGAGTTTTAATTTTGTTTTCATTTTGAATTATCAAAATGTTACAAGAGGGAAGTGGGAATCACAATTGCTTGGGAGGTATAATCATTTTGGTGACGGGCCAACACGATCTAGCCATGTAGAAAGGGACATAATGGGATGTGACTTTTCGAGTGTAATCATTTGAAATGACGTGATCTTTGGAGAACCCAAGAAAAGCTTCTAAAATATCATTTAGCCTCTTTCCCCCTAATCAACTCAAGATTTGGGGATTGTGTACTATCACGACTAGGATTACTCTTAGGAATCGAAGTTGTAGTGAACTAGTTGGTGTGTCCAGTGTAATTGGTAAAATATCGAGCATAAGAATTGGGCATGAGCATGATCCAATCTTCCCTAGGCCAATTTGAGCAAGCCCAAGTAAACATTTAAATAGATTTGGTTAGAATTTTATGTTACCAAGATAAAACATAATGGTGGATCATCTTTTAGATCAGATTCCCGATCAATTTAGAAGTTGTTTTATAATAGTTAGGAACCTTTCCAAAAAGCTCTCCTACAAATCTTGACTTTTCTATAAGTATAAGACATTTTTTTACCTAAAAGAACACTTGAACACTATCTTGAGAGGACTGGTATCCTTACCCACACGTGGTAATAAAGAAGGTAATCAGAAGAGCATTAACACTTAATCAATCATAAATCTCAATTCCGACAAACAAATCAAACATCCAGAAACCAAATTTCAAGTCAAACATGACTGAAAAAATCTATTCCACCCAACCCCAAAATCTGATGACACTCTTAGAACACCATTTGCAACAACGTGAGTGAAACCTTCAACAACCAAACTCTTGAACAATACAAACAATTGCATACCTATAATCGCAGAAACTGACACAATTTAGTAGAAGAAAAATGCCTTTTGGAAGAATGGAGACTAAAGAATGAAGAAAAAGAAGAGCTTCAGCGGAAACCCTTGAAAAGTAAAAAAGAAGAACAAAAATTGGAGACTAAAGAATGAAGAAAAATAATAGCTTTAGTGGAAGCCTTTGAATAATAAAAAAAATGAAAAATTGTTTACCTATGACGGAACCTTGACAGACTTTTGTAGAATGAAGAAAGAAAAGCAGAATAGCGGAACCCTACAGTGGAATAGTGAAACCCTACGGTGGAATAACAAAACCCTTCAATAGAACAACGAAATCTTGAGCAGTAAAAAAGAAAGAAGGATGAAAAATTGAATAGCGAAACTGATGCACTTCAAGTTATTGTTTGGGTGGAGATGTGGAGAGGCAGCGAAAGACTTAGGTAATGGAGGAGAAACCGTGAAGTGTGAGCGAGGTTATGGTTTGGTGATGATGGATGCTTTGAAGAGGAAGTTGGTGAGGCTAACCTTCCAAGAACTCACTAGACCATCTAGGCTTTGAAGCAAAAGGAAACTTGAGAGAGAATGGACTATGAATTCAGAATTCTTCACTCACATTTATGTCAAATCTACATACAAAGGTTTTATGGAGAGTATTTATATATGAGAAAGATGAGGTAGCTTGCTCTTTAAGCAACCTTCACCCTAGTTAAGCAAGCTTAACTATGGTGAGTTTTGGGGGCTTGAGGAAAGGTGTATTTATCCTCTAAAGATGCTCTAGAGATCCTTGCTTGTGTGACAAGTGAGGATCTTCTAGAGTATCTTTGATTCTTCTACATCATACACTTTGAAAGTATTTAAAGTACAAACTCTATACAAGCGTATTCTACTAATTTATATAGATAGTTCTTTTGTCTTTATTATTTTGTATGGTAGCTTGGATGGTCCACCATCAGAAACCCTTACTTATTTGGTACCGTAGAATGAATAAAGAATTCATCCTTCCGCGGGAAGACGTTAGTGCCAAAGTTTTAGCCTAAAATTTTCTGAATATGTGTAAATTTTATCATTGGAAGCTCCCACAGTTTTTTAACTATAACATTGTGATCCACAATTTTTTTTAGTGTTGTCTTTGGTGCTTCACGATTTATTGTTCATTGCCTTAGCAGTCCACGCTTTAATATGTGTTGTCTTAGACAAATAGGGAACCATTTTTAGAAGATTGGAAAAAAAATTGTAACCTAGATAACGTTTAAAAAATTGTTGTATTTTCCATTTTAGCTCACGATTTTATATGTATTACAAATTTTGTGTTGACTAAAGTAAAAAATTATTGTAGTGGCACTTTCAAACTAGAAGAGTAGGAATCACTGTTTTAGTCTTAATTTATTAAAATCAAACGTTTTAGTTTATTTTACCCAAATTTAATTACTTCAATAACATTAAAGACCATGGTCTCCTTTTCTAACCAATCTTTACATCAACATACAATATCCCTTAAACACGAAACCTTCCTTTTTAAACTGAATTTTTTTATTCACAATTCATCAATAAAAAAATTTACCTTGTCACTTGAACCTTTAAAATTTTATCTCAATTGTTGAATTTTATAGTACTAAATTAAATTTGATTATACATATTATCAATCGTCAAAATTTTTACAATAGAAATAAAAACCCTTATAATTATCTACAATACCCATTCATTGAAGACATGTATTTCTTTTTTTATTAAAGAAAAAACTTGTTATTTCAACCGTGTAATTAAATTTAGTCTTAACCATCATATTGATTAGAAAAATTCAATTCAAAATTATATATAAGAAAAGAAAATAATAATTTAAACTCCCTTAAAATTCTCCCTCCCTTAGATTCCCCACCCTACCTCCTCCCCTCAACTTAAAATATCAAAATATTTAATGCAAAAAAAGAAAAGACTATGTGTGGTAAAAATTTGGTCAAAAGATGACTTCGTACCAGTCAATATAATTGTGAAGTGTAGAAAAAAATTGTGTGGTGCGATCTTGAAGAAAACATGTACGACATGTAATTACTCATAAGGAAATGTTACAGAAAATCTCCTTCTCTCTAACTCTCCAAATAACATCATCTTCACCTTCACCCTTTCTACCCTTCCCCTGCCAATAGCCAAATATTGAAAGTCTAACAAGGAGAACAATTTGAAACTTGTGACCATCAATGGTCTTTCTGGTGGTATAGCTAATTGGGTGATGAAGCAATGGTTCTATCTGATGATTTTAAAAGAAGACAATATTGTGGATATAAAATAAAACAGGTTAGTTCCAAACTCAAGCATGCTTGTATGGATGTATCCATGGTTATTGTAAACAATTTTAGTTTTGTTTACTTCAATGTGTATTTACATAGTTTAATTTATATAAATTATTAATATCTTCATGTTTTCTATCGTCATATAATGACATTTGAAGAGAATGTATGTTCATAATTTTCTTGACCAATTTTTAAATATTTTTTCACTTTTTATGTTGGAGTATCTTCACTTAAAATACTAATTTGTTGGGTATAGTTTAACACTAAAGACAATATTTTTCCCAATAACAATTTCTTCTCATAGCATGCCTAAGGATTTGTGTTTCTTCATTTTGACAATGTGTATATAATTACAATATTTAGTTTAAAGTTTATCATTTAACAAAACTATACTTTTAATTTATAAATTTTTTAATATTAGGTCAAAACATGGGGTGAGTTGATTACAAAGCCAACTTTCTTTTAAATATTAAACAAGAATGGGTTAATTTTTTAGTTACTAGTCTAAAATCCTAGGTTTAAGGTTGGAATATGTCATTCATGCTTGACTTGGAAAGGAAGTGAAAAATGAGATTGGGTTAAAAGTCCTTTAGTGAACAAGAATTCAATGTATGCATTAAAGGAGGAGGTAGCAACTTTATTAGCCATAACGTGGGATTTCATACACACATAAGCTCTCCAAAACTTCCATTAACTTTTTGATGAATGATGTTTCTTGTTATGGATGAAGAAATAGAATTCAAGTTTCGGTAATAGATTAAATTTTTTTCATCTTTACCAAACATCAAAACTATAATAAAATTATGATGGAAATTATTATCCATGTAAAACTTAAATTCTTTTTCACTTAGAGATCAAAGGTATTTTTTTTCATCAACCTTGCCTAAACGTTGTAGTTATTACCATTACCAAAAGGCTTATGGTGGTACAAACTTATATCTTATACAAGATGAATATAATAAAGGGCTTTTCCAAATTTATCAATTAAGAATAGTAGCCCAGTATTAGAATAAATGATTAAAACTAACACAAGAATTGTCTGAATATTTAAAAAATCTTGATATGCATTTAGAAAGTTTAAATCACAAACTTCAAGAGAAATAGTTAGTTATTCTTAATCTTAAAGATGAAGATGAGAACATGAATATGTGAAGCAATGGAATTTTGCTTATGTGGTTCAAAGTACACGATTGTATTTACAATCTGATTAAAGATAGAAGATGTCAAAACATAAAAAGATAAAAATTAGGGAGATGAAATTAAAACATCTGGATGAGTTTATTACATAACCATTTTTTTTTATCTTCATTGTCTTTTCCCAAATAGGAATTAGAAAAATAACTTATTAAGTTTATTTGTATTAAGTTTAATAACTATTTTTAAAATTCTCGATTTTCTTATATGTAATGAATGAATTAAATTAAAAGGAGCATTTCAGAGATGCTCCAACCCTTACACAAAGAGTCATGTACTCCTAACCAAATCCGCATCCCTAAATAAAATAAAACAAATCTGGATAGTAGAATGAATAGTTCATAGTTGACTACCAATAACAACTTCTAGACAAAACCAAAACTTAATACATCAAATTTGACCCTATAAAAACTATGTGACAAAGTATTGCTTGCAAAGTGCAGTAGAAAAATGTCATGCAACTTAACTCTCTATGGTTCTTGTTTGCTTTTCTGAGGCCACCTCTGAATTTTTTCTTGTTTCCACTGCCACTGATTCGCAACCTCCTTACATACTTAGACTTAAAAACTGCAGAAGGGAATCTAAAACTTAGCAAAACATTTCCTTGTTTTCGTAGTCCTTCAAGTTTTCTTGTGAAAATTTCTTAGCAGTTAACTCTTTTGAGTTGTTCTTTATTCTAAATGATGGAGAAAATATCCCATTCATGATTAGTGATTCATCCTCTAAAAGATGCACACATCCTTCATGTGACTTGCACAATTGACCAAATCTACAAATTGTCGCATCCACTGTATTCCCATGATTTCCCACTTCTAGCATCTCAGATGCAAAAGACAAATATTTGATTATGCTAAAGCTGGATTGATGTAATGAATTCCTTGTTGCATGCTATCTTCCTAACCGTTTCATAAAAACACAATTGAATTTTGTCCTTGTAGAATAGAGTATTAGCACAATACCTCCTTACATAGGCAAACAAAATAACAACTATACATTGCAAGAGGTTATTCAGAAAATCAACAAATATAATGAATTCAACATTTGAAACTAGAGTTTTGTGCAATTGTGTATCTTTGAGTTACCTCAATGATCTCAAGCAATGTATTGGACATGATACCCAATCAGTGTATGAGAATTTGACTGCTGATATTTTGCATTTCATGTAGTTTTAGGCCTTGAGATGAGCCATGTGAAAAATATCTTCTTCATCTACCCTCCCCTCCATAAATACTACTTTATTCTTGTACTCCTAAACACACCAGATAATAGAAATCCATAGTCCCTTCCAAATATCATTTTCCTTTGGAGTAATCTGGAATATATATAATTGTTTGAAATGACACTTAGGATCTATGTGTAAGGCTAACTGGATTCCCACTCATCTACTGCACATAGTCCATAATGAGTTTGTTCCTTACATTTAAAGAACAGGTGTTGGATTGTTTCCTCAACTTCATTACACAAAGGATAGATTATGGTTATTAGATTGAGCCCTCTTTTAGCTAAACACACCCTGGTTGAGATTTTGCCCAACATAACTCTCCATGCAAACATTTGTGTGTTAGGAGATGCTTTAACTGGCTATAAAGAGCCAAGAATGACATTGTTTACGTTGTTGCAGTTACTTTGTCATATTGCATATGTTGACTTAACTGGAAAAAAATTATCCTCTTTCCCAATTCAATTCCTTTTTTCTAGAGTATTTCTCTTTGGTTGCATTGTGTTTATTTCATTCATCAGTTGTTCTTGTTGTTCCATTTTCCACTCAAAACTTTCCCTTCTTCATTCTAGATTCCACTAACATCCTCTTTGTGTCCACCTTCCTATTTGTTCAATCAATTTGTCTTTATCTTTTGAAATAGAAAATAACCTATAGGAAACCTTTATCTAAGTGGGGCTTCCCCTATCCATTTATCATTCCATAATTTTACCTTATTCTCAACTCCTACTTTCCATACAAATTGCTTATCAAACTAGTTTTCACTTTCCCCTTCCCCACACACCTTACAAATGTCCATCCACTAGTATAATTGTGTTTTGACACTTTTTTTTTTATGATTATTACCTTTTGCATCACAATATTTTTCAATAGAATATCTCTCCAAATACCTGTGGTTTCGGTCCTAAGTCTCCACTTCCATTTTGTTAAGAGAGCGTAATTAAATTTATTAACTTCCTTTAATCCATCCCTCTCTCCTTCTTTGGTCTACACAAGTTTTTCGAATTAATCCATGCTATCTTTTTACTATCCGCTCCCCACCCCATAAAAAGTTCCTCTGAATCTTAGTGATATGTTGACATACATATGTAGGTGCTTTAAAGAAATAGATAATACACTGGAATTGATGTAAAAAGTAACTTTATCAAGCATACTCTTTACCAGCATATGTTAAAGATTTTCCCTTCCATTTTTGTAAGTTTCTTCTTAATCTTATGTATAATTTCATCCTAAAATTGTTTTTTCCTTGGATTCCCCTTACTTGCATTCCCAAATACTTAACTAGAATAGGCATTTGACAACAATTTCAAAGTCTTAGAAAAGTTGTCCAACATACCTCTATCCACACCTACAACTCCTATCTTTGTTTTGTGGAAGTTCACTCTTAAGCTAGAAGCTAACTCAAAACATCTTAGGATAAACTTAACAGTTAGGATATTTTGGTAGTTAGCTTTTCATACCAACAATGTATCATATGTGAATTGCAAAATATTCATCTCAACTTGATTTTTTTCCTAATTTCACCCCTTGTAGCAATTTATGCTTTGTTGCCTTTCTAACTAGTCGTGTTAAACCCTCTACAACTACTATAGGAAGAGAAAATGAGTCATTGGACCTTGTCTTAGTCCCTTAGTTGGTTTAAACTCCTATCTCGGTCTTCTATTTACCAAAATTGAAACAAAACAAAGAATGAATACATCCTCTTATCTAATTAATCCATTTCTCATTAAATCCTAATCTACTCATCATCATATAGTACATGAATTCCGACCTAACTAAATCATAGACTTTTTCGTAAACCACCTTAATTATTATCCCAAATTTCTTCTCCTTTTTATATTCTTTACCACTTCATTTGCCACCAAAATACTATTTAAGAGTTCCTTACCTTTTAGAAATGTTGTTTGAGAACTTCCTATAACAGTAGGCAATAATCTCTTGATTCTTTTAGCTAGCACTTCAAAAATGATTTTGTATATCACCCAAAAAAAATATATCTATATTTTTCTAGTTTAATGGTCACTTACTTTAGATACTAAAGTTATGAAGGATGTGTTGCAACCGTTTGGACTTCTCCCTGCCACAACTTGTATTATATAATTTTTTAAGGTTTCTCAACTTGTATTAAAATTAAAATTGAAATTATTTTTGTAGTCAACATTTGAGTGTCCTAGTCTCTCCATGTTCATATTTATCGGTTCCCTAGTTGCTGACCTTTCCCCCTTATAGCTATGATGTGAAGATTGGTTTCCTCCACCATCTTCCTTCATCGATGGCATCCCTGCACGGTGGTGAAACCCTGTGTTGCTACATTGTTGAAGTCCCTCATCTTCAGTTCTGAGAGTCTTTCTTATCCTTCTACTCAATCCATAAATTATGCACTCTCTGACGAAGGATAGTGGCAAACCAGTGCATCTAACTTAGATTTTCTTATTCACTGATAAATCCTTATAAGTCCATGGCACAATAGAGAAAAATAATCTAGTGTATTTACTTCCCCCTTTTATTTTAAAACGTAATAATTTAGTTTTGTTATAAAGTTGACGAATATTTAGTTAAAAAATTAATGACGTGACTGATGTGATGTGGTAATATGTCACCAAAATTTTTATAACAAGTTAACACATTAGCAACTTAAAAATAGTATGCATATTAAGTCAACATTTTATTAAATTACCTTAAGAATCTCTTATCTCTTTTACTTTTTGTAATTAATATTTTTGTTATTAAAGAAAATTATAAATGCAACCTAAGTGGTGTTAAATACACTTTGGGAGAACCTTAGAGATCAATCAAAATATTTATTACCTAAGTAATGTCAACGCTATAGGCTTAATTAATGAAGTTAGGTTTTGCAGGACATTATTTAAACTCTTTGGGTAGAAAAGGATACAACAAAAAAAGTATTCTTATTTTAAAAAAATGTTAGAAGTATGCCAAAAAATAAAATAAAATAAAAAAATAAAATATATATATATATATATATATATATATATATATATATATATATATATATTGATCTTGCCTGTTGACCGGAACGCTGGAAACTGCCTCGTCAAAGGATCGACGTGCGCACCGCTTCTCACCTCCGTTCCTCTTCGGATCTATCTCAAGAACCTGCAAAGAAACAGCGCGGCGCCGCTGCGGCCAATCGCACTCCAACGCTCAAGTCAGTGACGGTATCACCAAAAACTAAGAGAACTGGAACCGTGCAAATCCTCTCTCACAGTTAGCTCTATCACTCGCAAGCGTAAAGTGTATGAACTGAACGTGCGTACCTCAGAAAGTTTGTTAAGAACTCTTATATACCTGGTGGCTTTCTCTCTCCTGGTAGTTACAGACTTGGACACGTGGCTCGCATCCAACTGTACACGTGCCATCATCTGGAGGCTCCCTGACTTGGCGCTGCTTCTACTCTCATTTTGGCTAAGTTACTTATGCATGGTACTGCCCAGTGCATAGCTAACTTAGGAGTGCGATCTCTACTGGAACTGGCGAGTTAGGGGCCTTCATACACCTTCCCTGTGGTCTCGCCGGCCGCCTTCGTAACCTGCTTCTCCTTCATCTTCGGCGATGTGCTTGTTCTGGCGATCTCCGACTGCTTGGTCGCCTGGGTCTACATCTGGCGACTTCATCTTCAACCTGGCGATCGCCCATTCTGGTAAGCTGGAAGTCGGAACACGCCAGCTTAACAACTGGCGACTACACGTGCCCCCCGACTTCCTTCCTTTCTGCCAACCTGACGCCTTGTCAACACGCCTACACTGTAGCAGGATGCCGCGTCATCACACCCGACCATCAGGGCGGTATATATATATATATATATATATATATATATATATATATATATATATATATATATATATATAACATACTTTATAGGCGTAACTTTATTTTTAATATCAAAGAAGTTTTTTATGCTAGTGAAAATAACTTAGATGTTTTGAGTAAGATTTTAAATTTTATATATAAAAAAAATAATTTAAATTTTATTAGTAGAAATTTTACATTAATAATATACTTATTTAAATAAAATATCATACTTTATTATTTTTATGGTGTCTCTCAGATATTCTGTTTTGTTATGGTAATTGCCATGATATTTTTTACGTCAGGTATAGTAATTAGATAAAATACAGCTTTAATTATTTTTATAAACTTCTCAATTTACTTATATTTTCACTCACTAATTATTAGTGCTTGGTATAATAATTCTATTTTTATCCTGATTAAGAATTTTTTCTATTTGTTCTTAAATTAAAATTTTGAGCCTGGTTGTAACTTTGCAATTTCCCACATTTCAATGTTACACACATACATACATATATATATATATATATATATATATATATATTTACACTTTTGACATATTTTATTAATTACGTAAGTTGTCTTGGATATATATATATCTCTTGGATATTCTTCATACCCTTTCATAAATTTATTTTTTGTAAATTTGAATTTCATTAAAAATTAATAAAACTTGGCTAAAAAGAACCAACTTTATCCATGTGCCAAAAATAATTAAATAAATAATAAATGAATTCATTTAGAGAATAGAAAATTGATTATTATCTCTTGAACAAAAAATATTTATCAAAGTTTTAGATTCTAATGTGGTGTTGGGTTATACTCATGTCTCCCAGTAATACAAAATTGCAAGTAACCTTAGAGTTCAAATTCTTTTATGTAGAAATCACACACTGTGAATAACAAAATTTCTTTGGTCATTATTGGTCACTTTTGCTCCTATTCCATTTGGTTTCATGGTACTATCATTCATATTGAAAGTAACCTTGTTTCCAAGATCAAGAATTAGAAAGAATGATTATTTCTAATAATTTTCAACGAACTATTAAAAAATTCGAATGAAAAAAAATAATCATAATCATGAATGATTGTTAGGTGAAGATTTGTCACTTCAAAATATAGTAAGTTAAAAGATAAGAAACAAAAGTTTTCGACAAAAATTTAAAACAGAGTTTCTTTTTAGACAGGAAGTTTCTATTTCAAAATTAGTTTAAACTTTCAATAAGACATCAATAGGTTTTTTATTTTATGAATATAAGACTACTACATTTATACACTAATTAGACCATTTCAATAAAAAATTTAAATAATCTAATAGCAATTAATGTCTAAATAAAGTTTCTAATTACAAAAATATAGAAACAAATACAAAATACACAATTTCTATTATAGTCTTAAGTTACTTTCTAGGTCCTCATCAAGTCTCTTTCTTGGTCTCATCGTCGGTCTCATATGCTTATTTACTTCGAGAGAATTTTACATAGTTGGATTTTTATTATCTACACACAAACATAAGTGTAGAAATAAACTCAAATTTAAAGTAATTAAAAAAAATAAGAAAAATATGTCAAACATATCAAAATTGCTTTCATGGGTTGGGCCAAAATAAATTGAATTTGGACTTGGACTGTTTATTCATGCACCTTCATATATTCTTTTCACACCTCCATAAATTTTGGTATTTTCAAAAATCTCTTCTATAATATTCTGGATTATGTAATCCGGAAGTCTTTTTTCAAATTCGTAATTAGCTTTCAATTACATAATCCATAAGCCTTTTTTCAAATGCATGATTAGTTTCTGAATTACATAATCTAGAAGTCTTTTCTAATATGAGATTAACTTCCAAATTATGTTATCTGGAAGCCTTTTTCAAATGTGCGTCTGGATTACATAATCCGGAAGCTACTCTCAAATCCAGACTTCCAAATTATATAATCTGAAATACCATTTTTTAAAAATATATTCCAAATTACATAATTCGTAAGCTATTTCGGAATCCGAAATTAACTTCCGGATTATGTAATCCAAAATATGGGGGTAGCACAAGAAGGATAAAAAGGTATTTTCATGTGTTGTATGCGGGTGGCAAAAGAACACATGCAGGTGCAGAAAGAAACAGTCTGGACTTGAATTGCTCGAGCTAGCTTTTGCTTTCAACTTCTTAGGACCAACTTGCACATTTTAGAATTAAGAGAAATTTCATGATTAGATTTGCACACTGAATTCATTTTATGCTTTTTCTAAGGTTTCATAAATGTTGTGAAGGTTTCTAGAAATTTCTTGACAACAAATAGCCTATTTCTTTGCAAAGTTGTTCAACTTCATATGTAGCAATTCTCTCAAGATCTCGTCGTTAGTTGGGAGAATAGTCCACACAAATTAAATTTTTTTAGGAACATGTCAAGATAAATTGGATTTGGTTAGACAATGTATGGTTGGGAAATAAGGTTCAATTTTTTTAGTGAGGTATGAAATGTACTATCAAATCTTCAATATGATTCTACGTGATCTAGATTCACTCAAACAACGAATTCTATTTAATTAAAAATATCTTTTAATCAATTCAAGGATTATTTTGATTCGTTAGAAATGAAGATTAAAAAATATCACACATTAAGAAATTAAAGAGAGATTCAACAACTAAAAGAAAGATTAATTCTTTGTTGGGATCCTTCCTTTTTACAAATATTTAAAAGAAAGAAAGATTTATCATGTTCCAATCCATGCACTTGTTAGATACTCATGTTGTACGAGTTGCACATCCTCATAAGTTATTTTTGATTCATCACTACCTTCCTAATGTATAAGAACTCTTAGTATTTGTTGTCAAACTAGAAGAATAATCATTTATCTCAAGACAAAGGACACGACATTGGCCCTATAACATAGTGGCAGTTGGCAGCAATGATGATAACCCTGATTATAGGTTCACTTACAATGCTTTAATTGGGATACATAAAAGACTAGTTGAATCTTAACAATAAAAACAATAGGCCAAAAACAAGTAAGAAATGTTTTCAAGTTTTTGAATAATTGGAAATAGGCCAAAATATGTTTAACAACTTTTTTTCTTGTAGAGAGTAATCAAATATTGTCTATAATGTTGAATCTTCACCAAAAGCAAGTCTCCTAAGTAGACCTCCATGTGTTGACATTTAATATTTACTTGTTTCTTGATATTCTCTTGAGCTTTGAGTAAATTTAGCTTCGATTGAGCCAAAATTGAATCATGTTATTGAAGTAGCTCTTGCAATGAAGAAGGATCATTGTTATGTTATTCATATTTGGATAATGTTGGAGGGTTCCAACCATAAACAACCTTGAAGGGGTCATATTTATACTAGTCTAAAAATATGTCTTATGCCAATACTCATAAATGGAAAGAACATAGTCCATTCACTAATGCAGTAAAGGTCTTCGATAACAATTTTTTTTAGCAATTAGACAGCGATTTTGCAACCGCAATCTTTAAGCATATAGTCTATACCTTTGGGGTATAGACAACAATTCCAAAACCGTCGTTTATAAGTCACATCTAGATGATGATTCTTTTCACAACTACAATGTATAACGAAAATCAAATATGAGTTTACACAGTCCCATAAAAGGGTATAAATGACGATTATTGTACAAAATTGTCGTCTATACCCCTTTCTTGAGAGGTATAAACGGAAATTATGGGCATAAATGTTGTCTATAATGGTCTTTTTTTTAGTTCATTCTATTTTATGCATTTTTTTATGTGAGTTGATTTTAGATTGACACATTTTATCGGTTGCACTTTGTTTATGATTTTTTATTTTTAGTAATGTATGGTGAGAACCCAAAGAAGATCCCCACTGGACACGAACTTAACCAAGTGGTTAAGTAAGTGTGAAGGTTCACTTCTATAGGACAAAAGGAAAACGATTATATGGTGATTATGGTTAATAGAGCGAAAATTAAAGAACAAATGAAGCAAAGAATGAAAGAAGATTACCGAATTGGAAAAGACATAAACAATAACATAAAGAAGGAATGTAAGTAAATGAAAGGAAGGAAAGGAAAAAAGGTGAAGGAAGCTTATGGAGAATGGAGAGAATGGTCACACTACTTGGAGGGTGGGAAACCCAATATAAGTGAGGAAGATCTGCCACTTAAAGTGCTCACACAACTCAAGATAAGACCCAAAATACTAGGAGACTAAGCTCAGTAATCACTTTTGCAGAGTTTCCTTTCTATTTCAAAATTCAATGTCGCAATACATGAGGCAAGGCACCCTATTTATAGTGAGGGGTGCCTTGGCGAGCAAGATGGGTGAAGGGTAAGAATCGAAAGGGAAAGGGGCGGCCTAGGGTGTTGACTAGGGTCAAAGTCACCCCTTAGGCACAACTTCTAGAAGGTAGGTTAACCTTCCTAAACCTAGGTGCCTTGTCTTGAAAAGTGGGCTTGGCACAAACCCATTTCGCTAAGTACACTCCCATTATGCTATGTGAACATACTATAACCTATTCTTCTATTTGGACCCCCAAAGAGAGTCCAATTTATTTACAAATATTTTTTTGTCTTATAAAAAGAACAGAAGAAAGAACATTTGATGTTTTGTTCTATGCCCGATTCTTCTTCTGCTGAGGTCCTTCTGATATTTGGTGGAGTCTTGTCTTGAATGTTGAGATGACTAATCCTAGTGTGAATTGTCTCTTGTATCCTTGGTCATCTGCTTGGCTAATTGGGTTGTATCAGTTTTCCCTTCTTAACTAACTTGTTCATTTAAAAACCCAACTAGATGAATAAATTCAGACACATTCATGCAAAGAAGCAAAATATATATAGTGATAAAATGTATTACAAACACTAATACATATTCCTAGCTTTCTAATTCATATACTATTCATTAGCTATCCTAGAGTTATAGTAATTAACGAAATATATGGCTCAAGCATTTCTCACATAATCTAAGGCTTCCAAAGGCAGTGGTTACTCATCTGTAAAGAACTGCATTACAAAATAAGGTTCAAATTAGTGTTAAGATAAATATACTTTTATTATAAAGAATAATTTAAATATTATTACATACTTTCAATCTTTTCGAAGGCCTAGTCTTACAATGGTAACCATCCATTGCATAATGTAGTAGCCACACTCATAGCCTCCGGTTGTTTATTACACTACAATTTAATATAAATTAAAATTTAATATTGATATTTTGATAAACAATGGAAAGAAGAAGACAAAAATTACAAACCTTTAGGTTCAACCATGTTAGGTTTTGATAATTTGCATTGGGTCGACTTCTGAGTATGTTATATCTACACCATGCCTTGATTAATAGAAAAAACCTTGTTAGTAGATGTTTAAGTATTATAAGCAGGTAAGTTTATAATGTAATTACACATAAACTATTTGCTTTAGATGTGTGGATGGCTTCTTGTGCAGTGAACAAGACCACACAACAATGTTATCAACTACGAATAAAACAAGTAACTACTAGTGGCCGTTACATCATCCATGAAAATAGTTAGTAAATATTTAAAACATGAAATACTAATAATTGACGACTTATAATTGAACTTACTCCTTAATATAAGGGCAAAGATATATTTGTTTTCCCACTTCAATCAGAGTGTTGGTGATGTATGACCGAGTTTCATCTTTCTTTGCTTCAATTGGATTAATGAAATAGGGATCAAGGAATCCATAGACATCTTGATTCCCGTCATTAATAGAAACTCTAGACAAATACCTGCAAGTTATTAGTTAAAGCATAATCAATAATAATTTAACATAAAGTAAATTGAAATATAGGTGAAAGATACTTACATCATAAAAATTGAATGATGGTTATATTGAGCTGCAAATTATAATACATCTGACATTTATATATACAGAGGGATGTTAGTGTTTCTTCCAAAAAAAGGTATCATCCCATGGAACCTCGAGTGGGTTTGTACCAATAGCCTTAGCAGTGATAATACAGAAGCTATAGGATCATCAATGGTAACCAGAAGCTTCTTTTGTGGACTTGGTTTTCGATGAGGTTTCTACAAAATAAAGAACATTTATATTAAATTAAATATAATACATAAATATAAATTAATATTGGAGTCATGTCTCCTCATCAATATTGGAGTACTTTGAACAAAGATTTAGGCCTTTATAAGGTCCAAAAACATATTTCGTCGTCAGCTATGCTTTCAAGTGATAAAATTTAATGGCGACCGAAGATAGAGCATTTGATCTCAAACTCTCCAATTAGGGATATCAAAATGTGTATGCAAAAAAATATACCATGAAATTAAAATTGATAAATTAATATTAAAAAACAATATATGGTAACAATAATAATGTATACATTACCAGGATATCCTCCCATAGCATGTTCTGGTCGACCTCTGTCATATGATCCCATGAAGGTGTCAATATGGAGATCCTCTCACGAGTAACAACTCCAAGATAGTTGCTGAAAGTATATATCAACATTACGACTAGAAGCCACTTCGGTGCTGACGTCAATGGTGACTGGTGTCATGTCATTACTAGCACGTCTCAATGAGACGCCTGAGTCTAGTAGGTCCTCTGGTGGATATTCCAGAAGGGTGGGTAGAAGAAATCGGAGTCTTATCGTCAACCATATTTCTGTTAAAAAATTAGGTAACAAACATTAGTTAAATTGCATCGAAATAAATTCATATAAAACAAATACATAAAATATTAACTCAAATATTTCTAAATTCATACATAGTGGGTTGAATGTTCATATGTAAATTCCATCACTAAGGTATTTACAGATTGCATGTACCACATCAACTACATTGTCATCTTTATTCATTATCATTGGTGTGAATGAACAGGGGTCACCTTGTTCACTATTAGACAAGTCATCATTAATAGCCTCCCCTTGTTTTTTCCCGCGTAAAACAAAATACCAATGTTCTAACGTAGGATCTTTGACGTAGAAAACCTAAGATGTTTGTTGAACCATTATAAATTGCTCATACCGATAACCTATCTTTCAAAAGTCCACTAATGTGAATCCTGATTCATACTTTTTTACCCCACTCTTATTTTCAACCCATTTACACTTGAAAACTGGAATAGAAAACTTAGTATAGTCAACCTCTCATATTTGTTCTATAATACCATAGTATGTCATTGATCCAACTATAGGATTTGCATCTTTTGAAGTGCAAAACTGCATTGACTCAGCTTCAAGAGTAACACCACAATTTTGTATTTTACTCTTTTCATCCATAAACTTCGTGTAAAATATACAATTGTTCACTTCGTAACCTGTACAAGAAATTACATCAAACATCAATCCAGAAGCCAACCAGGTCATGGTCTCCAATGTTGTTGAATCCTTTAACCCCTTGTATTTAAACCAAGGCATAAAAGTTCTATTATGTTCCATCAAGACCCATTTCTCTGGTTGCCTTGGGTTATTCACCTTCACAATGGATTTATGAGCATATATATATAAGGTATAACCTCATCATTGTTATTCAATATATACAAATATGCTTACAAGACTTCTGATCAAGATTTATTTATCACATGTACACCACATAAACATTTACTTATAGAATGTTTGTGGTACCATGAGGTGGCTGGAAGACCTATTGGATTTTATTTTGACATGTACTTTGAACAAAGTTCAATACTTTCTTTAGCTATGTACCTTTCAGTCATTGAAGCTTCTAAACGATAATGATTTTTGACATACCTTTTCAAAATTTTCATATACCGTTCAATAGGATGCATCCATCTCAAGAACACTGGTCCACACAATCTAACCTCTCTTACCAGATGCACAACTAACCATGATGTCAAGAAAGGATGGAGGAAAAAACATCTCCAATTCACACAAGATAACAACAATTTGATCTTCAAGTTCATCTAACTTTACTAGATCAATGACTTGAAAGAGAAAAATAAGCACAAATGAGTTATGGTATGTCTAACATTTTTTTGGTAAGATACCTTGAATAGCTACTGACAACAACTGTTGCATCAGAATATGACAATCACGAGACTCAACCCAATTAGCTTCAAATCTTGCATTGATACTAGGCTATTCGCATTTGAGGAATGTCCTTGAGGCACTTTCACACCCTTTAGATTGACAACAACTTATTTTTTTTTCATCTTTTGACAAAAATAGGCTAGGGGAAAATATGTATGCTTAACCACTTGTATTGGTGCCAACTCTCCTCGTATGTTCATCTCAATCAAATCTAAACGAGCATTTAGACCATTCTTCGTCTTCATGTTTAGGGTTTAGGGTTAAACTATCTCACACATTCTTCACAACATGCATTACATTTATACAATGTCTGACTTCTAACTTTGACCAATACAAAAGATCAAAGAAGATTGATTTTTTCTTCCATATTTTTTTTTCACAGATGACTTCTTTTTAGACTTACCGAATGTGTGGTCTATGTTATTTACCTTTTCATAAACCTCAACGCCAATTAATGGAGTTGGTGGACTGTCAGTCTCTTGATGTCCATTAAAGGCTTTTTTCAACATTCGGTAAGGATGATGACTTCTAAGAAACCTTTGATGCCAAAGATATATTGTCTTCCTTCCATGTTTCAATTATTGAGAAGCAGTGTCTTCTTTGTATATTGGACATGCTTTATGACCCTTAACACTATACCCTGATAAGTTACCATATATTGGAAAGTCATTGATGGTGCAAAATAACATCGCATGCATCTTGAAAGTTTCATTACCAAATTTGTCAAATACTTCAACACCATGATACCACATTAACTTTAAATCTTCAATTAGGGGACTTAGATAAACATCTATGTCATTTCCTAGCTGTCTTGGATTGAATATCATCATAGACAACATCATGTATTTTTGCTTCATGCACAATCCAGGAGGTAAGTTTTAAATAACTAGTAAAACAAGCCATGAACCGTGATTCATACTCATATTACCAAACAAATTCATTTCGTTTATAGCTAAACCAAGTCGCATATTTCTAGACTCTTTACCAAACTCGAGAAACTTGTCATTAAATTTCTTCAATTGAATAGAATCAGTTGGATGGTGGTACATGCCATAACATTTCCTCTCACCTGCATGCCATCTAAGATTCTTAGCATCATTTGGGTTTGCAAACAAATGCTTCATCCTTGGAATGATGGGAAGATACCACGTAACCTTCATTAGGGGTCCATGCTTTTCCATCTCTTCAATAGTATCATTGTATTTTTGTTTCAACTTATAATGTGATAACCCACACCTCAGACAATTTTCAACAATTCAAAACCCTTCCTGTATAATATACAATCATTAGGACATGCATATATCTTTTTATATTCCATACCCATCGAACAAATAATCTTTTTAGTCTCATAATTACGATTAGATAGAGTATTTCCCTCTAGAAGCATCTCCTTCAACAACTAAAGCAAATCCGTGAAGCTTTTATTTCCATCCATTTATTGCCTTCAAATTCATCAATCTTAACACCACTAACAACCGTGTGAAGTTAGTTGATCCAGGATATAATGGAGTTTCTGCATCGCTTGACATACTTCCATATCCATGCGCTTCTACAAAAGACTCATCTCCAACATCACGGATTATGTCTTCTAATCGAACATCATGTATTTCATCATGTACTACATCATCCATGGTGGAATAAACATATTATGGGGATACGAAAACACTTGGTAAATTTAATAGTTAACCATGTTCTGTCCAGGTTGTATAAGATCGTAGAAACCCATCACATAATCACATAGAAGGTGCTCCCTGATTTTGTTAACATCCAATCTCCTCTTGTTCAAACAATTCACTGGTGCAAAAAGACAAAACGAGTGCGACTATTTTAAATTTATAAGGACGGTTGTATAGCCGCATTTGATCAGCATGCACTTGTATATCAAAGAGATAAGAGTGCGGCTATATAGCCGCACTTGTAAATACCATTTATAAGTGCGGCTATTTCTTATAGTCGCACTTGTATATGGCAAAACATTAAAAAAAATTCAAAAAATTTAAAACATCGCCAATCTTGTGTGAAGGCAACGTTGATGAAGAGTGACACGGGAGCGCCAGCAACGACGACGGCAGGGGAAGCGGTGGCGGACAGGGAAGCAGCGACGGAGCAAACCAAAAAAGCTACAAGAACCCACGAAGGCAATGAAAGAGTACTGAGCAATGCAAGAAACCAAACAGTGTAAGAAAAACGAAAAAGATTTATACATGAAGAGTGCCACGGGAGTGCCAGCAGCGACGGCGGATAGGGAAGCAACGAATGACAGCCAATGAAATAGTGCTTCGAGACCACCAATGCAAGGAAAAAAACATATATAAGAAAAACGAAAACATCTATGCATATATTTGTGAAGATGAAGAGGAAGAAAGAGAGCTCTAGAAATTTACATTGGCATAAATGGAATGCAGATGCAGTAGAAGGAGATGAACTTAGAGCGCAAACGCGAAACGAAAGCAAAGACGAGAAAGAAAGTATGAAATTGTGTGTGGCGCGCTTCAAAATTTAGGGTAAAAAAGGATTTATGAATGCGGCTAAAGGTAAAACCGCATTCGTAAATCAAAACACTTTGATTTACAAGTGTGGCTATACAAATAGTCGCATTCGTAAATCAAAATAATTTAAAAAATGCCACCGCGTTTTTTACAAAAGCGGGTAGCGCAAAAGCCGCACTAAATAAAGAGTACCCTTTTCTTCTTTTTGCACTAGTGATTAATGCATGGACACCTAAACTTTACTCCATCATGACCACTATCATTGGCATTACGTTGCGCAAGTTGTATAAATTATTTTACTCCTCTTTCATACTCATCACTTATGCGAACAAAGTTAATCCAATCTCGATCCATTATTTTATATAATGGTCATTGAGGTGTTCACTAAAGCCTATGAAACCTCACGTTTTTATTATAGGTATGAACCTGTCCCATTCGAGAAGATTCACTTTTATTATAATTTAATAGTACATAACTTTAATCAATATTCCTTATATTTAACGAAATTTCGGAAGCATTTCGCATTGGTCTTCAAGTGGCACAAAATGAAAGTGGTGACACTAAATCTCCAGAATCAAATATGCACTCAAAGAATAACATGAAATGTTATGAACCAAAATTACGTAAAATATATGACATGTCAATTACAAGTTACAAACTAGAACTAATAAAATGTGATTGTTCTTCTCAAACTTTCCACCTGAACAATTCAAGACTCAATACAATTACTGTCACTACAACCTCCTCTTTTTTTCTAAAAGATGTTTTTCAAAAATTACTATTGTAGGTTATTGTAGGAGTAATAGGCAAATACATGTATTAAATCTCAAACGAAAAACTAAGGGTCTGTAATACGGGAAACAATTGTCGAGGGTCAAAAACCTCTAGACTCAATAACAACATGTATTGAAGAATTATAAATATACATGCAATATAAAATTAACAAATTTAATCATACATACAATTGAAGAAAGAATATTAATTAAAAATCAATAAATTATTTACAATAAACGAAAGCGTAAGTTGCGTGCTTCGAATTAGGGTAAATAATGGATGTATAGACAACAATTCTTAGGTAAAACCCCGACTTATACCTAAGTGTATTGAAATATACAAAAACTTTAGTAAAACCATTGAATAATTAGCACTAATAGACGACGGTTTCACCCCACAACCATCGTTTATTCCCTTTGTAATTTGGATATACATCGATTGTATGAGAAACCGTCGTCTATTTACCTTTTTTAATTTAAAAAATGTCATCGCGTTTTGATGGACAACGTTTGGCAGTGAAATCGATGTATATTAGATGTTGTAAATGAGCTTTTATGCACTGGTGATTCTTTTGGAGTATCAAAGGTAAAGTATCTCATATACATATCTGACATTTGTTGATAGCTTCAAATTATTCATCTGATTGTGGATGATAAGAAGAGATCATTGGCAATGTAATACCTTTAAGGTTTAATAAATGCTGCACAAAATTGACTAGTATAAACCTTGTCAGATCTAACATAAATGATTTAGAAAATTCATGCAACTTCAACTTAGTATCTTATTTACTCAAATAATCGATCTTTAAAGGATGAAAATGGTTGTATTTCAAAAGTTTATATACAACAACCATGATGATTGTCAACCCATGAGAAAAAAGGCAAGGATATGATGAAATCCACTGATACATCTTCCCATATCTAAATTGTGATAAGTAAGGGTTGAAGAAATCTAGATGGAAAAGTAGTTTTAGTCTTTAATTGTTGACACAAATAGTTGTGATCATACGTTATGATATATTTTTGCATAGGCAACCAACAAATTGGGCAACAATGCAAGATGATGTTTAGGCCTCATAAAATGACTAGCAATAAGAGAGTTATGTTATTAATTCAAAATATGAAGAATTAGAAAATAGTTCTAAAGAATGATCAAACAATCCTTTCAATACAACAACTCATCTTGGATCGAATAGTGTGAAACCAAAGGTGAACACAAGCATACATTAATGAAAAAATTTAGAAAGCTGTGAATTAGAGTAACTACCTCATTTTTTTAGCTTAAAAATGATTTCACTAGTTGGTTGTAAAGAAGGCATCAACAACAAGATTTTTCTTGTTAGGCTTATATTCAATTGTAAAGACATAGCCAATAGCCAACAAACTTATGTAAACAAACTTGTTTAACCAAACTTGTTGCTTTGATGTTTCTAATGATTGATCAAATACATTCTTAAGAATATGTTGATTCATTCGAATTAGAAACTTGTGACCTAAAAGATAATGCCTAAACTTAACAATAACTTCAATTATACCATAAAATTCTTGCATATATGTTAAATGTTTACTTTCCAAGCAAACAAATATGTCAAATGTTTACTTTCCAAGCAAACAAACACTTGCTATGATTATGGTTGGGTGAAAACAATGTTTAACATTCCAACTAGTGTAAGATAAATTTAAATAATTAGTAAGATAAATTTAAATAATTAGAAGAGACTTGAAAAAATGGAAGTAGAGAAATGACATAATAAGAACTTGGTTGAAAGAGAAAAGAAAATCATGGATGAGAGAGAACAAAAGAGGAATAAATAGGATTTTATCATTATTTTTTAATTATTAGAAAAATTAATTATCTTAATTTTAATTCTTTTCTACATTTATGAAACTAAATTATTTTTTTATTCATAGCTTATCGAAAGTTTTAAAATATAAAATCATTTTTTTGAATTTTTATTTGATTTTCGATAGTTAAAAATCTGGGTTGAAAAGTTAGTGTGTGAGTGTTAAAATCAATTCAAGGTTTGGAGAGAATTAATTGATATTAGTTATATTTGAAAATTTTATTCTTAATTTATAGGTTTTGAAATAACACTTATCATTAAAATGAGTGTCCTGTAACAAATATAAAATCATTTAAAATAAATTACTTTTTTAATTCATATAATATTTACATTTTTACTAATAATAGTTGTTTAGTGAGATGTTGAAAGTGTTGGACTATAAATCTTAATAAAACAATTTCAATTCAAAAGATTGAAAAATAAAATAAAATTGATGAGTTGCATTTAACAAGACTTGTGTTTAGAATTTTGCCAGAACATCAAAGTTTGTAGAACAGTCGTGTGAAAAAGCATAAAACATCTTTTTCTCAAATTATTCTTAACTAAAAATTTTAAAACATAAAATAAGATTTGTCATAATATAAAAATTGTGTTTTACAGTCTTTTTTTTATGAACGAAAGTCAAAACTTATAAAAGAAAGTCAAAATTTATAAAAGAAAAACTGTATATACATAATCAAAATAATTTTGTTTGGATAAACTTCTTTCTAAGTCCTTTTCAAAGTCCTTTTAAAAGAACATACTAAGAAAATATGAAATAACTTTTTATAATTTAAAATAATTCAACCACAATTAATAGAATTTATGTGAAATAAATTTTATAAATTAATTTATGCATAAATTTATTTTCTTTTTTCTATTCTTAGAATTGTTTACAAAAGAAAATTGTAATTATAATTTCTAGCGAACTACTTCATTTATGTCCAATTACCTACGCATTTTCAAAATTGTAATCAATATTTACTTGAAAGAAAATTCTCATATTCATGATTCCAAATTTAAATTGTTGAATATTTGGTTTATTACAAATATTAATCCTCTAATTTCGAGAGGTTGACTCAGTAACTAAGTACTCTGTACTCACACATGATAAAAGTGATCTATTTATCAACAAAAAATAGCATGGGTACATTAAAAGTGTAAACTTTATAGGGTGGGGGAGTGAAAAGTCTCTCATTTTTCAAACTCAAAATAAGTCAAATTTAAAATCTTAATTAACAAATTGTCAAAGTATCATTAAATATTAAAAGGGGTCCTTAAAAAATAAACACTTGACTGAATCAAGTAGAAAGCCTTTAAGTCTGTGTTTTGATATTGAATTAAAGTTGTGATATGTAAGTAGAAATCTGATTTTATAAACTGGTTTTTTATATTGAATCAGACATAAAATTTGTTAGGTTAACAGATTTTGGTATATGATGTTAGGGTGTGTTAAGATTGGTGACATCACAAGATAAAGAAAAGCTTTGAGGAGTTTAGTTTGGTTTAGATATGGAACGTAGAAATAGCCGCATGCAGATGGAATTCGTGGAGGTATCGATGGAGGAAGGAACCTCATCGGATTCCACGAACTTACACCAAGTTGTTCCACCACCCTACAAGAGCAGTCTTGAGAAGTTCATCACCAAGATCAAAGAAATCCTTTTCCCTGATGATCCTCTTCGCCAATTTAAGGGTCAACCACTTCACAGAAAACTAATCCTTGGAGCTCAATATGTCTTCCCTTTGCTTCAATGGGCTCCTACTTACAGCTTCAAACTCTTTAAATCTGACCTTATTTCTGGTCTCACCATTGCAAGTTTGGCCATCCCTCAGGTTACCCATCCCCATGATTTGTTTTCATCAACTTGCATCAAGTTCAGTTTTTTTCATACCCAAGATAAATTATTAATGCATTGTCATCCAGGGAATCAGTTATGCTAAGCTTGCAAATCTTCCTGCAATTCTGGGACTCTGTGAGTGTGTTGATTTTGCCTGCACTGTGGCCTATGCTTATTTATTTCAGTTCACAAATCAGAAACCCTTGCTCATTAGTGCTTTTGGTGCATATTTCAGACTCTAGTTTTGTTCCCCCCCTTGTGTATGTTGTTCTTGGAAGCTCAATGGATCTTGCAGTAGGACCCGTTTCTATTGCTTCCCTAGTGCTGGGATCCATGATCACAGAGGAAGTTTCTCCCACTGCACAACCTGATCTCTTTCTTCAATTAGCCTTAACTTCAACATTTTTTGCTGGGATCTTTCAAGCAGCCCTTGGAGTTCTAAGGTCATCATTTCCTTCTCTGCACTTTCTTTTTCACCTTTATAAGAACTCAAACTCAAAACATTGAGATGAATTATTAAAATTAAAGAAATAGATTGGTCTGAAAAAATGACAGCTAGAGGAAAGGTGTGAAATGATTGCAGGCTTGGATTTATCATTGATTTTCTATCAAAGGCGATTCTTCTTGGGTTCATGGCTGGATCAGCTGTAATTGTAGCTCTGCAACAGCTGAAAGGTCTTCTCGGAATCACACACTTCACCAAAAAGATGGCCCTCATTCCTGTTTTGAGTTCTGTTTTTCATAATACAGATGAGGTTCATCCTAAATTTTTTGCTCCCTTCCTTCTTCATCTCACTATACTTTATTACTCTGAATTTAAATTTTATGTTACTTTTTTTTTGCAGTGGTCGTGGCAAACCATAGTTATGGGGATTTGCTTCTTGGTATTACTGCTGGGTGCAAGACAAGTGGTATGTTTTCTTACTCTTTTAACTATATAACTAAAAGCTCATACCAATTTAACTTTAATAATTTATCACTACACAAAAATTATTCAATAATATTTCTTAGATTACATGAGAAATTTAATATACAACATAATTAAAATATTAAATGAGATGCGAACCAAGTCTAAATATTAAACATTCTTTTGTATTCACATTTTTAGTTTCTTTATTTTCTCAATCAAGTTATATTTCAAATTAAAAAATATAATTCAACTATCAAATAAAATTTGGATTGGACTAAGAATAAATGTTAGTATAGAACAATTAAATTGGATTTGGAGTAAGACGGAACATTAAAATTCACATGAACAACACATTTAAATTTAACATTTTTTTATTTTCATTTTCTATCATTTCTTTATTTTCTCAGTCGAAATCATTATAAATTACAAAATGCACATACTTACTATATATATAAGTAAATATTAAAATAAAAAAAGATAATTTAAATGACTATATTTTTTATATTGTGTTGTTTAAATGATATAAATATATATAATAAGATTGTAATTCAAATATTGATTATATTAAGTAATCTAATATTTAAAAGTAGCAAATTTCTATATTCATCTCATTATAAGTATTAATTAATTAAGGGTTAGAAAATATTTAAAATGTTATGTTTGTTTTTATATTATATTATATATATTAAAAAAATTAAGAAATAATACACCAGTTATCACAGTGGTCCATTAGTTGTCCCTACTTGTTTGTATTTTTATTATCTACATTTTTTTTTTATAAAAAAACGAATCTCGTAAAAAAGTGAAATTCTCTCTTGACTTAAATATTCTTTATTTTCTTTAAAGAAGAGTGGCTAAGACCGTAGTCAAAGTGATTCAACTATTTTAATTTCCTAATGGTCACATAGTGTACAAGTATAATTATAATATCAAATACATTACTTGCTAGAAATTTCTAGGACTGACTCTAATAAATTTAAATAACAATCAATACTATATATTAAAATTTAAAATAACGACAAATATGTATTATTTTTTAACATTTAATTAATATTTATTAGTATTATTCTTTAAATTTATCTTTTTCTATCAGATTATATTGCTTATATTTTTTATTTGTTTTCCTCTTCACATGTTATTTATCATTTTGGTGTCTATCTATTATTTTTCTAAAATTTATGTGACTTGTCCTGAAATAAAATAAAAAAAATTGATACGTATATAGAGTATTTTAAAGTATTAAAATATTTTAAATTTATATTTAAATTTGATATTCATGTAATTATAATTTATTTAGTATTATTATTATTTGGTATTAAAATAAATTATATACTTTCAACATTAATGTTATGTTTGATTTGTTTTAATGCTATTTTGAAGTTGACAAGACACAAATTTCATATGCATAGAAATACTTTTAGATAAAAGAAACAAAAAGTAAATAATTTTTTTATATAAATTGAAATTTGATTAATTTGTGAAAGGATCATTTCTTATTAATTATTTTATTTAAAATTTAATTTTACCTTTTGAAAAAATGATTTTATTTTTGTTTCAGAATTTGTTTTCTTTTATGAAAAGGTTTTTCCAAATAGGTTAAGGGTACTGAGTAAGTTGTACCGAACTAAACTTGTGTAGAGCATAAAGAAACCACAGTTATTCTGGGTCTCAGCTGGTGCTCCTCTTTTGTCTGTCATCATTTCTACTGCCCTGGCTTTTGCAATAAAGGCTCAACGTCATGGCATCAGTGTGGTAAGTCTCTCCATCCCAAGGCTTCTATAATCAATGTCACTCAATTTTAAGAGCTTCTTATAGTTTAAGATAGACATAAAAATAAAAATATAGTAGATAAGTGAATGTAAATTTTGATGAAAAAAATGCACGCCAAGCAACGTTTTTGTTTGTTATAATTTTATTACAAACACAAAGATCTCTTAAATAGAGATTATAGGGGAGACACAATAATTAAGCTTATTTACTAAAATAGGTGTCTAGTAAGACCAACCCAATTGGTCCTGACTTCACACTTAACAAATTTACGATTTTGTAAATTTGAATTAGATTTAAAATTTCCTTATTCTTAATACTTGTTAATGTCACTCTAAACCAAATGTACTGGTACTTGTTGGTGTGGTTGCTAGATTGGAAAATTGCCCAGAGGAATAAATCCTCCTTCAGCAGATAAGCTACTCTTTCACGGAGATCATCTGGTTCTAGCCATCAAAACTGGCCTTATTACTGGCATTTTATCCCTCACAGTAAGTTTCATCCTTCTCACAAACATTTATTATTTCACATGTGCTATTCATACAAAACATTTCTCACTAACAGTATAAAACATCGTTTATGTATTTATCTCTTTCTATAATATCATTTTTCACATCTCATTTCTTTCTTAGTTGTCAAAATTCACTGTACAAGTTACTGTGTGTATACCATTCTCCTATTTATAGAACTAAACTGAGCATAGATCACGTTTTTTCTTCTACTTGGAACTTGGTTGGTAGTATCAACAGTAGTTGAGCCTTGGTATTTTGAAACAGGAAGGAATTGCAGTGGGAAGAACATTTGCTACCATAAGAAACTACAAAGTGGATGGAAATAAGGAAATGATGGCAATCGGATTCATGAACGTGGTTGGCTCCACAACATCCTGCTATGTTACAACAGGTTGGAAGTCCGTGGCCTAAAAAGCCTTGTAAATTAGTGAAGCTCATGTATGAAGGTGTCAAAATCAAAGATATTATTAACCCGTTTAAACTATGAACTTCAGGATCATTCTCTCGCTCAGCTATCAATCACAACGCAGGTGCTAGAACAGCAATGTCGAACGTAGTAATGTCTGTGACAGTCTTGGTGACACTACTGTTTCTCATGCCATTGTTTCAATACACACCAAATGTTATATTGGGTGCAATCATAATAGCAGCAGTAATTGGCCTCATTGATATTCCTTCTGCTTATCTCATTTGGAAGATAGACAAATTCGATTTCGTTGTCATGTTGACTGCATTCTTTGGTGTCATTTTTATCTCAGTCCAGCTCGGCCTAGCTCTTGCAGTAAGATCATTGTTTCTGCAATTTTTCTTGCAAAGCTTACTTATCAATCATATTAGTTTTGGAATTGCCATTATGTTGAATGTTCTTAATTTTTAATTTTCTTGACACTTGTCTATGCTAAAAATGCTAACGATGTCAAATATATTTGTTATTCACTAAAATTTATTCAGATTCGCAACTCAAGTGAGTCTCACTCCCTGTTGTTTTTCTAATTTCATGATACTCAATGAATTTCAATCAACAGTGAAGAGTGTATAATGGCTACTAAGACCCGTTTTAGTTTTGCATGAATCACATTTCTGCATTTTAGAATTTAAACAATGCGATGAGAAACTCCAGATCAATCATTATGTGATCTGTGGAAACTTTTGGGACCCTTCTTTGCAAGTTGGGGAAAAATATTACGAGCTCTTATTTCTTGATTTAACATTCTAACAGCTCTTTGATTAATCATGGTGATTGACAACAGAAATACGATCTTGTTGATCAGGTCGCGTTATCAGTTTTAAGGGTACTGCTGCAAATTACAAGGCCTAAAACAGTAATGTTGGGGAACATACCAGCAACAAACATATACAGAAATATTCATCATTATAAGGAAGCTATAAGAGTACCTGGTTTTCTTATTTTAAGTATAGAGGCTCCCATCAACTTTGCAAACATCACATATCTCAACGAGAGGTTGACTTCATATTTACAGATTTTATAGGCTTTTTGAAACTTTTCTATTTGCATTGGTTATTTATCTCACTGTTATTTAACCATTTACATTTATTCTTCAGAATATATCGGTGGGTAGAAGAAGAAGCTACGATAAAGGAAAACGTCTGCCTTCAATTTCTGGTTCTTGACATGTCAGGTAACTAAATGAGTTAATTATGATTCTTTATATGCAAAATGGGATACACATTCAGTAATAAATGATTTACATCAATGATATGATCTTTGGGATTTGCAGCTGTGAGTACCATAGACACAAGTGGAGTCTCACTTTTCAAGGACTTGAAAAACTTATTGACAATAAAGGGTGTGGCGGTAAGTATGCTAAACTCTGACAAACTTGATCATTACACAACTTGACAACTAAGAATTAAATCTCAACTGTCACTAAATTGAATGAATTGTGACAGATTGTGTTGGTGAATCCTCTAGCTGAGGTCATAGATAAGCTGAAAAAATCAGATGATGGTCATGATTTCATTGGAGCAGAATACCTTTTCTTAACAGTTGGAGAGGCTGTAGCTTCCCTTTCATCAGCAATGAAGACCAAAACACCAACCATGGAAGAAGAGGAGGCACAGGCAATTGTGACTGAGTACTGATTTGTAATAAAGATAGCAGAAAAAAAGTTTAAAAAAGAAGCAGCAGTAGGGCAGTGGCAGAGTGAATAGAGTTGGTATGGACTAACTAATGCAACTAGTTTAGAAAAGTTGGTTCCACTGAAATTGAAACCGTGTCTCCTAGATTTTCTTCAAATTCACAAGCAATCCTTGAAGGGGTGACTTGAAGTGGTGACAAACTGTTGGCTGTGAACTTAGACATAAGAAATATTAGCAACACACATTTTTGTGATGCTAGCACTCAGTAATTTAGACATTCAAGTAGATTTCCATGCTCTGACTCAACAAAAACATGTTGTGAATATCTGATGTATATAAAAGAACCCTCAAAAGAATTGACTACTCAAAGTAACAGTGCTACTCAATCAATGTACATAACTGTTAAAATTTAATTTTGTTGTTGTATTTCTAATTCTATTAGTGTTTCTCTGTTTTCTGTTTTGGGCTTTTTTTTTTGTTTTGGGTTTTTACTATTGCATAGAAATTTTTGCTCTTTGTAAATGTTTACTAGTGTACCTTCATTTTCTGATTAATAAAATTCTTTTTACTCATCTTTTCTCTCTTTGGAAGTTTCTTCTTCCCGTCTTCCAAAACCTCTTTGTACTCACGGTGGCTTGATTTCAAACACTCAATATTAGGATTCTTGGTTTAGCACACTCTTCCTTATTAAGTAATTACTTTTATGGTGGTATCAGAGCTCTTCCTTTGAAGAACTTTGTTGCGCTTCTTTTCTGATCTCTTCTTGATTCTGTTTCGCCGTTCAGTTGAAGAGAGGGGGGGGGGGGGGGAGTGGGTGGGTTAATTGACCTTTTAAAACTTTTGTGCAGATTCAAGTTTTATCACAGTACACAGAAAATAAATTGATTTATTTAGTAATGAACATATTTAATTTTTACACTGTTTATGTATTAAAGCGTTTATACCAGTCAAGTAATTCTTGAAATTATGCAGATTGATTTGCAAGCTATACACACACTGATTTTAAGAGGATATTATGTAAAACAGAATCAGTGACCTCCAATTTTTTAAGCAAGTGATAAAGGTTCAATTATTAGCTTGACAATCAATTGGGTAACCTATCACAATCAAAAAATTCCAGTTGTAATTAACAGTTCATATATCTTCTTAACAAAATCAAACTTTTGATTTGTAAAATCTTTCAAGAACACATGCTAATTCTCTGTAAATCCTTAATTCTCTGTTGTAAAACTTGTTTTCTTGTATGATCCATCTTTAAACACAGGAACAAGCTTTCTTTTTATAGAAAAACAACTTATAACAGATTTTCAAAAAACAGTTAAAGTTGTTATAAAAAAGAATAGATTGAAAATAAAATGAACAAATTTATTTTCAAAAGTAGTTAGAGAATTTGTTATGCGAAGGAGACTTAGTCAAACACCATGGTGCAAGGATAAAACGAAAAAAGCCTTTTAAGAAACATGGCACCAGACTAAAAAGAATCCATTCATTTACACATGAACAAATTTATTTTCAAAACGATAACAGAAAAAACTTGACTATTGAAACACAGTCGTTTTGATGGAATGAAGACTTAGTCAAAATACATGATGCATAAAACCTGATTTTCAAAAAGACTTAATCAATGCATCAGTTTAAGAAAAAGAATCTATTCATTTAGAAAAGAACAGATTTATTTTTTATGCAGTAAGGGTGTTTTTGCAAAACATGTGAAAAACAGTTTCAGAAAACTTGTGCTTGCTCTTATCACATGGTCAGGGGTTAAGAGCTGAGTTACCTAGCAAAAAGCCTACTCTAAACTGTTGAACCAAGTGGTGTTCAAGCCTTGAAGAATCCAAACCCTTTGAAGGATGTTGAAGCCTCTGCTGTGCTTGATGTTGCTGTGCTGGTTTAGCTTAGTTCTGGGGTAGTTTGAGTGTTGTAATCCACCCTTTGATTAAATTTAAAGCATAGGCATTCTCAATCTTTGTGAAAGTAAAATGTTTTCAAACTAAGTTAAAACAACCGATTGTTTTGTCGAAACAACCGATTGTTTATACTTAGGTGTTTTGAGAAAAAGATTGAAAACTTTTTTTAAAATGGTTGAACTGTTAAGAACCAAAACAACCGATTGATTCGAGGAAACAACCGATTGTTTGTTTCGGGACCATAACAGAAAAACTGTTTTATCTTTGACTGAGCATTAAATGTTTTAACTGCTTACGCTCCAGTCATTAAATGCTTTGACCAATCTTTTAATGCAATTTAAGAGTTTGTTAAGATTTGATAACAAACTACATCTTTGAATAAATTCAGAAAAACAGATTTGACAATAAATCTTTGACAAGTTTTTGCTAAGAGTTTTTGAGTTTTTCAAAGAGCTGAGATTGCTAAGAGTGTGTGATTGATCAAAGTTGTGGAATAGGATTTTGCTTGTATTGATTTCAGATTATCTTGTGTAACAAGTGTAATCCTTGTACTCTGTGAAACAAGTTTCGTTTCTGTGTTTGCTAAGATTGGTTGTGTGTTCTTGAGGGGATCAAGATCAGCAATCTTGGTGTAGGTGTGTTGACCAAGGAGAGTGTGTTTCTTGAGGTGTTCAAGGTCATTCTCTTGGTTGGTGTGTAAGTGATCAAGGTGTGATTGCTTAGTGGATTTCCTCAGGGTTTCTGAGAAGACTGGATGTAGCTCTAGGTTTGGAGTGAACCAGTATAAACAACTGTGTACAATATCTCTTTCTCTAACTCTTTAAATTCAGTTTTATTTGTTGTTTGCTGGTATAAACAACCGATTGTTTCTGTGAAACAACCGATTGTTTTTCTGGTTGTGCTGATTTTGTTTGTTGTTTTTGGTAAACTGAATTTCTTATCAATAGTTTCCTGAGATAAATTCATTCTTGTTTTAAAAGTTTACGAAAATTCTCTTTAAACAATTTACCCCCCCTCTAGTTTAAAGCCATCCATTCTAACATAAACAACCTCTAAACTAAACCTAAGACATTCTTAAAGCAAATGTAAATAAAATGAAATTTACACAAATGGCTTCATCAAACACATGTCTTGAAGGGGTAACAACCATCTTCAACACTTTTTTTCCCTTTTTACTCCTTTATTTTTTCTG
The DNA here is from genome assembly GCF_000499845.2 of Phaseolus vulgaris. Lineage (NCBI taxonomy): Eukaryota > Viridiplantae > Streptophyta > Magnoliopsida > Fabales > Fabaceae > Phaseolus > Phaseolus vulgaris. The sequence goes on along the minus strand of NC_023758.2, from coordinate 17,624,417 downwards.
GACAGTTTTCAGCATGAAGAAGGAAGAAGAGGAATCAACTCCAAATTATCTGTACCTCCATCTAAACAAGAATCCAACTACTCCTTTTTTCCTCACCGATGTTGGACTTTGAAAATTATCATTCATGGAGTTGATCGATGCTCACGGCATTAAGCGCCAAGAATAAACTCGAGTTCGTAGATGGAACCGCTACACAACCAACAAAGACAGATTCCACCTTCTCAACATGGAATCGGTGCAATAACATGGTGGTCTCGTGGCAGGTGTTGAAGATGGATGAAGCTCATCTCTACCTTGCCTTAGTGTGTTTGATGTAGTTTTTAGCTAGTTTGCTTTGAAGGTTGCAATGTGTCTTAGATGATCTTGTTCGTTAGGTTTGTGTGTATTCAAGGTTGCCTTTCGCTTCATGACCCATCCTAGATGCCAAATCAAGGTAGTAAGATCAAACACATAATGAGGTTAAATGGTTTTGGAAATTTTTTTTAAAGTTTTCTTAAAAGGTTTGATTCAGTAAAAAAATAAATCTGTTTACTTGAGAAACAATTGGTTTATTTTTGCTCTGTTAAAAGGCTTTTCGAAATTCTGTTAGTGCACCAAAGGTAAAGCTCAGTCTGTTATTTCAGTTAAGTTGAGCTGGCAGTTTTGTTAACATTTAACCTGTTGTTTTTAGAATCAATATCTTGTTCTTATAACTGCTCTGAAACTGTTTTTTGAAAAGTGGTTAAGAACTGTTCTCTATAAAATAAAATGCTTTTCTCACATGAAGGGACGCTGAGTAATCACAGTTTTAACAGAGATAAAACATTTCTTGTCTGAGAAAGAGAATTGAAAAGGTTTTGCAAAGGTTTTCAATAGAAAATAGATGTGTGCTTGTTCTTAAAGAACCTTGTGTTGGATGAAGGTGTTGGTATTGTCTTGGAGCAAATAGAACAACTGGTTTATGTTCTTGCAACAAAATTTCAGGTGTAATCTTTCCCTTATTCGTTCTTGTAATAGGTGTAAGTGTGAGTCACTCTTTGATAGGGTTTCTTGGAGTGCAAGGTGTGCTGGAATAGTGTTTTTCAGCCTTGTTTGTTGAAGTTCTTGAAGGGTTCAAGAATTGTTGTGTATGCTGTAATTGATTGTATCTGTTTTAGTGAATTCCACCTTGGAGTAAGGTGAACTGGACATAGCTCTTGATGAGTGAACCAGTATAAAAATTCTCTTGTGTTTCTCTTCTCATCCCTGCACTTATTTTTGAGTTTTCACATAATCTGTTAAGAAAGGAATCTGTTTTTTTGAATCTAAATCTGTTAACTCTGGAACTGATTAAATATGCTATTTTAGCTTGTTAATCAATCTTCTAAACATAAATCAAGCTGCTGTGTGAATCTGTAATATGGCTAAAGTGTGAATTGTTTTCTTTGACTGAACTGTAACATTTGCTCATTCCTATAGATGTTTTGTGTTAAGTAAAATTGATTAATCTTGTGATACAATCTGCATCTTTATAAGCTGTAAAAGTTAATCAATTTGTTTTTGCTATTCCTGCTAGTTGATCTAAACCTTGTTGATCAAGTTTAGTTTGTGCTAAAGTCATTTGTAAAAACAATCTGTTTCATTTAAAATCAATATGTTCTTTTCACTTCTGTTACACTGTAAATCAGTTTCTTTTGCGAAAAATTTGATAAGCTCAATTCACCCCTCCCCTCTTGAACTTAGACACTGCTTAACTCTAACAATTGGTATCAAGAGCTAGGGCTTGTATTTTGCTCAAGTGTATGCATGATGTCTTAGTTTAAAATGCCTTTTGCTTAAGGTGCGTCTATTAATAGACCTCCTATGTTTGGTGGTGTTAACTATGCTTTCTGGAAAATTAGGATGAAAATTTTTATGGAGTCTATTGATATGTGTATTTGGGATGCAGTGGTCAGTGGACCTTTTATACCTATGCAGGTTGTCAAAGAAGAAACAGTAAAGAATCCTTGGTTTGAATGGAGTGAAAGCGAAAGGAAGAAGGCTCAATATGACTTTCTAGCCAAGAACATCATCACATCTACATTGAATATGGATGAATTCTTTAGAGTTTCTCAATGTAAGTCAGCTAAGGAGATGTGGGAGGTACTAGAGGTAACTCATGAAGGGACAGATGATGTGAAACGAGCAAGGAAGCATTCACTCATTCAGGAATACGAACTGTTCGGAATGCAATCAGAAGAGAGTATTGCAAATATGCAGAAACAATTTACACATATTGTAAATCACCTCACTGGACTTGGTAAAGTCTTTGACAAGGAAGAGCTCAACATAAAGGTGCTGAAATGCCTTGATAGAAGCTGGCAGCCTAAGGTAACAACAATCTCAGAATCCAGAGATTTATCCAAAATGTCCACTGCTGCACTATTTGGAAAGCTGATGGAGCATGAACTAGAGCTGAAAAGATTGAAAGAACAAGAAACCGTGGAGAAGAGAGCCAAAGGAATTGCCTTGAAAACTACCATGGAACATGATACAAGTGAGGACGAAGAGAATCCTGAACATGATGAGACATTGAGTCTGCTCACCAGAAAATTCAGCAGATTTCTTAGAAAGAAAAACCGTGACAGAACTCAACAAAGAAAGAGGTATTCTAAATCCAATGATTCAAATTCTTCTAATTACACTGGCTTTGGATGTGGTAAACCAGATCATATAAAGGTTGATTGTCCAAACAATCAAAACAAAGAAAAATCAACAAGCAAGAAGAGTGAAAGAAGCAAAGGCAAAAGAGCATACATCTCTTGGGAAGAAAATGATGTATCCTCATCTAGTGATTCCTCAACCGAAAGTGAAGAAGCAAATTTGTGCTTCATGGTGAATGATGAAGAATCTAACTCTGATTCAGTAAGTGATTTTTCCACTGATTCTGAAAATTATGATCAGCTGTTAATTGCCTTTAAGGAAACTCATGATGAAGCAAACAAATTAGCTATCATTTGCAACAAATTGAATAGAGTAAATAGGGTACTTGAACCTAAGGTCAAAGCTCTTGAGGAAGAACTGCACAAAGCTAAAACTGAATTGGTTAACCTTGAATTAACATGTTTGCATGCATCAATAAAAACCTGTGATAATTATAAGAAGCTGGAAAAACAGGTTGATTATTTGTTAAAAACACTATCAAATTTCACCAAAGGAAGAGAAAATCTTGAAACTTTATTAGGTTCACAGAATGCTGTTTTTAATAAAAATGGTCTAGGATATAATCCCGGAATGAAAAGCAATGTGAAAAAGCTGTCCAGTTTTTTTGTTCCTTCCAAAACATGTTTTTCCTCTTTTAGCTGTTCAAATACAATGCATTCTGGAACTTGTTTTTACTGTATGAAGTCTGGACATATATCTAGAACATGTAAAGCTAGAAGGTACCTTGTTCCTAAAGGATTGGCCGATGGCTTCCTAAGGAAAGGTATTAATCATGTTGGACCCTAAACTAAAAGGGGTACCATATGTGCTAAATCTGTTTTGCAGAAGAATAGCAGGAAAAATTAGTGGTACCTAGACAGTGGGTGCTCGAAGCACATGACAGGTGATTTGACTCAATTCATAAGCCTAAAACTCAAAGTTGAAGGACATGTCACATATGGAGACAACAATAGAGGAAGAATTCTTGGAAAAGGAGATGTTGGTACTAAAGACTCAACCACTATTGAAAATGTATTGTATGTTGAAGGGCTAAAGCATAGTCTTCTAAGCATTAGCCAGCTGTGTGACAAGGGATACAAGGTTAATTTTGAAGCCAACACCTGTACAATCTCCAATGAAATTTCTGGTAAGGTACTTTTCACAGGAAAAAGGGTAAACAACATCTAACTCTTAGATATTATGAATAGCTGTTCTGAAAATGAGTGTTTGTTGTCTAAAAGTGATGAGTCCTGGCTATGGCATAGGAGGCTAGCTCATATCCATACAAATCATTTGAATAAGCTGAAATCTAAGGAACTTGTTTCTGGTTTACCAAACATAAAATTTCAAAATGATAGATTGTGTGATGCATGTGTAAAGGGCAAACAAATAAGAACCTCTTTTAAAACAAAGGATGTGATTTCTACAAATAAGGTTTTGGATGTTCTGTATATGGATTTGTTTGGACCTTCTAGGACTGCTAGTTTGGCTGGAAACCTTTATGCTTTGGTAATTGTTGATGACTTCTCAAGATATACATGGACTTTGTTTCTTGCTTCTAAAAATGATGCATATAAGGCCTTTAAGAAACTAGCTAAGGTTCTGCATAATGAAAATGAAAATAGAATAAAACAGATTCGTAGTGATCATGGGGGAGAGTTTAAAAATGCAAAATTTGATAGGTATTGTGAAAAACATGGGATCACACATAGCTATTCTGCTCCTAGGACACCCCAACAAAATGGTGTAGTTGAAAGGAAGAATAGGTCATTAGAGGAGTTAGCTAGGACCATGTTAAATGAATCTGGTTTACCTAAATATTTTTGGGCAGATGCAGTATACACTGCCTCTTATGTGCTTAACAGAACCTTGATTAGACCCATTCTTAAGAAAACTCCATATGAATTCTATAAAGGTAGGAAGCCTAGCATTAGTCACCTTAGGGTTTTTGGCTGCAAATGCTTTGTTCTAAATAATGGTAAAGACAATCTGGGGAAATTTGATCCTAAATCAGATGAAGGAATACATATTGGTTATGCTATAAATGGACATGCTTATGGAGTGTATAACAAAAGATTGCTTGCAGTAGAAGAATCTATACATGTTGTATTTGATGAAACAGATTGTATTGTGCCTAAACCTGTTCTGGATGATTTAAGAACCATTTTGCAAAAGAGTAAATCTAGTGAGTTTAATGCAACTAATTCAAATACTGTCAAAGAATCTATTGTGAATGCAGGACTGCCTAAAGAATGGAAGACTCCAAGGGATCTCACACTTGACAATGTAATTGGTAAAATTGAGAAAGGAGTCTCAACAAGGAATTCACTTAATAATTTCTGCATAACAGTGGCCTTTGTTCCACAGATTGAGCCTAAAAGTCTGGAAGAAGCACTACAAGACAGCAATTGGATAACAGCAATGCAGGAATAACTGAACCAGTTTGAATACAATGAAGTGTGGACCTTGGTTCCAAGAAGACATGAGATGAATATCATAGGAACCAAATGGGTGTACAGGAACAAGATGGATGAACATGGGGCTATCACTAGAAATAAAGCAAGGCTGGTTGCTAAAGGCTATAACCAAGAAAAGGGAATAGATTTTGGTGAAACCTATGCACCAGTAGCACGTCTTGAAGCTGTCAGATTACTCTTAGCATTTTCCAGCATACAAGGATTCAAGTTGTTTCAGATGGATGTTAAGAGTGCATTCTTGAATGGTTATATTAATGAAGAGGTGTGTGTATCTCAGCCTCCAGGGTTTGAAGACTACAAAAATCCAGAACATGTGTACAAGCACAAGAAGGCTTTATATGGATTAAAACAGACACCTAGACAATGGTATGAGAGGCTAAATGAATTTCTGCTCTCTCAAGGATACAATCGTAGCAATTCTGACAAAACTCTGTTCATAAAGAAGAAAAGAGAAGACATTATACTTGAGCAAGTTTATGTGGATGATATCATCTTTGGATCCACAAATGAAGAAATGTGTGAAGCTTTTGTTGATGCAATGAAGAGTGAATTTGAGATGTCAATGTTAGGAGAGATGAATTTCTTCCTTGGACTACAAGTAAAACAACTCAAGGATGGAATCTTCATAAATCAAGCAAAGTACTGCAAGGAGTTGCTTAAGAAGTTTGATATGGATCAATGCAAAGCAATCAACAGTCCTATTTCAACAAGCTGTCAGCTGGATCAAGATTGTGCAGGAAAATCAGTGGATCAATCAAAATACAGGGGTTTAATTGGTTCCTTATTATACTAGCAGGCCTGACATTATGTTTGTTGTATGTTTATGTGCTAGATACCAAAATGATCCAAAGGAATCACACTACAATGCAGCAAAGAGAATTCTGAAATACTTACAAGGGTCTAAGGATGTTGGATTATGGTATCCTAACAATGTATCTTTAAACTTAACTGGTTTTTCAGATTCATAGCTGCTGGAATACATAGCTCTACAGCAGAGGCAGAATACATAGCTGCTGGAAGTTGTTGTGCTCAAACCTTATGGCTAAGGTAGCAGCTAAGTGACTTTGGGATTCTCTTAAACAAGATACCTATAAATTGTGATAACACTAGTGCTATAAATCTGTCTAAGAATCCTGTCATGCATTTAAGAACTAAACATATTGAAATTAGACATCACTTTCTAAGAGAGCATATAGCTAATGGAACTTGTGATATCGAATTCATTGGCACTGAATTTCAATTTGCTGATCTTTTTACTAAACCTCTTTCTAAAGATAGGTTTTATTTTCTTCTAAATGAATTGGGCATCATTAGCTTAAGTTGTCCTCTGCAGTAAAAATTTCAATATGTTATTTTATATTTTAACGTGTTCTCTCTCTGTTTCAGAATCACAGCTGTGATTAGGAAAGATAAATATTTACTTTTCTCTCTCTCCTTGATCTTTGACTGCTTTTACGGTTATTAACCAGCAGGTATATGACAGTCATATGTGGATATTCTAACTGATTTGATATCTTGGATTTGGAACAGATTTGATTTGCTAAACTGAAATATGGTTTCAATATATTCTTGCGTCAATCAACACCTGCACTTGCTGTACCACACAAGAATAAAATTTGTAGTATATCTGATTGAATTGATTTTTTTTAACTCGTGATTCTTGAAATCTGATTTAAGCCCTATATAAATCTGGTATTGATCAATTGTTGTTCACACTCTCTCATTCCTACTACAAGCTGTCCAAGTTCAAAACATTTACAGTATTAATTTATGTTTTCCTTGATCATGTGAATTGTTACTGATTCTCTCTCTAGCTGGGGTCCTTTGATAAAACAGGTGCAGGTAACAACAGATAAAGCATGACATCCTCATCACACAGAAAGAAGAAATCCAAAGAGCAACCTAACAGCAGCCAAGGAATTCTGGAAAATTGGTTTGGTGGAGATTCTGAAGCTATGACAAGGTTCATACATGAGACAAGCAGAAAGCAAGTCAATGTGCCCAAGGTGTTGGAATTCTCATGGTTAAGAGAAGAAAATCTGACTGAAGCAAAAAATTTGCTCAAGCATCAAAAACTGAAAAGCTTCTTGGAAATGACTGGAAATGTCTATCCAGACCTAGTGAAGGTGTTCTACAACAACCTTATTCAAGATGGCAAGAATCTTGTTTCCCATGTGAAAGGAGTGAAGCTGAAAATTACTAGGTAAATATGGAGCATTGTGGGTGGGATCAAATATTCAGGATTGAAAGTGAGCAAAGGAAGCACTGCTGGGATTCAAGGATTCAATAAGATGCAGTTTTACAGAAGTTGTGTAAGAAATCCTACTGAACCAGTAGCTAGGTTTCATGCAGGAAATCTGACTTTAATTCCAAGACTCCTAGCTTACATGATTGCTTGGCAACTTACTCCTAGAGGAAGTAACCATGTTGTTCTTCATGAAGAAGATTTGATTCTGCTATACTGTATAATGAATCAACTCAAGGTAAATTGGGTAAGTACAATGGTAGAGCATATGCTCAAATCCACAAGGCTTCCTGATTATCGCTTTCCATATGCAATTTTTGTATCCAAACTAATTGACTATTTTGAAGTGGATACTGCAAATGAAAGAAATGACACCATTAAGGCAGCAAGTGAGATAGACAACTCCACTCTCATGAAAATGGGGTTTCAAAAGGAGGAAAACAGCTGGATTTTTAGAAGGAATGCTGCAAATAGAGCTAAGAATGAAGCAGCTAATCCAGGAGATGAAGAAGAAGAAAATGTTGATGGTGTGCAACACATGGATGAGTCACCAGTTCACTCTTTCGTAAATGAGGATGTTGCTGCTAGAAGCCATAATGCATTGGTTGCATATCAGGAACTTGTGTATAGAGGTCTACCACTATAACAAGTAATCTTTTCAAAGTCTTTATCCTTTATGTCTTGTTGAACAATTGGGTTTTCTGTTTTTTTTTTCTCTTTTATGCACTGGTTTCATTCTGTTTTGGTTTGTAATGGACCTATAAACTGGTTTTATTTTGAACTGTTATGCATGTCTATGGTGTGCTTCTTTTATTCCATGTTCTACTTTGTTTGATGAACGCAAAGGGGGAGAAGGACAGATGAAAGATTGCTCACATAAGTTGATGATTTGGTTCAAGCTGCAGGGAGGTAGCACAAAACTCATATACTGCTATATTCAGGTTTTATGTCTAAATGTTGTTGTGCAGTTTTTTGGAAGCTAGTACAGGGCAGGTTTTGATCATCAAAGTATGCAAAGCAAAAGGGATTTTGTCTCCATCAAACAGGGGGAGATTGTTCAAGATGGATGAAGCTCATCTCTACCTTGCCTTAGTGTGTTTGATGTAGTTTTTAGCTAGTTTGCTTTGAAGGTTGCAATGTGTCTTAGATGATCTTGTTCTTTAGGTTTGTGTGTATTCAAGGTTGCCTTTTGCTGCATGACCCATCCTAGATGCCAAATCAAGGTAGTAAGATCAAGCACATAATGAGGTTAAATGGTTTTGGAAAAGTTTTTTAAAGTTTTCTTAAAAGGTTTGATTCAGTACAAAAATAAATATGTTTACTTGAGAAACAATAGGTTTATTTTTGCTCTGTTAAAATGCTTTTCGAAATTCTGTTAGGGCACCAAAGGTAAAGCTCAGTCTGTTATTTCAGTTAAGTTGAGCTGGCAGTTTTGTTAACATTTAACCTGTTGTTTTTAGAATCAATATCTTGTTCTTATAACTGCTCTGAAACTGTTTTTTGAAAAGTGGTTAAGAACTGTTCTCTATAAAATAAAATGCTTTTCTCACATGAAGGGATGCCGAGTAATCACAGTTTTAACAGAGATAAAACATTTCTTGTGTGGGAAAGAGAATTGAAAAGGTTTTCAATAGAAAATAGATGTGCGCTTGTTCTTAAAGAACCTTGTCCTGGATGAAGGTGTTGGTACTATCTTGGAGCAAATAGAACAACTGGTTTATGTTCTTGCAACAAAATTTCAGGTGTAATCTTTCCCTTATTCGTTCTTGTAATAGGTGTAAGTGTGAGTCACTCTTTGATAGGGTTTCTTGGAGTGCAAGGTGTGCTGGAATAGTGTTTTTCAGCCTTGTTTGTTGAAGTTCTTGAAGGGTTCAAGAACTGCTGTGTACTGTTTTAGTGAATTCCACCTTGGAGTAAGGTGAACTGGACGTAGCTCTTGATGAGTGAACCAGTATAAAAATTCTCTTGTGTTTCTCTTCTCATCCCTGCACTTATTTCAGAGTTTTCACATAATCTGTTAAGAAAGGAATCTGTTCTTTTGAATCTAAATCTGTTAACTCTGGACCTGATTAAATCTGCCATTTTAGCTTGTTAATCAATCTTCTAAAAATAAATTAAGCTGCTGTGTGAATCTGTAATATGGCTAAAGTGTGAATTGTTTTCCTTGACTGAACTGTAACATTTGCTCATTCCTCTAGATGCTTTGTGTTAAGTAAAATTGATTAATCTTGTGATACAATCTGCATCTTTATAAGCTGTAAAAGTTAATCAATTTGTTTTTGCTATTCCTGCTAGTTTATCTAAACCTTGTTGATCAAGTTCTGTTTGTGCTAAAGTCATTTGTAAAAACAATCTGTTTCATTTAAAATCAATCTGTTCTTTTCACCTCTGTTACATTGTAAATCAGTTTCTTCTGCGAAAATTTGATAAGCTCAATTCACCCCTCCCCTCTTGAACTTAGACACTGCTTAACTTTAACAACAGGTCCACTATATTTTCGTCCCTATTCGTCAAAGCATTGTTTGGATGGACAAAGTTTTAGTAATTTGGAATGATCTCAAAATAAGATATTCTCAAGGTGTCACGCATTTCTAACCTCCAAATGGAGGCATCCTTGCTAAATCAAGGTGAGCTCTCTATCACTGACTATTTCACAAAATTAAGGGTCATCTGGGATGAGTTAGAAAATTTCATACGCGAACCTGTTTGCATTTGTAAAAATTGTACTTGCAATATCTCCTTTATTATTTCTCAACGAAAAAGGGAAGACCAAGACATGCAATTTTTGGTATAAACGATCAATATAACAATGTTAAATCCCATGTTCTTTTTATGGAACTTGTCCCACCTATACCAAAAAAAATTCTTTAGTAGCCCAACAAGAACGACAATTGAGTAGCAATGTTTTAGTTGCCAATATAAAGAATATTCAGCCCATGGTAAATAAGAGTAATGTGCAATCTTCTATTGTTTGTTCTTTTTGTGGCAAGAGTGGTCATAATGACAATGTGTGCTTTAAGAAACATGGTTTTCCCAATCAAGATAGAAAAACGGTTAGTCATAACAGTAATAGAAAGGTTTGCACACATTGTAATAGAACTGGTCACACTATTGATATATGCTATAAGAAGCATGGTTACCCACCCGGTCATAGATTCCAGAATGGTAAGACTTTTTCGTCAACAATATTGTCGCTCAAGAGGAGTATGGTTCTAACAACAATGAGAATGGTGATGCTCATTTTACTCATCAGCAATATCAAATCCTAACTAATCTACCCAAGCAAGCAAATGCTTCTGCTGGACAAGTTCAAGTGAATCAAGTTGGTTCTTTTGCTACTGATACAAACCAAAAAGACCAAGATTCTACCTTTACATGTAACACACATACCTTAAAAAATCTTTTACTAAATAAATATACTTGGATTTTGGACTCTAGAGCAACAAATCATGTATGTTGTACTTTATCTGATTTTTCCACTTATCATTGCATCAATTCTATTTCCATAAAATTACATAATGGCCACTATGTTACAACAAATTACTCTGGAATTGTTAATCTCAATTACAGAATTAGTCTCACAAATGTTTTATATGTTCCAGCCTTTTCTTTCAATCTTATCTCCATATCCAAACTTACTTCTTGCCTTCAATGTGATTTAATTTTTTGTTCTAACAAGTTTATCATACAGGACATCAGAACCAAAGACAAGATTGGTTCAACTGATTTTGATTAGTGGCTTATACTATTTAGATAGATCCATTACACAACATGTTTCTCCTTTCTTGAATTGTATAACTAAAACTACTAGTCGTTGGCACCAAAGATTAGGACATCCTTTTGATTAAAGACTAAAGATTTTACAAACCTATTATCTTAATATATTTATTGAAAAGTCCTACTTTTGTGATGCTTGTCATCAAGCTAAACAAAAGAAATTTTTTTTTCCTCTTAGAACTTCTCATTCTACTCACATATTTGATTTAATTCATATGGATATATGGGGTCATTGTTTTGTTATCTCTATGCATGGTGATAGATATTTTCTCACTATAGTTGATGATTTTTCCCGCTTTACTTGGGTTTTTTCTATGCAAAATAAGTCTGGAGTTAGAGCTAATGCTATGAGTTTTATTTTTTACATTGAAAACCATTTTCAAACAAAAATCAAATCGTACTGATAATGGTGTTGAATTTGTGATGAAAGATTTTTTTACTTCAAAAGGAATTTTACATCCAACTTCATGTATAGAAACACTTGAACAAAATCGCATTGTTGAACGAAAGCATCAACATATTTTAAACATTACAAGTTTTCTCCTTTTTCAGTCTAAAATCCTTGCTACCTTCTATAATTTTGTTGTCCAACATGTTGTTTCTTTAATTAATTATATTCCTACTCCTTTACTCAATAATGGAACGCCTTATGAAAAAATGCAAACAAAGTTGTGTGACATTTTGACTTGCGTATCTTTGGTTGTCTGTGTTATTTTCTACTCTTGTTGCTCATAGAAAGAAGTTGGACAACCATGTTGTTCTTGGTATCTTTCTTGGTTTTAAATCGCACACCAAGGGTTTTATCTTTCTAAACATAAAAAGTCATAAAATTGAAGTTTCCAGGAATATTATCTTTTATGAAAAAAAAAATCCATATCTTTTGAAAAATAAAAAAGATCGCAACAATCTTTCTCTTCCCATACGACAAAACTATGCTCAAACTTATGATGACATAAATGTGCATGTTGACCATGATTCTCATAATAATATTACTGATGATTGTATTTGTTGAAAATGGTTGCTGCCCCTTCAAGACATGTGTTTGATGAAGACTTTTATGTACAATTCTTGTGTATTTCTTTTTGCTTTAAGAATGTCTTTGGTAGAGTTTAAAGGTTGTTTAAGAGTAGGCTTTTTGCTAGGTAACTCACCTCTTAACCATTGACCATGTGATAAGAGCAAGCACAAAATTTCTTAAACTGTTTTTCACATGTTTTACAAAAAACACGTTTACTGCATAAAAATAAATCTGTTCTTTTCTAAATAAACATATTCATTTTTAAACTGATGCCTTGGCTAAGTCTTGTGAAAATTAGATTTTGTGCATCAAGTATTTAGACTATGTCTTCTACCTTTCAAAACGACTGTGTTCTAATACTTAAGCTTTTTCTGTTATCGTTTTGAAAAATAAATCTGTTCATCTGTAAATGAATAGATTCTTTTTGACAATGGTGCCATGGCTATCTTAAACGGTTTTCAGTTTTGTCCCTGCACCAGAATGGCTGACTAAGTCTCCTCACATAAAAAATTCTCTAACTGCTTTTGAAAATAAATCTGTTCATTTTATTTTCAATATGTTCTTTTTATAACAACTTTAACTGCTTTTCAAAAATCGGTTATAAGTTGGTTTTCTATAAAAAGAAAACTTGTTTATGAGTTTAATCATCGATCATACAATTGAGAAAACAAGTTTTGCATAAGAGAATTAAGGTTTTACAAAGAATTATCATTTGTTCTTGAAAGATTTCAAAAATCATAAGTGTGCTTGTTCTTGTTTGGTTCCAAAGCTTGGTGAGAGGTGTTGCTACAGTTTTAGCGATCTATTCTACTGGTTTAAGGCAAATTTCTGCATCCTCTATCAGGTGTATTCGTTTCACATTTCATTTTCGGTAAAAGTGTGGTTGTAGACTCTTCTTGATAGGGTTTCTTGAAGAGTGTGTATGCTGAAATAGGGTTTTTCAGCAAGTGTACCTAAGTTCTTGTAGGGTTCAAGAACAGTGGGATTTGTGTTTGTTTGAATTGTGTTTTAGTGAATTTCACCTTGGTTTAGGTGAAGACTGGATGTAGCTCAGTTGAGTGAACCAGTATAATCTCCCTTAATCTCTGCACTTAAATTTCTGCATAACTGTTAAACTGTCAAGAAATAAATCTGTTCAATTAATAATAAATTTGTTCTTTCTGGGCGTGTTACATACTGTTCTTAGTTTCTGGAAAAACTGTTTGATTCTGAAAAGAACATATATAATCTGTTAAAAGCCACTGGACCAGATTGATTGTGATAGGCTACTCAATTAATTGCCAAACTGTCAATTGAACCTTAATCACTTGCTTAAAATAGAAACTTGCTGTTTTGTGATTCATTGTTTTCTTTCTAATATCAGTGTGTGTATCTGGAAAATCAATCTACATAATCTTGTGATTAACCTGGCTGCATAAACGTTTTTCAAACACAAACAGTGCCAAAATAAATCTGTTCATTTCCAAATAAATCGATTTATTTTCTGTAAACTGTGATAAATACTGATTCTGCGAGAAACTTTTAAAAGGTCAATTCACCCCCCCCCCCTCTTGAACTTTGGCACTATTAAACCCAACAGTATTGATAACAATGATTTTCCTGCTACTACCCTTAGAATATCTAACCTAACAGGAGGATGCCCACCTATTTGCAAGATTTCCAGACTAGCAGTAATCAGGTTAGAACCAAGTATCCCAAACAAACTTTCATTAATTTTAATTCCTTATCTTATAACTTTAGACATACCATAATGTCTATTTCTTCTCGTGACGAGCCTCAAAATTATGAGGTTGCTATTCAGAAACCTCTTTGGGTTCATGCAATGAAGGATGAGTTAGTTACTGTTGTAGCCAATCAAACCTGGAGTATTATAGATCTTCCTCCAGGAAAATCTACCATTCGTTGCAGATGGATTTACAAGATCAAATATCTCTCAAATGGTACCATAGAACGACATAAAGTCAATCTAGTAGCTGTAAGAATTGATGGCTTAAACAAGAGGGGGGTGAATTGTTTGTCAAATATTTTCGCAAAGATTTTTTAAGAATGAACCTTTATCAAACAATCACAGATAAGCAATTAAGGAAAGCAATCAACCAATGATACAGAAACTATTATCAGAATTTTAACTGATTGAAATTTCGTTTTAATTGGTCGTTTATATCAGTAGTAGAAACAAAATTAAAACAAACAGTTATAAGGAGTTAGAGATAGAGATATTTACACAGAGAATTTTATATTGGTTCACTCAACCTTGAGCTACATCCAGTTCTCAAAACAACCTCTGAGTTCCACTAGTAATCAATTACAGATTACACCAGCACACCACAAAGAGGTGACCTTGAAAACTACAAGACCCACTCACTCTCTTTGCAACACCACACTCCTCAAGGTAGAACACCCTCTGACTTTGCAGGATTTCACACACACTTACAAGTTTACGAAAGTACAATTACAAGAATCTTGAAAGGAATAGAAAATACCTGAGATTACACAAACCAGGAAGTCCTATGATCAGATCTTGTACCAGTGCAAAGCTTAACAACAATCTTGCAAACCTTTTGAAAACTTCTTCCAAAAACTAATCTCAATCTCTCTTTGATCTCAAATCTGCGTAAAAAATTGTTCTTTTTGTTTTGAAAGAAGGGTTGTATTTGTAGCACTTAAAATCTAGCCGTTCAAGGCAACATTAATGACCTAAAGTAGTTTTGATCACACCCAAAATAGAATAACTTGTTGAATTAGTTAGGCAGTTACATAACCAAGTCAAAAACAATTTTAAAACCTCTAAGCCAACCAAGTGACAAACAACCGATTATTTCGATAATTCAACCGGTTGTTTTTCTCTTTGCTTAGAAAAACACTTTGCTTTTTAAAACTGATTGGGCAAGCTTTGTGCAAGTGACAAGAACTGATCTTTACATAGATTCTAAACATTATAATCTAAACCCAAACCAAAAGCAGCACAACTTTAAGCTTCATCATGGATTTGAAACATCAAAGCTCCCATGCTCTACAGTAGCAAAAGGCTACAACCAAATGGAGGGCCTGGACTTGTTGGATACTTTTGCTCCAGTAACAAAATTAACTATTTTAAGGCTTCTCTTGGCTCTTGTTGCAGCACATAATTGGGATCTTAAGCAATTGGATGTGAACAATGCCTTCATGGTGACTTAAATGAAGAAGTTTACATGAAGCTTCCTCTTGGTTTTCCAGCAGCAAATACAAATAAAGTATGCAAACTTCAAAGGTCTCTTTATGCTCTCAAGCAAGTCGGGGGCCAATGGTATGCCAAACTTTTTCATTTCCTCAAATCACACAACTATAATATCTCTGCTACTGACCACTATCTTTTTCTTAAAACATGATGGAGAAAAGATAATTACATTCCTTGTCAATGTGGATGACATAGTCTTAACCGAGAACAACCTTGCTAAAATTGATCACATCATAACCTTGCTTCATCAGAATTTCTGCATCAAGAATTTAGGATATCTTATATACTTTCTTGGACTTGAAATTGCAAGAAACAGCCCTGGTATTCACCTTAGCCAGCAAAAATACACTTTAGATCTCCATACAGAAACTGGTATGCTTGGTTGTGCACCCTCTTTCACATCCACATCACATACTCTTCGTCTTATTGTTGATAAAGGAGGAAAGCTTAATGAAGAAGAAACTACTTTCTACAGAAGATTGGTAGGATGCCTCATTTACCTTACCAATACATGTCCAGATATTGCCTATGTTGTCAACCACCTTAGTCACTTTGTATTTGCACCTACCAACATTCATTCTTAGGCAACTTTGCATGTTCTCAAATATCTAAAAGCCTCTCCTGGTGCTGGTATATTCCTCCACAACAATACCCCAAATTAGATCAAAGCATACAACGATTTTGATTGGGCTACTTGCTCCGAAACTAGAAAATCTATCACGGGCTTTTGTATATATTTGGGTGAAACGTTGAACTCCTAGAAATCAAAGAAACAACAAAACATTTTAATAAGTTCTTCTGAAGTTGAGTACAAAGCACCACTTGCAAAATTCAATGGCTTGTTTACCTATTACAAGATCTTCATATTCCTTTCATCCAACCTGCTCTCTTGCATTGCGATAGTTAGTCAGCAATCCAAATTGCTCAAAATTAAGTTTTTTCAGGAACAAACAAAGTATATAGAAATTTGATTGTCATGTAGTTCGTGAAAAACTCAATCAAGGATTGATCAAGTTACTCCCTATCTCCTCTTCCATGCAAACTACTGATTTTTTTACAAAGCCTCTTATGCATAAAACGTTCAAACCTTATATTTCAAGCTGGGAATGAAGAATAATTATTCCCAGATTGAGAGGGGATGTTAAAATATAGGGTCTCGATATTTTGACAACGTGCGTCACCATACAACTCTCCAAAAATATTAATATTTTAATAGTTTGTGCACCGACAAAGATATGTTGAAATTTTTTTCTAATTTTTTGTGAAGTTTTTTTTTTCTTTTTTCTAGCTTTCATCTGTATTTGCAATTTTTTCTTTGTGTAGTGTAAGGCCTTTTTTTCCAATGTTGTTTTGTATTTGATTCCGAATTTAGTTTTTTATTATTATTAATGTTCTCGCCGGTTGACTCAGGTGACAGGCTCTAGCTTCGGTCTGTCTCCTCTGGAATATGTTCCACGTCTTGTTTCACTGGAACATGGCTCCGTTGACAGACTCTATTGTTTTACAAATCAACAGATTTATTTTTATGCAGTAACCTGATTTTAAGAAAACTTAAGGTAGTTGAAAGAAGAGTTTTTAAAAACCTTTTTATGCTTGATCTTACCAGCTTGGTTAAGGATATGAAGTAGGTCATGAAGCAATAGGCCACCTTAAATTCACTCTAACCTACTATAACCACTAATAATATCATTACTAACGTCAAAGCAAACAATACAATTTTCTACAACAAACACACGCACTAAGACTTGTTGAGAAGAAGCTTCATCCATCTTCAACAACTTTACACACACCTCAAACACCACCTCACACAAGAACAAAATAAAACTTAAAATTTATAAAATTACTTAACTATGGAAAAACTTGGTAGTAGGTAACCACTTATTCCTACACAGGTCACCACTTAATATGACTATCTCTAACTACATTAATAGTTAGATTAGAGAATTTGACCTTCGTTTCCTCCACTAGGGTTACTTTTCACATACCTCATGCATTGCACCACCCTACACAAGAACAACACAAACCTCAAAATTTCTAAAATTAATTAACTGTACAAAAAGTTGGTAGCATGGGTCACCACCTATTCCTACACAGGTCACCACTTGCTTTGACTAACTACATTAACATTGAGATTAGATAATTGTATCTCGGTCTCCACCATTGAGGTCACTTTACACACACCTCATGTATCACCCGCAATTGAACAATACAAATCTCGCATGTTTACATAAGTGGTAGCTCTTCTATAGGGTTTTACCTTCTTCATGAGACTATTAAAACAAGGAACACCCTAAAATATGGCTTGTTAAATTTTATTAGAGTATAATTGATTGTATGTAACATATTTAGCCAAGAGAGGTTTGTGGTGGTGCTGACAGAGAATGTAAACCCTGCAAAAGGGTTGTCAAATACAAATGAATGCATACGAAACCTCTTGAATAAATGATTGTGAAATTCATAAACCATATCATCATTTTGTTCTTTTTTAATACTTCTTTTATTTTTGTAAATTCTATGATTCTTTTGATGATAGTATTTTTTTTATATTGCATATAATTGTATATTATATGCATATGTACTCTATTAATCAGGTTACGGGGTCAAACTTTGTGGACTTCTTGCAATAATTTAGGAAAATCTTCTAAAGAATGCCTATTAACATTCTAAAAAGAAAGAAATAAGGATATAAATGATCAATAAGAAATACTATTAAGTTTTCCTATATGAATAATATAACTATTTTGTCAGTTTATAACTTTCATGTTCAATATTTTAAATTCCAAATTAATTTAAAGAGACATTATGTATACAGATTTTTTTTATGCTTGAAAATTATGAATCTCATAAATTATAAATTTTAGATTTAATTACCTTATTCGTCCCTACATTTAGGGCTATTATTCAATTTAGTATCGTGGTTTTAAAAAAAATCAATTTGGTTCCTATGTTTAAAATGGTCCTTTCTATTAAGTCCCACGAAACGACATTAAATGATGCTGATGTGGCAGAGGCGTGTCAAGTGACGTGGATGGTTACATTAGTTTAATAAAAAAAATGAATTGGGGGTTAGGGTTACAGTAATTTGATTGGGATTACGAATTTTTAATTGTAAGTACAATTAGGGTTTCTGGGATACGAGGTGTGATTGTGAACAAGGATCTTGAGGTGCGATCCCGATGTCCGATCGTGAGGTTTAATTGTGTGGTTCGATTGTGTAGTGTGTTCCCGTAGTGCGATCCCGAGTCAATTCTGACGTGCAATCCTGTGGTGTGATCCAGAGCTCGTGAAGGGGCAGCGATTGAAGAACCCGAAGGCATTGTCGAGCGTGGTGTCGTTTTGGTCGTTTATAAGGTTATGAGTTTTTGACTTACTTTCAGAGTGAATTTGTTTGTGATTACTTTTATAGAAAATATAAGAGTAGTTTATGATGTAGGGTCTACCATGTGCAAGATTATTCTATGTGTGGTCCAACATTTGGTCTCTGACATAACTAAGTTAAGGATTGCTTTGTAATTTGTTTGTTATTTGTGGTCATATGTATATTTATATTTCACAGGAATACCTTTTATAAAGTACATATCATGGAATAAGCTTATTTTTAGCTTGTGGTGATGAGAATCAAATAAAGGAGGCTTTTATTAATGGAGGAAGAGGACATCCACCCTCACATTTGAAGTTCTTCCTTCTAGTCTTCTCAAAATTAAAAGAAGACATAAAATAAAGATGAGGCCCAAGCCCAAAGCCCAAGCCCAAGCCCAAGCCCAAGAAGACCAAAGCCCAAAGAGCCCAAGTCCATCCCATGAGGGGCAAGGCCAAGCTTTGAAATACTCTTGTATAGTTTTTGGAGGTGTGGTTATTAAATAAAGGAGTGTGAAAATGTAAAATAAAGTCACATTGTCCATGTGACTTAGGAGAGTGGTGTAGGTGTAGTTTTAGGAGGTGTCATAGTAGAAAAAGGTCACACCTCCCATGTGACTTGTTTTTTGTGGGAATTTCAAATGAGTTTATTTGAATTTTCCCACCTATTTTTCAGCACCTCTAGGCTATAAATAAAGGTGCTTAGCTTGTACAATTCAGATTTGAATTTTGATTAGAGAAACTATACTCAATTTTTGAGAGAGCAATTGGAGAGCTTTGTGCCTTCCTCACTTAGTCTTATCTTGAGAATTCTATGGTTACCTCAAGTGGCGGCTTGCACACTCATCTTGGAGTCACCATCCTCTAAGTGGCGTGATCATCCAACCATTCCTCCATCTTCATGAGCTTTCTCTTCTCCTTCCTTCCTTCTCTTTTAATGTTCATGTCTTAGTTTGCTTCTTTTGATTTTCAGTTCGGCATTTTCCGTTCTTAGGAGTTTTGCTTCGGTTCTTTTGCTTCTTTGCTGTTCTTCATTGTTTCTTCTTCATTCCTAGTCTTTTTGTTCGGTGCAATTCTGTTTTTGTGCTATTTGTTTGGTGCCTTTGCCTTTTCTTCCATTTTGTTCGGTCCAATTTGACAATACATGGAACTTCCATATGAGTTTGGGTTTTGGTACTAGTTTTGGTGAGTTCTTGATTATAGAACCTTGATCCAATTCTATCTTAAAGTGCCTATCTCATATCCAACTCAAGATGATTCCTAAGAATGTCAAGAATCATTCATATTGTGCTATTGGAATCACATCATGTGGTATCAAGAGTTTAGGTGTGTTCTTGTTTAATTTTTGAGTTGTGTTGCACTTTAATTTCAAGAGCTCTTTAATTTCTTGCAATTTACGGTTCTGTTTTAGGTTTATTTGAGTTTTCTTGCTGTTTTCTTTCTTTTGCCTATCATATGTTTGAGTATTTTCCTTTTTGAATCCATACAAGTTTTGTCTTAGTCTTGTTTTTCCATAATTGTCATCACTTCTTGTAGTACTTTTATTGAATTTGTTGTTTCTTGCTTTGGTGTCATATAATTTTTTCTAAGTTTGATATTTGATCCTTTGTGCATTTTCTGTTTTAGATTTAGTTCATGCTTGTATTCTAGACCTATACAAGTTCCTATACATCATTTTCCATTATGTCTTTGCTAGTTCATAATTCTATTTTCATTCCTATTAGGATTCCTATGTTTTCTGAAAACGTGCTTACTGTTTTTCCTTATTGCAATTGATTTACTCACTGGAAAATTCTAAAATTCTGGATTTGTGATCTTTAAAGTGTTAGAAAATAGTAGAAAAAATAATTACTCAAAAATTCAAAGTACACAAAAAATGATAAATAAAATACAAAAAGTGTACAATTCTGCCGAAAAAAATACGGTAATCTGGCAGCGATTTTGAAAAATTTATCTCAATTAATTGGCTTACTGTTTTTGCGTGATTCCAGTGCCATTTTTGAGCTAAGATCTTCAAGTTGATGTGGTTAAAATTTCATAATCCAGTTCGCTTTATATCATTCCAGTTAAATCAGTGAACATCAAGCACAGTTTGCATAAAAAATATTTTCCAGTAGCTAATTTTTGTTTTCTTCATCTACTCTAGTGCTTTTCTTTAAGTATTCTTTTGTGTGCCTACTTTCTCATTGAGTTCCTTATCATGGAAGAAGCTTATTTTTAGCTTGTGGTCCACCATAGTGGGACATTCTGTGATGCGAGATATGTTGGTGGTGATACATCAACATGGTCATGTGACGGTGATAGATGGAGTTACTTTGAAAGTGTTGGCATCCTAAAAGAGATGGGGTTTTTTAACTATACAAGAGGTGTGGTATTCACATGGAGATTGTGAAGAGTTGGAAAATAGATTGGAGGTTCTGGTTGATGATGGTGGTGCAATACATATGATTCAATTATTAGCAAAAATAATATTAATCTATTTGTAGGAATGATATTTAGTTTGTTTTTAAATTATTATTAATATCTTACAAAAATAAATAATTAATATTATAGTCACTTACCCATTTAGTTTTATGATGTGCAAAATTTTGTTCTTTATACATATCATTCAATTATTAACAAAAATAATACTAATGTATTTGTACGAATGATATTTAGTTTGTTTTTAAATTATTATTAATGTCTTTCATAAATAAATAATTAATATTATAGTCACTTACACATTTATATATATATATATATATGGTATTTTCTGTTACTAATTAGGTGAAATATGAATAACAAACTAAAATTACTTAATTTTAAAGATATAAAAAGATTTATACTTAAAGAAACTACTGGTAGTTTACCCTAGCTCCTCTTTGGTAAATTAAGAAGGTGATTGGTCCCTATTGGTAGAGTGACGAGGTGAGAAAATCTCGAGCTAGTTTTTCAACTTTTCCTCTGTGCTCAAAGTAATGAGATGGTGGTATCCCTGGTTTTATGTGTTACCAGGATAAAGATTTTGAACATTATGTTTTGGTGTGTAGTTTGTTAGATTGTGTGACTACACAATGTTATGTTTAAATTTTCACTGTCTTTTAGACTGTTTAATTTTTGTTGGGTTTAAAAGAAAATTTACTTGGCCAATTTAATTTTTTTTAAAATAACAATTTTTTAAAAGTAAGTGGTTATGATAATGGTTAAATACATGTTTAAGAATGTTACAATTTCTTTGAGGTTTTATAAGATTAATTGATAGGAATGCAAGAGTTGCTTTTCTAATATAACACTAACAAAATTAATCTTAGGTTTCTTAATATGAAGTCATTTATATTAAGTTGACTAATTTCTGAAATCATTTATGCACACCAATTCTTAGATTCTGAAATCATTTTTTTTCATGTACTAGGTTTTGGTCTAGATCAAGGTTCACATTCACTCCAAAATGTGACTCACTTGTGAACAGTAATTTTGAAGGTTTTAATAGTGTGTTTGTACCTGCACGTGCAAAACCTATCATTACCATGCTAGAAGACATCAGGACTTATATAATGCATAGATGGGCAAAGAATAGATTGAAAATTGTCTCATTTCAAGGATCAGTATGTCCAAAGATTTTAAGCGGGTTAGAAAAGGAAGCAAATCAAACTCAATATTGGATACCCAAGTTAGATGACAACATTGATACATATTTTAAAAACTTGTTGTGTTACTTGTTAAATATGTCTAACCAATTCCATCATCACAACTCTTCTATAGATCACCTATTTGAAGTGAGACATACATCTAACATTGGAGAAAAGTTTGTGGTTAACTTGGACATACATGAGTGCAGTTGCCAAAAATGGATGTTAACGAGAATACCATGTTGTCATGCACTTTCTGCAACAAAATTTGTCAATGTCGTTCCATGTCAACTTCATTTCATTTTGGTACAAGAAGGAAGCATATGCAGAGGTGTACAACTCAATTATCTATCCAGTGAATGGTGAACAAGTATGGGAAAAAACTGAAATTCTAGATGTTATGCCATCTCCCACAAAGAAGATGCCTGGAATACCAAAACTGAAGAGAAGGTTGGAGGCATGGGAGCTAATGAAGAACAAGACTCATTTTGGCCAAACTGGATTAAAGAAAAAATGTGGGATCTATCATAAGGTTGGCCACAATAGAAAGTTTTGCATTGAAAAATCATCTGAACAAGGTCCAAGTCCACCACGACCATCTTATTGAAGATGGATGTTGCCCCTTCAAGGCAAAGTGTTTGATGAAGCCAAATGTATTTTTCCTTAGTGTTTGTATTTGCTTTAAGGATGTATTAGGTATAGATTAGATGTTGTTTAAAGTAGGCTTTTTGCTGGGTAACTCACCTCTTAACCCCTGACCATGTGATAAAAGCAAGCACAAGCCTTATGAACATGTTTTCACATGTTTTGCAAAAATATCCTTTACTGCATAAAAAAAATGAATTTGTTCTTCTCTAAATGAATAAATTCTTTTCTTAAACTGATGCCTTGAATAAGTGTTCATTGAAAATCATGTTTTATGCATCAAGTATTTTGACTAAGTCTTCATTCAATTAAAACGACTGTGTTTCATTTGTTAAAGAGTTCTTATTATCGTTTTGGAAAATGAATTTGTTCTTCTGTATATGCATAGATTTTTTTTTTGGTCTGGTGCCATGTTTTCTTAAAAGTTTTTTTCACAGCTTTATCCTTGCACCAGGGTGTTTGACTAAGTCTCCTACATCTAACAAAATCTCTCACTACCTTTGAAAATAAATTTGTTCATTTTATTTTCAATCTGTTTTTTTTTTTGTAACAGCTTTAACTGTTTTTTGAAAGTTTGTTATAAAATGTTTCCTATAAAAAGAGAGTTTGTTCTGGCTTTAAAACGTTGTTGAAAAAGTTGGGAAAACGGGATTTTAGAATTGCGACAAAAGAGATTTCAGAGGATTGGCACGGGTTCTTAAAAGATTTTTCAAATTACAAAGTGTGCTTGTTCTTGGTTGGTTCTAAGACTTGGTTAGAGGTGTTGTCACTGTGTGAGCAAATTGTTCTACATTCTCTATCAGGTGTATTCGTTTCATATCTCAATTACTTGTAAAGTGTGATTGTAAAACTTTTCTTGATAGGGTTTCTTGAAGAGTTGTGTGTGTTGGAATAGTATTTTTCAGCAAAGTGTGCCAAGTTCTTGTAGGATTCAAGAACAGTGGTTGTGTAAGTGTTTTGAATTGTGTTTTAGTGGATTTCACCTTGGATTAGGTGGGACTGGATGTAGCTCAGTTGAGTGAACCAGTATAATCTCGTTGTGTTCAAATCTCTATTAATCTCTGCACTCTTTTACTGCTTTATTTGTTAATTTGTCAGGAATTGAATCTGTTCAATTAGAAATAAATTTGTTCTGTCAGGAATCTCTGCACTCTTTTATGTTCTTGATTTCTGGAAAATCTGTTTGGTTCTTTTAAAAAGTATATGAACTGTTGAATACAACTGGAACCATTTGATTTGTGAAAGTTTACCCATTTAATTGTCAAGCTTGTAATCGAACGTTTATCACTGGATTTAAAAGTTGAAGATCATTGATTCTGTTTTCATTGTTCCTCTCTAAAAACAATGTGAATGTAGCTTGCGAATCAATCTGCTTAAAATCAAAAATCACTTAACTGATATAATCTTTTGAATACATAAACAATATAAAAAATAAATATGTTCATTGTTAAATAAATCGATTTATTTCTCTCTTACCTATGATAAATCTGAATATGTGCGAAATTTTTAAAAGCTCAATTCACCCCCCGCCCCCCTCCCTCTTGAACTTTGACACTATTGAACCCAACAATTGGTATCAAGAGCTAGGACTTGTATTTGACTCAAGTTTGTTTGCAATAATATCTGAGTTTAAAGTGCTTTTTGCTGAGGGATCGTCTATCAATAGACCTCCAATGTTCAATGGGATGAATTATGCTTTTTGGAAAAATAGAATGAAAATTTTCATGGAATCTATTGACTTGTGTATTTGGGAGGTTGTGGTCCATGGACCTTATGTGCCAATGCAAGTTGTCAAGGATGAAGAAGTGGCGAAACCAATATCTGAATGGAGAGAGAGTGAAAAGAAGAAGGCTCAATATGATCTTGTAGCCAAGAACATCATAACTTCGTCATTAACAATGGATGAATTCTTCAGAATATCTCAATGCAGTTCAGTGAAGGAGATGTGGGAAGTCTTGGAAGTTACTCATGAAGGCACTGAGGATGTGAAGAGATCAAGAAAACATTCTCTCATCCAAGAGTATGAACTTTTCATAATGCAACCTAAAGAGAACATTGTTGATGTGCAGAAAAGGTTCATTCACATTGTGAATCATCTTACTGGACTGGGAAAGGTATTTAACAAAGAGGAACTTAACATAAAAGTGTTGAAGTGCCTTGATAGAAGCTGACAACCCAAAGTGACTGCCACATCAGAAAGTCGTGATCTATCAAAGCTGTCCACTGCTGCACTATTTGGGAAATTAATGGAGCATGAGCTGGAGCTCAAAAGGCTCAAAGAGCAAGAAACAGTGGAAAGAAAACCCAAGGGACTTGCACTGAAAGCAAGTGCACAGAGTGACATCAATGAGGAGAAATAAGATGTTGAACATGATGAAACAATCACCCTAATCACAAAAAGGTTCAGTAGATTCCTAAAGAAGAAAAGCAGAGATACGAACCAATAGAAAAGAAGGTATCATAAACCGAATGAATCCAATTCCTTTAACTACACTTACTTTGGTTGTGGTAAAACCGGGCATATCAAGATGGACTGTCCAAACAATCAATCAAAGGACAAATCAGCCAGCAAGAAGGTTAAAAGGAGCAAGGGGAGGAGAGCTTACATCTCTTGGGAAGATAATGAAGTGTCTTCAACAAGTAGCTCTTCAACTGAAAGTGAGGAAACCAATATGTGTTTCATGACGAAAGATGAAGGATCAATCTCTGATTTGGTGAGTGAATTCTCTATGAAATCTGACAATTATGATCAATTGCTTGCTGCTTTCAAAGAAACACATGATGAGGCAAATAGATTGGTTGTAATATGTAGTAAGTTGCAAAATGTAAATACTGTGCTTGCACCTAAAGTAAAATCACTTGAGGAAGAACTGCATAAGGCTAAAACTGATCTTGTAAGTCTTGAATTAACATGCTTGCATGCTTCTATTAAAACCTGTGAAAATTGTAAAAAGTTGGAAAAACAAGTGGAGTATTTGCTGAAAACCCTATCTAATTTCACTAAGGGAAGAGAGAATCTTGAGTCTATTCTAGGTTCACAGAATGTTGTTTTTAACAAAAATGGAATTGTTATAACCCTGAAAATGGTTGTTGTATTAAATCCATTCGTAGTGATCATGGAGGTGAGTTTCAAAATGCTAAATATGAAAGGTTTTGTGAAAAACATGGGATATCACATAGCTTTCCAGCCCCTAGGACTCCCCAACAGAATGGTGTAGTTGAAAGGAAAAACAGATCATTAGAGGAACTTGCTAGAACTATGTTAAACGAATCTAAGCTTCCTAAGTATTTTTGGGCAGATGCAGTCTATACTGCAACTTATGTGTTAAACAGAACCTTAATTAGACCTATCCTTAAGAAAACACCATATAAATTGTATAAGGGTAGAAAACCTAGTGTGAGTCACCTTAGAGTGTTTGGATGTAAATGCTTTGTATTGAATAATGGCAAAGAGAATTTGGGTAAATTTGATGCAAAATTTGATGAAGGTATTCATATTGGCTATGTTTTGAATGGTCATGCAGATAGAGTCTTCAATAAAAGATTGCTCACAGTAGAAGAATCAATGCATGTTGTATTTGATGAAACTGATCATAGCATGCCTAAAACTGTTATAGATGACCTGGAATGTGATGATTTAAAATCCATTTTAAATAAAAATGAATTTATTCATATTGATACTATTGACTCACATGCTATCCAAGAATCTACTGGTTCTGCAGGTTTGCCAAAAGAATGGAAAACTCCAAGAGATCTAACCCTTGATAATGTCATCCGGAATATTGAGAAAGGAGCTTCAACTAGGAAGTCTCTGAGTAATTTCTGTGAGACAATGGCCTTTGTATCTCAAGTGGAGCCTAAAAATCTGAATGAAGCACTCAAGGAGAGTAACTGGATTCTGGCTATGCAAGAGGAACTGAATCAATTTGCTCTGAATGAGGTAAGGACTCTTGTTCCTAGAATACCTGAAATGAACATCATTGGAACAAAGTGGGTATTCAGAAACAAGATGGATGAGCATGGGGTGATTACCAGAAATAAGGCTAGACTAGTGGCTAAAGGGTATAATCAAGAAGAGGGAATAGACTATGATGAAACATATGCACCAGTGGCTCGGCTTGAAGCTGTCAGATTGCTCCTTGCCTTCTCCTGCATCAAAGGATTCAAGCTATTCCAAATGGATGTGAAGAGTGCCTTCTTGAATGGTTATATAAATGAAGAGGTATTTGTTTCACAACCACCAGGATTTGAAGACCATCAACATCCAGGACATGTGTTCAAACTCAAGAAAGCTCTCTATGGACTTAAGCAAGCTCCTAGGCAATGGTATAAGAGGCTAAGTGATTTCCTTACCTCACAAGGATATGACAGAGGCACATCAGATAAGACCTTGTTCATTAAGAAGAAAGAGGATGACACAATTCTAGTGCAAGTTTGTGTGGATGATATCATATTTGGATCAAACAATGGAGAATTGTGTGAAACTTTTATGGGAATCATGAAGAGTGAGTTTGAAATGTCTATGATGGGTGAGTTGAATTATTTTCTAGGTTTGCAGGTCAAACAACTCAAGGATGGCATATTCTTAAATCAAGCTAAGTATTGCAAGGATCTACTGAGAAAATTTGAAATGGACAAGTGCAAATCAATCAGCACACCCTTCTCAACTAGTTGTCACTTGGATCCCTATTGTATCGCACTGCCAGCAGACCTGACATAATGTTTGCAGTGTGCATGTGTGCTCGTTTCCAATCTGCTCCTAAAGAATCACAATTCAATGCTGCTAAAAGGATTCTGAAATATTTGCAATGAACAAAAGAAGTTGGTTTGTGGTATCCAGGTAACATTTCATTAAGTTTGATTGGCTACTCTGATTCAGACTTTGCATGTTGCAAAATTGATAGGAAGAGCACCAGTGGTACCTGTCACTTACTTGGATCAAGCTTGATCTCATGGTAATGCAAAAAGCAGGCGTGTGTTGCTCTCTCTACTGCTGAAGCAGAGTACATTGCAACAGAGAGTTGTTGTGCTCAAATCATATGGCTAAGGCAGCAATTGAATGACTTTAGTATCTTTCTTAACAATATACCTTTGTTGTGTCATAACACGAGTGCCATCAATTTAACTAAAAATCCTATTATGCATTCAAGGACGAAACACATTGAAATTAGGCATCACTTTCTAAGAGAACACATATCAAATGGAACATGTGAGATTAAGTTCATTGGTACTGATTTACAGCTTGCAGATTTGTTTACAAAACCTTTGGCCAAAGATAGGTTTAATTTCCTGCTGAATGAATTGGGTATTATAAATGTTAATTGTGCTCTGCAGTGAAAAATTAAATTTTTTTATTCGCAATTAAACGTGTTTATTTTTTTCCTGGTACTGGTATACATTGATGATTAGGAAAGAGAAAATTTAATATCTAATCTTTGACTGATTGACTGACTTAGTGGGTATTAACCACTAAATCTTTGACGGTTTTGGTCATGGTCTTGTAACTGATTTGATGCATTGGCTGCTTAAATTTGTTAGAGTTAAATAGTGTCTAAGTTCAAGAGGGGAGGGGTGAATTGAGCTTATCAAATTTTCGCAAAAGAAACTGATTTACAGTGTAGCAGAGGTGAAAAGAACAGATTGATTTTGAATGTAACAGATTGTTTTTACAGATGACTTTAGCACAAACTAAACTTGATAAACAAGGTTTAGATCAACCAGTAGGAATAGCATAAACAAATTGATTAACTTTTACAGCTTATAAAGTTGCAGATTGTATCACAAGATTAATCAATTTTACTTAACACAAAGCATCTAGAGGAATGAACAAATTTCACAGTTCAGTCAAGGAAAACAATTCACACTTTAGCCATATTACAGATTCACACAGCAGCTTGATTTATGTTTAGAAAATTGATTAACAAGCTAGAATGGCAGATTTAATCAGGTCCAGAGTTAACAGATTTAGATTCAAAAGAACAGATTCCTTTCTTGACAGATTATGTGAGAACTCAGAAATAAGTGCAGGGATGAGAAGAGAAACACAAGAGAATTTTTATATTTTTTCACTCATCAAGTGCTATGTCCAGTTCACCTTACTCCAAGGTGGAATCCACTAAAACAAATACAATCAATTACAGCATACACAACAGTTCTTGAACCCTTCAAGAACTTCAACAAACAAGGCTGAAAAACACTATTTCAGCATGCCTTGCACTCCAAGAAACCCTATCAAAGAGTGACTAACACTTATACCTATTACAAGAATGAATAAGGGAAAGATTACACCTGAAATTTTGTTGCAAGAACATAAACCAGCTGTTCTATTTGCTCCAAGACAGTACCAACACCTTCATCCAGCACAAGGTTCTTTAAGAACAAGCACACATCTATTTTCTATTGAAAAACCTTTGCAAAACCTTTCCAATTCTCTTTCTCACACAAGAAATGTTTTATCTCTGTTAAAACTGTGATTACTCAGCGTATCTTCATGTGAGAAAAGCATTTTATTTTATAGAGAACAATTCTTAACCACTTTTCAAAAAACAGTTTCATAGCAGTTATAAGAACAACAGATTGATTCTAAAAATAACAGATTAAATGTTAACAAAACTGCCAGCTCAACTTAACTGAAATAACAGACTGAGCTTTACCTTTGGTGCCCTAACAGAATTTCGAAAAGCCTTTTAACAGAGCAAAAATAAACCTATTGTTTCTCAAGTAAACAGATTTATTTTTGTACTGAATCAAACCTTTTAAGAAAACTTTAAAAAACTTTTCCAAAACCATTTAACCTCATTATGTGCTTGATCTTACTACCTTGATTTGGCATCTAGGATGGGTCATGCAACAAAAGGCAACCTTGAATACACATAAACCTAAAGTACAAGATCATCTAAGACACATTGCGACCTTCAAAGCAAACTTAGCTAAAAACTACATCAAACACACTAAGGCAAGGTAGAGATGAGCTTCATCCATCTTCAACAATTTCCCCTTGTTTGATGGAGACAAAAACCTCTTTGCTTTGCATACTTTGATGATCAAAACCTGCACTGCACTAGCTTCCAAAAAAATACACAACAACATTTAGAAATAAAACAAGAATATAGCAGTATATGAGTTTTGTACTACCTCCCTGCAACTTGAACCAAATCATCAACTTATGTGAGCAATCTTTCATCTGTCCTTCTCCCCCTTTGGGTTCATCAAACAGAGTAGAACATGGAATAAAAGAAGAACACCATAGACATGCATAACAATTCAAACTAAAACCAGTTTATAGGTTCATTACAAACCAAAACAGAATGAAACCAGTGCAGAAAAGAAAAAAAATAGAAAACCCAATTTTTCAACAAGACATAAAGGATAAAGACTTTGAAAATATCACTTGTTATAGTGGTAGGTGATGTGATTCCAATAGCCACTTAGAACAAGATTCGAAAATAAATGTCCTCTAGCTCCCAAGGCTTTGAACATGCTTCTTGTAATCCTTTGAGGTGGACTTTGACCTCCATGGGCGTCCTCTATTTGTGCCTCCACCTCTTCTTGAGCTTGATGAGTGGCCTCCATGTTCTCTTGGGCTTGATCTCCATCAGTAGGGCTCAGCTAGCTGCTCCTGAACTCCTTCAATTTGGTCATCCAAATGTTGAAACCTGGCTTGAGTAATTTCATAGTATTCCTTTTTGTCATATGTGAGTGTATCCAGCCTGCTTAGAACTTGCCTTTCGAACATGGATAGAGGTTCACCTCTATACACAGGTTCCTAATATGCAACCAATGCATTATGGCTTGTAGCAGCAACATCCTCATTTACGAAAGAGTGAACTGGTGACTCATCCATGTGTTGCACACCATCAACATTTTCTTCTTCTTCATCTCCTGGATTAACTGCTTCATTCTCAACTCTATTTGCAGCATTCCTTCTAAAAATTCAGTTGTCTTCCTTCTTTTGGAACCCCATTTTCATGAGAGTGGAGTTGCATATTTCACTTGCTGCCTTAATGGTGTCATTTCTTTCATTTGCAGTATCCACTTCAAAATAGTCAATTAGTTTGGATACAAAAATTGCATATGGAAAGCGATAATCAGGAAGCCTTGTGGATTTGAGCATATGCTCTACCATTGTACTTACCCAATTTACCTTGAGTTGATTTATTATACAGTATAGCAGAATCAAATCTTCTTCATGAAGAACAGCATGGTTACTTCCTCTAGGAGTAAGTTGCCAAGCAATCATGTAAGCTAGGAGTCTTGGAATTAAAGTCAGATTTCCTGCATGAAATCTAGCTACTGGTTCAGTAGGATTTCTTACACAACTTCTGTAAAACTGCATCTTATTGAATCCTTGAATCCCAACAGTGTTTCATTTGCTCACTTTCAATCCTGAATATTTGATCCCACCTACAATGCTCCATATTTCCCTAGTAATTTTCAGTTTCACTCCTTTCACATGGGAAACAAGATTCTTGCCATCTTGAATAAGGTTGTTGTAGAACACCTTCACTAGGTCTGGATAGACATTTCCAGTCATTTCCAAGAAGCTTTTCAGTTTTTGATGCTTGAGCAGAGTTTTTGCTTCAGTCAGATTTTCTTCTCTTAACCATGAGAATTCCAACACCTTGGGCACATTGACTTGCTTTCTGCTTGTCTCATGTATGAACCTTGTCATAACTTCAGAATCTCCACCAAACCAATTTTCCAGAATTCCTTGGGTACTGTTAGGTTGCTCTTTGGACTTCTTCTTTCTGTGTGATGAGGATGCCATGCTTTATCTGTTGTTACCTGCACCTGTTTATCAAGAGACAATCCCAGCTAGAGAGAGAATCAGTAACAATTCACATGATCAAGGAAAACAGAAATTAATACTGTAAATGTTTTGAACCTGGACAGCTTGTAGTAGGAATGAGAGAGTGTGAAAAAACAATTGATCAATACCAGATTTATATAGGACTTAAATCAGATTTCAAGAATCAGGAGTTTTAAAAAAAAAAATCAATTCAATGAGATATACTACAGATTTTATTCTTGTGTGGTACAGCAAGTGCAGGTGTTGATTGCCGCAATAATATATTGAAACCATATTTCAGTTTAGCAAATCAAATCTATTGCACATCCAAGATATCAAATCAGTTAGAATATCCACATATGACTGTCATAGACTTGCTGGTTAATAACCGTAAAAGCAGTCAAAGATCAAGGAGAGAGAGAAAAGTAAATATTTCTCTTTCCTAGTCACAGTTGTGATTCTGAAACAGAGAGAGAACACGTTAAAATATAAAATAACATATTGAAATTTTTACTGCAGAGGACAATTTAAGCTAATGATGCCCAATTCATTTAGAAGAAAATAAAACCTATCTTTAGCAAGAGGTTTAGTAAAAAGATCAGCCAATTGAAATTCAATGCCAACGAATTTGATATCACAAGTTCCATTAGCTATATGCTCTCTTAGAAAGTGATGTCTAATTTCAATATGTTTAGTTCTTGAATGCATGACAGAATTCTTAGACAGATTTATAGCACTAGTGTTATCACAATTTATAGGTATCTTGTTTAAGAGAATCCCAAAGTCACTTAGTTGCTGCCTTAGCCATAAGGTTTGAGCACAACAACTTCCAGCAACTATGTATTTTGCCTCTGCTATAGAGAGAGCAACACAAGCTTGTTTCTTGCAATGCCAAGAGATTAGACTTGATCCAAGCATGTGACAAGTCCCACTTGTGCTTTTCCTATCAACCTTGCAACCTGCAAAGTCAGAATCTGAAAAACCAGTTAAGTGTAAAGATACATTGTTAGGATACCATAATCCAACATCCTTAGACCCTTGCAAGTATTTCAGAATTCTCTTTGATGCATTGTAGTGTGATTCCTTTGGATCAGATTGGTATCTAGCACATAAGCATACGACAAACATAATGTCAGGCCTGCTAGCAGTTAAGTATAATAAGGAACCAATTAAACCCCTGTATTTTGATTGATCCACTGATTTTCCTGCACAATCTTGATCCAGCTGACAGCTTGTTGAAATAGGACTGTTGATTGCTTTGCATTGATCCATATCAAACTTCTTAAGCAACTCCTTGCAGTACTTTGCTTAATTTATGAAGATTCCATCCTTGAGTTGTTTTACTTGTAGTCCAAGGAAGAAATTCATCTCTTCTAACATTGACATCTCAAATTCACTCTTCATTGCAGCAACAAAAGCTTCACACATTTCTTCATTTGTGGATCCAAAGATGATATCATCCACATAAACTTGCACAAGTATAATGTCTTCTCTTTTCTTCTTTATGAACAGAGTTTTATCAGAATTGCCACGATTGTATCCTTGAGAGAGCAGAAATTCATTTAGCCTCTCATACCATTGTCTAGGTGCCTGTTTTAATCCATATAAAGCCTTCTTGAGCTTGTACACATGTTTTGGACTTTTGTAGTCTTCAAACCCTGGAGGCTGAGATACAAACACCTCTTCATTAATGTAACCATTCAAGAATGCACTCTTAACATCCATTTGAAACAACTTGAATCCTTGTATGCTGGAAAATGCTAAGAGTAATCTGACAGCTTCAAGACGTGCTACTGGTGCATAGGTTTCACCAAAATCTATTCCCTCTTCTTGGTTATAGCCTTTAGCAACCAGCCTTGCTTTATTTCTAGTGATAGCCCTATGTTCATCCATCTTGTTCCTGTACACCCATTTGGTTCCTATGATATTCATCTCATGTCTTCTTGGAACCAAGGTCCACACTTCATTGTATTCAAACTGGTTCAGTTCTTCCTGCACTGTTATCCAATTGCTGTCTTGTAGTGCTTCTTCCAGACTTTTAGGCTCAGTTTGTGAAACAAAGGCCACTGTTCTGCAGAAATTATTAAGTGAATTCCTTGTTGAGACTCCTTTCTCAATTTTACCAATTACATTGTCAAGTGGGAGATCCCTTGGAGTCTTCCATTCTTTAGGCAGTCCTGCATTCACAATAGATTCTTTTACAGTATTTGGATTAGTTGCATCAAACTCACTAGATTTACTCTTTTGCAAAATGGTTCTTAAATCATCCATACCAGGTTCATCCATAACAAGTTTAGGCACAGTACAATTTGTTTCATCAAATACCACATGTATAGATTCTTCTACTGCAAGCAATCTTTTGTTATACACTCTAAAAGCATGTCCATTTATAGCATATCCAATATGTATTCCTTCATCTGATTTAGGATCAAATTTCCCCAGATTATCTTTACCATTATTTAGAACAAAGCATTTGCAGCCAAAAACCCTAAGATGGCTAATGCTAGGCTTCCTACCTTTATACAATTCATAGGGCGTTTTCTTAAGAATGGGTATAATCAAGGTTTTGTTAAGCACATAATAGGCAGTGTATACTGCATCTGCCCAAAAATATTTAGGTAAACCAGATTCATTTAACATGGTCCTAGCTAACTCCTCTAATGACCTATTCTTCCTTTCAACTACCCCATTTTGTTGGGGTGTCCTAGGAGCAGAATAGCTATGTGTGATCCCATGTTTTACACAATACCTATCAAATTTTGCATTTTGAAACTCTCTCCCATGATCACTACGAATCTGTTTTATTCTATTTTCATTTTCATTGTGCAGAACCTTAACCAGTTTCTTAAAGGCCTTATATGCATCATTTTTAGAAGCAAGAAACAAAGTCCATGTATATCTTGAGAAGTCATCAACAATTACCAAAGCATAAAGGTTTCCAGCCAAACTAGCAGTCCTAGAAGGTCCAAACAAATCCATATGCAGAACATCCAAAACCTTATTTGTATAAATCACATCCTTTGTTTTAAAAGAGGTTCTTACTTGTTTGCCCTTTACACATGCATCACACAATCTGTCATTTTGAAATTTTATGTTTGGTAAACCAGAAACAAGTTCCTTAGATTTCAGCTTATTCAAATGATTTGTATGGATATGAGCTAGCCTCCTATGCCATAGCCAAGACTCATCACTTTTAGACAACAAACACTCATTTTCAGAACAGCTATTCATAATATCTAAGAGATAGATGTTGTTTACCCTTTTTCCTGTGAAAAGTACCTTACCAGAAATTTCATTTGAGATTGTACAAGTGTTGGCTTCGAAATTAACCTTGTATCCCTTGTCACATAGCTGGCTAATGCTTAGAAGACTATGCTTTAGCCCTTCAACATACAGTACATTCTCAATAGTGGTTGAGTCTTTAGTACCAACATCTCCTCTTCCAAGAATTCTTCCTCTATTGTTGTCTCCATATGTGACATGTCCTTCAGCTTTGAGTTTTAGGCTTATGAATTGAGTCAAATCACCTGTCATGTCCTTCGAGCACCCACTGTCCAGGTACCATTGATTTTTCCTACTATTCTTCTGCAAAACAGATTTAACATATATGGTACCCCTTTTAGTCTAGGGTCCAGCATGATTAATACCTTTCCTTAGGAAGCCATTTGGCCAATCCTTTAGGAACAAGGTACCTTCTAGCTTTACATGTTCTAGATATATGTCCAGACTTCATACAGTAAAAACAAGTTGCAGAATGCATTGTATTTGAACAGCTAAAAGAGGAAAAACCTGTTTTGGAAGGAACAAAAAAACTGGACAGCTTTTTCACATTGCTTTTCATTCCAGGATTATATCCTAGACCATTTTTATTAAAAACAGCATTCTGTGAACTTAATAAAGTTTCAAGATATTCTCTTCCTTTGGTGAAATTTGATAGTGTTTTTAAAAAATAATCAACCTGTTTTTCAGCCTCTTACAATTATCACAGGTTTTTATTCATGCATGCAAACATGTTAATTCAAGGCTAACCAATTCAGTTTTAGCTTTGTGCAGTTCTTCCTCAAGAGCTTTAACCTTAGGTTCAAGTACCCTATTTACTCTATTCAATGTGTTGCAAATGACAGCTAATTTGTTTGCTTCATCATGTGTTTCCTTAAAGGCAATTAACAGTTGATCATAATTTTCAGAATCAGTGGAAAAATCACTTACTGAATCAGAGTTAGATTCTTCATCATTCACCATGAAGCACAGATTTACTTCTTCACTTTCGGTTGAGGAATCACTTGATGAGGATACATCATTTTCTTCCCAAGAGATGTATGCTCTTTTGCCTTTGCTTCTTTCACTCTTCTTGCTTGCTGATTTTTCTTTATTTTGATTGTTTGGACAATCAACCTTTATATGACCTGGTTTACCACATCCAAAGCAAGTGTAATTAGAAGAATTTGAATCATTGGATTTAGAATACCTCTTTCTTTGTTGAGTTCTGTCACGGTTTTTCTTTCTAAGAAATCTGCTGAATTTTCTGGTGAGCAGACTCAATGTCTCATCATGTTCAGGATTCTCTTCTTCCTCACTTGTATCATGTTCCATGGTAGTTTTCAAGGCAATTCCTTTGGCTCTCTTCTCCATAGTTTCTTGTTCTTTCAATCTTTTTAGCTCTAGTTCATGCTCCATCAGCTTTCCAAAGAGTGCAGCAGTGGACATCTTGGATAAATCTCTGGATTCTGAGATTGTTGTTACCTTAGGCTGCCAGCTTCTATCAAGGCATTTCAGCACCTTTATGTTGAGTTCTTCCTTGTCAAAGACTTTACCAAGGCCAGTGAGGTGATTTACATTATGTGTAAATCATTTCTGCACATCTGCAATACTCTCTTCTGATTGCATTCTAAAAAGTTCGTATTCTTGAATGAGTGAATGCTTCCTTGCTCGTTTCACATCATCTGTCCCTTCATGAGTTACCTCCAGTACCTCCCACATCTCTTTAGCTGAGTTACATTGAGAAACTCTAAAGAATTCATCCATATTCAGTGCAGATGTGATGATGTTCTTGGCTAGAGAGTCATATTGAGCCTTATTCCTTTCACTTTCACTCCATTCAGACCAAGGCTTCTTTACTGTTTCTTCTTTGACAACCTGCATAGGTATAAAAGGTCCACTGACCACTGCATCCCAAATACCCATATCAATAGACTCCATAAAAAATTTCATCCTAATTTTCCAGAAAGAATAGTTAACACCACCAAACATAGGAGGTCTATTAATAGACGCACCTTCAGCAAAAGGCATTTTAAACTCAAACATCATGCATACACTTGAGAAAAATACAAGCCCTAGCTCTTGATACCAATTGTTAGAGTTAAACAGTGTTTATGTTCAAAAGGGGAGGGTGAATTGAGTTTATCAAATTTTCGCAAAAGAAACTGATTTACAGTGTAGCAGAGGTGAAAAGACCAGATTGATTTTGAATGTAACAGATTTTTTTATAGATGACTTTAGCACAAACTGAACTTGATCAACAAGGTTTAGATCAACCAGCAGGAATAGCAGAAACAAATTGATTAACTTTTACAACTTATAAAGTTGCATATTGTATCACAAGATTAATCAATTTTACTTAACACAAAGCATCTAGAGGAATGAACAAATTTCACAGTTCAGTCAAGGAAAACAATTCACACTTTAGCCATATTACAGATTCACACAGCAGCTTGATTTATGTTTAGAAAATTAGAATGGCAGAATTAATCAGGTCCAGAGTTAACAGATTTAGATTCAAAAGAACAGATTCCTTTCTTGACAGATTATGTGAGAACTCAGAAATAAGTGCAGGGATGATAAGAGAAACACAAGAGAATTTTTATACTGGTTCACTCATCAAGAGCTACGTCCAGTTCACCTTACTCCAAGGTGGAATCCAGTAAAACAAATACAATCAATTACAGCATACACAGCAGTTCTTGAACCCTTCAAGAACTTCAACAAACAAGGCTGAAAAACACTATTTCAGCATGCCTTGCACTCCAAGAAACCCTATCAAAGAGTGACTAACACTTATACCTATTACAAGAATGAATAAGGGAAAGATTACACCTGAAATTGTGTTGCAAGAACATAAACCAGCTGTTCTATTTGCTCCAAGACAGTACCAACACCTTCATCCAGCACAAGGTTCTTTAAGAACAAGCACACATCTATTTTCTATTGAAAAACCTTTGCAAAACCTTTCCAATTCTCTTTCTCACACAAGAAATGTTTTATCTCTGTTAAAACTGTGATTACTCAGCGTATCTTCATGAGAGAAAAGCATTTTATTTTATAGAGAACAGTTCTTAACCACTTTTCAAAAAACAGTTTCAGAGCAGTTATAAGAACAACAGATTGATTCTAAAAACAACAGGTTAAATGTTAACAAAACTGCCAGCTCAACTTAACTGAAATAACAGACTGAGCTTTACCTTTGGTGCCCTAACAGAATTTCGAAAAGCCTTTTAACAAAGCAAAAATAAACCTATTGTTTCTCAAGTAAACAAATTTATTTTTGTACTGAATCAAACCTTTTAAAAAAACTTTAAAAATCTTTTCGAAAACCATTTAACCTCATTATGTGCTTGATCTTACTACCTTGATTTGGTATCTAGGATGGGTCATGCAACAAAAGGCAACCTTGAATACACATAAACCTAAAGTACAAGATCATCTAAGACACATTGCGACCTTCAAAGCAAACTTAGCTAAAAACTACATCAAACACACTAAGGCAAGGTAGAGATGAGTTTCATCCATCTTCAACAAAATTGTGGTGTGATATGCATGCATCGTGATTCAAAATATTTGTTGCCACTTTTCAAAGATTCTCTTCACATATACAGAGAATAAAATCTTCGTGCATATCTGGTCTTAACGACTTCATCAACCCATTTCAATTTTCCAATATAAATTTGTGTAAATGTGTTGCTCATACTCACTGCTCACCATCTAAATCAAAAGGTAATGTTCTCTCTTTGGTGATTCTTACCGTATGCTTATTACTATACACTAATTCGGTTTTAAGTTGTGTTTCCAGACCCAATTCTGGTTCAACCATGTCTTCTTCATCACGTAAAAAAAAAAAAACAGAACAAGCAGAACAACTTTCAAGGAGTGCTGGAAAATTGGTTTGTTGGAGATGATGAAGGGATAAGCGCCTACATCCATGAGATGAGTAGAAAGCAAATAAGATCCCTAAAGTCCTAGAGTTCTCTTGGCTGAAAACTAAAAATCTGGCTGAAACCAGATCTGCTCTGAAGCATCAAAGGCTGAAGCAGCTTCTTGAAATGACTGGTAATGTATACCATGATCTAGTGAAGGTGTTTTACATCAATCTGACTCTAGATGGGAAAAATCTGGTGTCACAGAGAGCAGGACTCACAAAGAGGAACGTGAAGCCTCAAATCTCAACAATGAAGATGGAGATGATGTTCTTCCTATGGAAGATGATACTGTTCAAGCTACAGAACAGTCATGCTATGTAATTCATCACTCATACAGACAAGAGTCACCTGTTGATCATGCTGGGAGTCAAAGGATGAGTTCTCCATCTACAGAAATCAGAGGAGATTCACCTGCACCACAATCAATGAATGAAGATGCTGCTGAAACTCCCCAAAATGCTCTTGTTGCCTATCAAGCTCCAGAATACAGGGGTGAACCCATGTCCATGTTTGAGAGGCAGGTTCTGTATCGCCTTGATGTTATGTCAGTGGAACAAAGGGCCTATTTCGAGACAACTCATGCCAGGTTCCAGCATCTTGATGATCAGATTGAGGGTGTTCAGTTGCAGTTGGCAGAACTGTACTACAAGGATTAAAAGTGCCTTGATTCTATGCTTATCTTTCTTCTAGTTTATGCTTTTACATTCTGTTTCTGTTGAACAATTTGTAATTTTTTCTAGACTGTTATGTATGATTATCATCTGGTTTTATATTTCTCCATGTTGTTTGATGAATCCAAAGGGGGAGAAAAATAGCTCACCATACAGGGAGTTACACTCTGCACCTTAAAACTGTTTCATGTTATGAATTGTTTCAACTTTTGTAGTTTGATATTTGGTGCAGTATAGGTGGTGTCCTCCTCTCAAAGCAACTTAGCCATGGGGATTTGTCTCCATCAAACAGGGGAGATTGTTGAAGATGGATGCTACCCCTTCAAGACAAAGTGTTTGATGAAGCCAAATGTATTTTTCCTTAGTGTTTGTACTTGCTTTAAGGATGTCTTAGGTATATATTAGAGGTTTTTAAAGTAGGCCTTTTGTTGGGTAACTCACCTCTTAAACCCTGATCATGTGATAAGAGCAAGCACAAGTCTTATGAAAATGTTTTTCACATGTTTTGCAAAAATATCCTTTACTGCATAAAAAAAATGAATTTGTTCTTCTCTAAATGAATAGATTATTTTCTTAAACTGATGTCTTGATTAAGTGTTCTTTGAAAATCATGTTTTATGCATCAAGTATTTTGACTAAGTCTTCATTCCATTAAAACGACTGTGTTTCGCTTGTTAAAGAGTTCTTATTATCATTTTGGAAAATGAATTTGTTCTTCTGTAAATGAATAGATTTACTTTTGGTCTGGTGCCATGTTTTCTTAAAAGTTTTTTTCACAGCTTTATCCTTACTCCAGGGTGTTTGACTAAGTCTCCTACATCTAACAAAATCTCTCACTACCTTTGAAAATAAATCTGTTCATTTTATTTTCAATTTGTTCCTTTTGTAACAAATTTAACTGTTTTTTGAAAGTTTGTTATAAAATGTTTCCTATAAAAAGAGAGTTTGTTCTGGCTTTAAAACGTTGTTGAAAAGTTGAGAAAATGGGATTTTACAACTGAGACAAAAGAGATTTCAGAGGATTGGCACGGGTTCTTGAAAGATTTTTCAAATTACAAAGTGTGTTTGTTCTTGGTTGGTTCTAAGACTTGGTTAGAGGTGTTGTCACTGTGTGAGCAATCTGTTCTACTTAGGTAGATTTCTGCATTCTCTATCTGGTGTATTCGTTTCATATCTCAATTACTTGTAAAGTATGATTTTTAAAACTCTTCTTGATAGGGTTTCTTGAAGAGTTGTGTGTGCTGGAATAGTGTTTTTCTGCAAAGTGTGCCAAGTTCTTGTAGGGTTCAAGAACAGTGGTTGTGTAAGTGTTTTGAATTGTGTTTTAGTGGATTTCACCTTGGATTAGGTGAGACTGGATGTAGCTCAGTTGAGTGAACCAGTATAATCTCGCTGTGTTCAAATCTCTATTAATCTCTGCACTCTTTTACTGCTTTATTTGTTAATCTGTCAGGAATTGAATTTGTTCAATTAGAAATAAATTTGTTCTTTCTGGGCTTGTTCGTTCATGTTCTTGATTTCTGGAAAATCTGTTTGGTTCTTTTAAAAAGTATATGAACTATTGAATACAACTGGAACCGTTTGATTTGTGAAAGTTTACCCATTTAATTATCAAGCTTGTAATTGAACGTTTATCACTGGATTTAAAAGTTGAAGATGACTGCTTCTGTTTTTATTGTTCCTCTCTAAAAACAATGTGATTGTAGCT
Organism: Phaseolus vulgaris; assembly: GCF_000499845.2. NCBI lineage: Eukaryota > Viridiplantae > Streptophyta > Magnoliopsida > Fabales > Fabaceae > Phaseolus > Phaseolus vulgaris. Next base: position 17,583,073 of record NC_023758.2, on the reverse strand, counting down.
TGTGAATCAATCTGCTTAAAATAAAAAATTACTTAACTGATATAATCTTCTTAATACATAAACAGTATAAAAAATAAATCTATTCATTGTTAAATAAATCGATTTATTTCTCTCTGACATGTGATAAATCTGAATCTGTGCAAAAAATTTAAAAGTTCAATTCACCCCCCTCTTGAACTTTGACACTATTGAACCCAGCACATCTCATCCAGGCCCATCTAAGCAAGGTCCAAGTCAGGCAGCTCCAAGTGCACCAAGGCCATCTCAGGAAGCTCCAAGTCAGGCAGCTCCAACCGCACCCTCTCCACCATCTCCCCCTACTCAACCAAAAGTTTCAAAACCATCTCAGGCAGCTCGAAGGACAACAAGATCAAGTGCAAAATTTTCAAGACTCAACACGAGGCTTAAGTTACAGTCCATCAGAGACCATTTTTGGAAGCCATGAATGCTTTTGGAACTCACTCATTTTTATACATGTGTATTTTGAAAAACAATTATGGTAGGCTCCTACTAATGTATTTTGGAATGATAATTTGGTAATTTGTTAAGGTATCATGTACTCAATGTATTTGGTAATTTTTTGAGTACATTAATGTTACCAGGTTCTATGATAATTAAATTTGCTTCATTCCAAATCTATGATAATTAAGTTTTTGTGTGTGCTTGTTACACTTTATATTCCTATTGCTATAGATTAGCCTTTGAATAGTGGACTCTTGGTTTACTCTAAGATGGACAAATTTGTATTGAACATTTATTATTCTCCTTCCTGCTCAACTAATGTAAAACTTAGTAATCACTTTTGCTAGCTGTCAAAACTGCTTTGTTGTGCATCTATAAATTGTGTAAATAGTTCCTAAAAACATTTCAACTTAATCAAATTGATAATAAACTTATTTCATTTGGATAAAAAATATTTAATTGTTTAAACTAAAATCTGCACTCAATTATTTTATTAAATTAGTGTTTAGATATTGATGTCTACCACTTGCTAAATGATGTCTACTATTCAAGATGCATCCAGTGTCTGTCAGAACATCAAATATTTCGTTCATTAAAATTCATTTTGCATTGATACAGATTTTGGGATACATATTACACAATGGACATAATAAACTCAACACACTAGTACATATTACATTAACTCATTCAATCATAATCCCAACCAAAATATACATTGACGTCACTCATGGGAATTTTAAGAAAATAGTCAACATTAAAATGTTTATTACAACACACAACCCTACTAATAACATCTTAATCCACTTTCTTGACATCTTCAGACGTTTTTCCAAGCTACAAATCTTGTTTATTTGTCTAGCAATAGTTCTGTCTTTGTCATCCCCAGTATCTTCAATGCACCATCTGAAGAAATTGCATCTCATACTTACGCCACTCCTACTCTGTATTGGACAAAACGATAACCAAAAAATCAATACCAATGCATTTTTTTTCATAAACCACAGTTTAATACATCTCACCTTGTACTTTGGACACCCCCAAAATTGTCTCCCACCATTTTTGACAGTTGTTGTTGTTCTCAAAACCGCAAATTCCCCACAATTGCAAATGGGAGCAACAAAAGTCGTCTTACTCCTTCCATCATGGCTAGAATTAGATTGTTGTTGTTGCACTTCCATTTGATTATAGTTGCATGATGATACAGATGCAGACCTATAGGCACACATTTCCACCACAAACAGACCTACACCCACGAACGAATCACAAACGCTAATTACTCCTCCCCAACCAACGAATCCTCAATCACCGGACTCCACCACAAACGGTGAGCCTCCTATATGTCAACTCACTTGTTTCTGTGAACAAGGCAGCAACCAAAAACGTTTACGCACATAAACCCTAAAGGCCACAATTTATGAATCTCCACCTATCCAATCTAATGCTTGAAACCCTAATCACCCAAAACGATGTGACACCTACTTGACAATCCACATAATCCCTTATCTCTGTCACATAAGCACCACTTAATGTCGTTTCGTGCGACTTAACAAAAAGAATAATTTTGGATACATTTTAAAAAACATATGGACGAAATTGATTTTTTTAAAAACCACGATACTAAATTGAATATTGGCCCTAAATGTAGGAATGAAAGGTAATTAAATCTTATCTTTACATTAAATAATTTTTCACAGTAGGTTTTTTTTTCTCTTATTCTTGAATTTTTCTTTATTATGTGTTCGATTTGCATTCATAGTCTTATCATACTCTTGTAAGTGGTGGGAAATTTATTTAACATTTTTAGTATTTTATTATTGATTTGTTATTAGTTGATTTTTTCTTAAGTGTTATCAAAGTTTTTTCACGAGGTTAACATACAATTTAAAAGGGATTCACACTTGAGAGAAACATTGTTAGAGTTCAAATGAGTTGGAATCTCACATTATATAGAAAAACACAAATTAAGCAATAAATTTAACAAATGTGATTGGATATGAAATTTAACAAATTTTAAAGAAACTAAAATACATTTATTTTTATTACAATTTACTATTTCATTCTTCAAATGCTTTGTTTTGTTAAGGAAATTAAAATGAGTAAATGTCCAATTTGATCCTTAAAAAGACTTATGCATTGTTGATTAGTCCTTGAAAAAGAAATTTGCACTTAAGTCTTTGAAATAAATATTTGTGTAACATATCACTCTTTCTCTTAGTGAAAATGTTAATAAAAATCCACATCATTAATTAATTATCATGGTGATAAGTATAAACTTTCATTTGGGTTCTTAAAAAGTTCAACAACTTGTTACGATGTTAGGTATAAACTTTCATTTTGGTCCCTAAAGAATTTATCTCAATGATGAATGCATTGAGGTAATTCTTAATGACCATTCCAAAGATTATGATTCTTTCATCACCTCTATATGTCTCTTAGAGACTCTACACTATGGATGAAATCAAGACTCTTTTTCATACATAAAAAGAACGTTTTGACAACACCATATGTTGATCTCTTATTATTCAGACCAATGTTGTTGCTACTACCTGGAGTCCTTCATACCTTAATACTGATAAACACAAAGTTCAACTCTCCTATCAATCATGGTGGTCATGACTTCACTAGACCACCAAACTTCTTCGTTTTTCTCGTTCTTCGTCTTTTAGACCTAGCTCACGTAGTTCTTGGAGTTCTTCTTTAAGAAATTCTTGGAATACTCCAAGACTAACATGCTAAATTTGTGGGAAAACTCGACACCCTGCAGTTCAGTGCTAACACAGATATGACCAAAATCTTTAACAATCGCTTCATGCTAATATCTCCCACGTATAGTGAAAACTCCAATCTTAGAAACTATGTTGATAATCGACTATTCTAAGTCTAATAATGTCTTTTTAGTAATTCACAAAAACACATTCAAAGATAAATCACCTAACATTTTAAAATACTTATTTCGATAACAAATGAAAAAGAAGTTATTGTTTGAAGACTACAAATGATGGTTATATGCTGGAAGAGAGAGTTACTTAAATTGAATTTAAAATTATAATGTAGGTTCTAACTGTTAAATCAACTTATTTTCTTCAAATAATAATAATGAGTGAACTTTCCACAAATATAGTATAGGTGCTACGTGGAAATATAATTATTGAAAATTATTTTATGTATATAAAGATTTGATGTACCACTAAAAGTATTCATACTTATGTACCACTAAAAGTGAAAATGGCAATTGGAGCCACAGTACTCTAATTCTGTAGCAATCTACATATTCAATGTTATTGTTTTAATTTCTTGAATATTGACTCTGATAATTTTGCTTCTATTCTTCTTAACTTTAAATTTCAAACATATTCTTGCAAGCCTTTGAGTAAAAAAATTTCAAAAAACTTAGTTGGTTCTAAATTTTAATTTTAAGCACAATTTCTAGCAATTCCAATTCATTTTTCAAATGTTTCTCGATGAGTTGTTTTAAGATATTGTTTGTATTTATGCAAAGTTTCTTTAATTTAAAATCACAAAACCTAGAAAATATGTATAAATTATGTGCTTATGCAACTTTGAAAATCAATTAATTTTAAAAAGTGAATATTAAAATATTTCCTTTGTTTAAATTCATTTTTTTTACTTTATAAAAATTATTTTGCCACATAAAAATTAAAAATCATTAAATTGTTAATCTAAATAAAAAGAATTTATGGATTGTTGGTGTACTATCTGTCATAAAGTTGGAAATGTCTACCATTCAAAAAAAAGTGACTATGCATATTCTAAAACTGACCTCTAATTACATATGTATTGTCGGTTGTCAAATGGTTGACAACCTCTCGACCAACTTAAGTCTAAACAGAATCCTTAAACCGTCATTTAATCAATATTAAGTCAGTTAATGATTATCATAATATCATATACGCAAATCTTACCAGCACATGTTACCATTAGGTGCTATTACTTACTTAAGCATTGAATTTTTTTTTAAGATCTCATCAAAACATCCTCTAACACATTTATGAAAAGAACAATTTTAGTGTTTATTTGAAAAAGAAATTCAAGTTAATTGTTTTATCAAAAATAACAATGGACATAATTAATCCTACAGTGACCATAATAGATTATATTATTTATTATTAACATTCACATTACTTCAATATAATCGAAATAGGGTTTTAAATAAAATTATTAAATGACAAATTTTAAAGAATAAATATCAGAATATAAAAAGAAAACTATCAATGATTAAAATTGTTGGAAGTTATGAGTAGTTAAACGTTGTACTCTGTAAATATTATTCTTGTATGTTGTAATAAGGTTTTATACTTATAAGCACCTACTTAAATTCCTAAGTCATGATTAAGTTAATCATTGTTTTTAGTAATTTCATTTCACTAATTTATGTTCAGATGCTTTATCCATTTCTTATATTTTTGTTACAATTATTGTTTCAATAATTTCATTTTCAATAAAATACTTTAAGCATTTCGTTCTTGTGCTTTCTGTCTTCAGTATTTTTTTATTTATAATTTTGGACGCATACGTATCATGAAAATGAAAAGGTTATAAAGGAAATATATATTCCATTTTTCAAATACATGTAGAATTATGTTTAATGCATAATGTTTTACTTTTATTTTCAAAGATAGGCTTAATGTTTGAGTTGAGTATAAAAGCGCGTTTGAAAGATTGAAATAAGTGTTACCGTGTCTATGGTGATAGCAAATAACCCTTTGAGAAAACAAGTAACGTGACGCAGCTGAATCAAATTCACGCCAAAACAAAAAAGTTGAGAGAGAGAATGGGGAAAAGACAAATCCCAGACCCTCCTAACTTGAAGAAGTACGGCGTTCCTTTCTACTCCGTTGCTTGGATTCCCCAAAATCTTATCAAATCGCGCCAAATTGAAACTGCCGATGATTCCAACGACTCCGATCATAACTCTGCGTCCTCAACCGAACCGGAGTCAGAGCCGCCGACTAAGGCGGAGTTGGAGCCTTCGTCGATCGCCGGTAACTACGTGCTGTTCGCCGGTGGCGGTGGAGCAGGTCGCAGCGGTATTCCTAATGCTTTGGTGATTGCGCACTTCGATATTGAGTCTAATTCTCTCTCTAGCGAACCGGTACGAATATTCCTTTTGCTTCTCACTCGATTACGCAATTCTTATGAATTTTAATTTTGTGGCGAAATTTTCGAAGCTAGAGGAATTGGATCTGGTTTGGATTGGGATCTTCTTCGTGTGATGCAATGTAGATTACTGCTTTGTTTTTTCGTTAGAATGTGAGGAATCTGCTCTAGTTGCTTGATTTTGATATTCTGTGACGTTTTGTAGAAGTAGATTCGTTAGAAGTAGATTCATTAATTTTTTGTTGTTCGTCTAAGATTGTACGGAGATGCGGTTCATGTGTTTATCATGCTAAACCTTCTTGTTTGAGAAACCTTATCAATATTTCAGGTGTGTAAGTTAGGAACTGATTCCGAGTTGCCTTATAGGATGGCACTTCAATCTCAGGGTGATGGCCTTATTTGTGCAATGGAAACGCCAAAGGTTTGCAGGTCTTTGCTTTTCATCACCTCTTTTCTTAATATCTGTATAGAATTCATTTCTAGGTTTAAATCCATGTGTCAATTGGAAAATGAAAGCATCTTTCATCTATACTTTACCATGTGCAAAGAAATTTTCATTTTCGTGCTCCCAACCTAGCGGTGTGAAATACAAGGTAGGAAATACAATTACAGTTTCGAAACTGTCAGCTTTGCATGCTTTATGATTCAACAAAGAGATACAATTCCAGAAGTATTAAGACCTGTCTAGAATGTTGAGGACTGTGTGAACCCTATATAGTTTAGTTATGTATATCATATAACCCTTTTTACCTTGACCAACTATGTAAAGACGTTAGCTTCGAATAGATTGAAGTAATTCAACCGTTTAATTCGACAACTCTATCTCTGGAAATTTTTAATTAAATACATTATGTATTATCGTCTATTACAGAATATTGAACTGGAAGATGAGAAACCCAATAGACAGTGTGGTATTTTAGTAGTTCTATCTAAGACCATAGAAATGACGAAAGAGAATCTTTGATAACTTGAATTTTGCTACTGTTAGTATCAGTACGAAGTTAGATTGACAAAATCAGCATATGAAAATGCCATATTTTCTGGACAACAGTTTTAATGAAAGAACTGCTAACTATTGGGATTTTTGGGAGTTTCTATTGTTTAGTTCTTATTTTTGGGGAAATTTGTTTACCTCAGAAAAAAATAAAGGCAAAATAAAAAAAGCACATTGTTGCATCAATGTACAAAAATATCTTGAAAATTATCATTTTCTTTTCCTTTTTATCAATTTTTTTGGCGATTGGCAGCTCGATTTTGTGTATGCCATTGTAAATTCTCCAAACATTTCCCTAGTGTTTCCCCTAACTAAAGGAAAGTAGTGATTCATTTAATGAAGTGTAAACAAGAATAATGTAAAAAGAGGGAAGTAACAATATTTTTGTCTGTCCATAATCTGCATGCTGAACTGATATTTTAGACCAACAACAAACTTTGATTTGATTTTGTTCTATAATTACATTACATCTAGCTATAGAATACCATGATCAGTATTATTCCTTGCTCATGCAGATGGTTTGATTGGGATCATCAAAACAAGAGCTCTGAAATTCATAAGTTGAGTCTGAAGTTGTCAGATAAAGTGCTCACACAATTGGAGGATGTTGGACAACAATTAGCATTAGCATTCAACAATGATGGTACTGCACTAGCTGCTGGTGGGGAGGTATGGATTTCCTTTATATTTACTTAAGTCAAAAGAAACAATTTATAAGATTGATGTTAACTTTTAGCAACATAAAATATTTCCACCAATTAACTATTTCTGCACTTCATTTTCAACTTAGGAATATATATAAATTGATTAATATCCAAATTCCAAACTTGTTTTACTGTGCTTCATACAAGTGGATACCAATGTGAAATCCTCATAAAGAAGAATTTGATGTAAGTAAATGGTATTACAAAGTCAAATGAAAATATGCATTCAATCAAAGAGTTGTTTATGTTTACTGAAAACCCAATTTGAAGGGATGGCAAATATCAAAATTTATTTGTCAGACGTTGGTTCAAAAGCTGTCAAAAATGTAACCTTTGCTTTCCCTATTTTGCTTCAATTTTATTTTATGGTGTGATACGTTGTCTGTTTGTTTTTTCACTTTTTCCTAACTAATATTAAATGATGAGGAACTTGTTTTGTTGGAATGGTTGCACGTCATACATATGCTTTAAATTTTCTGCATTACAGAATTACAATGCTTTCATTCTTCTGAAAAATAAGCATTAAATAGTAGAGAATTTATTTGTTGATCAAGGAATGGAATGCTGTATGATATTGTAATTTGGTGCAGTACAGGATGGTAATCTAAGGGTTTTCAAGTGGCCTAGCATGGAAGTTATTCTCGACGAGTCTAATGCTCATTCTTCTGTGAAGGACTTGCATTTCAGGTTTGATGTGCATAGGAGCATAAGCATTTCAAAGATATGTTACTCTTTTAAATTCATGAAAGAAAAACGACAAACATAACAAAGACCTCTTTAAACCCTATTATTTGCAAAGGATTGTGCTTACAGTTTGGTTTTACTTGTATTGCAGTTCTGATGGTAAATTTCTTGCCTCTTTGGGAAGTGGTGGCCCCTGCAGGGTTTGGGACGTTTCTTCATCAATGGTCTTATCTTCTCTACCAAATGAAAATGTGAGCAATTGATAAATCTTACCGGAACAGAAAGTTAATATGACTTAAACTTTGCACGGGCTTGATAGCTTTATGTGCATTTTTTAATTTTTCTCTTCCTTCTTGATAATTGACGAAATTTGGTTATGTCATGGATTGTGCTTCATACTGACATAATATTTAGTGATATAAAAAATGTATAAATCACAATTAACCAGTAAAATTTATATTTAATATTTATTTTTCTAGACTCTAGATGATACATAATGTTTGTTTCATACAGTCGTGTTAAAACCTTTTTACTTATTATATATTGTATAATATTCATTTGCTTACAATTTTCCTATATCAATTATTATCCCGGACCTACATGTTTATTCATCTATTACTTAAAGTAAGGGGAGAAAAAGACTAAAAACATTTGTTTCTGAGAATAGCATAAGATCACATGTGCTATACATTTGTTTCCCTCTCAGTAATATATGTCTTAGCCCAGTTTAAGATATTTTTTTATAAATAAAATGTTCCTTTTAGAAGATTCAGGTTGGTTCAACATGTTAAATGGGGGAAAATTCTCTATTGCCTAATGTCACCTTAATGGTAGCTATCCCTAGCCCGCCTTAGTTGTGGGCCCTCAAGGGTGGTGTTTATCCCACATTAATGAGAGATATGACTTAAATTAAAGCTTGGACAATCCTCACTTTAAAAGTTAGTTTTCTAGGATTATTAGACTAAAGACTACCCTTGATACCACAATTAAGACAACCTCTAAATAGGTTACTACTAAGGCAGGGTAGAAAGGACTGTAATTAGAGCAGCTCATGTCCAGGGCTACTCAGCATGGAGCATGCATGGAAGTGAAGGTTGCCCAACAATGAATTTAAGATAGATTTTGATATCATTTTAGGATTCGGATTTAGGACTTAACTCAATCCCACAAAATCAACTTGTTACATGAGGAGTCTTCAAACTTTATAAACTCTATTTAAGTTACATCTCTAGTAGATGTGACTAAACACTTCCCTTAAGTCTACAATGAAGGCAACCTCCACAGAGACCGCAACTGAGGCAGTTTTAGGGGCGATGATCATTATTAAGACTGCTTTCTAACACCAAGGCTAAACATGGAATATTCGGTGCTACAATATTATTCACATGTTTGACTTTTGACTTGTGATTGCTTTGTCAATAATTATGTATTCTAATGATATATTGTTGAATTATGCAGCGTGAAACTTTTAGCTCTTGCAGATTTTCTCAAACAAATGACAAGACTCAGGTCCTGTATATTGCTGCCATGACAGGTAAATAATTTTGCAGAGAAAAATTATCTCCTTTTTGTATCTCTTAACTGACACAAGTTTTCATTGTTGTATATAGATAAAGGTGGAAGCATCCTTACCTGGAATACACAAACATGGGAAAGGATGGGCTCAAAGTATGTTATTCGTGATGCAATCTCTGCATTTAATGTCTCAGCTGATGGAAAGATTCTTGCATGGTACATATTGTAATCTGTATTTTTCTAGTACTTATGATGGCAACCCCATCGTTTCTTAAGCTACCTCGAAGAAAATGGTGCCTTAATTTTTGTGCTTACCTTCAGCCCTCAGGGTGCACTTTGACTAACTTATCTCATCTGTTTTGATGGATTTCCATGCAGTGGAACACCTTCAGGAGACATTGTAATTGTAAATTCAACAAATATGCGGATTCAGACAATGATAAAAAAGGCTCACCTTGGCATAGTAACTGCTTTAGCATTCTCCCCTGATTCAAGGTTTGAACTATGTATATATAATTTCCCTTCGAATTTTTTCTGTTCTATAAATGACCATTTTGATTCCTAAATATGTAAACCGGTGACAATTTAGTTCCTCAAAGAGCGAATGTTCTTATTTAGTCTCAAAATGTATAAAAGTTGTGACAGTTCTATTAACAAATTGATTCTTGAAGTTTACAACTTAATGCCAAATTGACGTTCAAAAGATACCACTCTGTCAAATTTGTCCTTAAACATTACAGCTTAATGACAAAATGGTTCCACAAAACTTAACGACAAAACACAATTGTTGTACAGTTTACAATTCAGGGCTAAATTATAATTGTTGTTTTTCAGTGACCAAGTTACACATTGAAATATCAAAATGGATTTACCTTTGCTGTCTTATGCCATGTTTAAGGGTAGTCATAGTTGTGCTTTTGTACTTAGGGCTTTGGCTTCAGTATCAATGGATTCAAGTGCAAGGGTAACAATAATTGAAGAGAAGACAACTGGTATGTGTATATTTCATAGTTTGTTCACAGATTAACTCTACATGTTCTTGCTGTACAGATACATAATTGTTTTTGCAGAATTCTTTGTACTTAGTGTATAGTCCTTTCAGCCTATCCATCTTTAACTTAATTAACCTGGAACATTAGGGGGCCAAGATTTTGTTGAAATGACAACGTTTCAGAAAAGTTAGAAAGTTTAGCACGCTGCTTGTGAAGGATGTGTTCTTCCTGCAAGTGAAGATTTATATAACTATGTTTTGTGCATTGGGTACAATGCTGTACTATCAATAACACTCGGAATTAGACTGTTAGGTATCGAAAACATGTCTGTTTAAACATCTGACCAGTCTAAATTTTCAATTCCTGCTATAATTGAAAATGGGCCATATTAGCTTAAAGTGGAAAAATAAGTAATATAAAATAGTATTGTAGCGTGGTTGGTGGAATATTCACCATTCACGCCGTAGATCCCCCTCCCCCCTTTTTCATGTTTCAGTCGTGTGTCTTGAGAGTTCTGTTCAAATAGATAATTCACAAAGATTTAGCTTATCCAAAAACTTGCTGGATTTGGGCAAAGAAGGTAACAACTTCCAAATTTGACTAACCGTACCACCGGAAAAAAAGTAATTTACAAAAGAAATTAGAGACTCGCCGTTCAAGAAAATATATAATTTACTTTACTAAATGGATGTTGTATTTGATCATGTTATCAAGTAGAAAGCCAATTTTGCATTCGACTAACTTTTTTCTCTCCTTGTTTCAAGGAGGGCTGAGCTTGTGGATTGCAGTATTTATCATCCTACTTGCTATTGCTGCGTACTTTCTCCAGCAAGGAATTGAAAAATGAAGGTTCCAAGATTTTGCTTATTTCAATATGAAATATTTAGCATCTTTTTAGTTTTGATGCATTTTCATTTTTTGAGGGGTTTACTGATACTTTTTTTCTATATTGGCATATTCATGAAGAGTTCTTGGACACAAACCTCTCCCTAAAACACGCCTTGTAACATGGGTTGTATCGTTACATTACCTGTTTTGTACAATTTTTCCTGGTAGAATTGAGCTGTTGTTCATTACTTGCTGGCTATTTTGATGTTATTTATGTAGCTTTTCACTGATTAATACCCCAAGGGCACGGGTGTAGTCAATAGTCCATAAACTAAAAATATTTGCTATAAGGAGTGTGATTACCGATTACCAATTCTGCCAAATGGTTCAACCAATAAAGAAGACTTCATGGCTGAGTTTTTACTGCAACTTCTAATTGTAATGAAAGCATATATTTTCTTATTTGTTGGTAAATTATTTACTTTCACTTTTATCGAGCTAAACATTAACGAATGATGACGGTGGTACAATTTTCCTTACCAGATAGTACGTTAAATAAAGTTCGCTTATCCGATATTCACAATTACGTATAGCGAATGTAGCATGAAAAACGCAAAGAAAGAATAAAGAGTAGTTGCCTTTTTTATATTCTCAATTTATTGTAAATAAATGTTTTTTTATTGATCTATTAATAATGTAAACTATTTCTCAGAAAATGGATAAATATAAATATTTAACTACTTTTCATTATTTAATATAAATATTTAACAATTTATAGACATTTTTTAAATATGTAAACTTGACTTTTGCTGAAAATTTAAATATATAAACTTAGGATTATTAATTGAATTGCTTAAAATTAATTTGATGAATGTATTATTTGTTTTCTTGTATAAAAAAGAGTAACTTATTTAATAAAGATAAATTTAAGATCCATCACCTCCCGTAAGTTGCCTACTCATTGATAAATTTTACTATTAAAAGGGATTGTAAAATTAATGTATTTTATTATTAAAAGGGATTCTAAAGTGGAAGAAAAAAAATTTAGTGTAAAATAAATTTGTTCCTATAAAAAAATGAGGAATCTAAAGATAGTGGTAAAACATGTGAACGGCAGATTGAGGTCCTCTCCAGTTAAATTTTCATAACTCAAATTATTAAATTCATTTGGTTAAATACTTTAACTAATATTTAAAAAGAATAAACGGATAAAGTGCTATTTCATATTATATTTCAAAGGGAAATTCTTACTTGCATGTGCAAAATATTAAGGAAAAAATTTCATTATTGTAAAAAAAATTGCATTTAAATAATCGGAGTATGAGATAAAAGGTAGTGACTTTTTGAGTATCTCTTAAACAATTTAGATTTATATTTTCTTTTCTTATAAGAAAGCATTCTTTATATATATATATATATAATAAGGATCAATTTATTCTCAAAATAACACTACATTTTTCTCTTAATCTAACGATTATAACATATAGCACTTTAACAATTAGATTTAAGAGAAAATAGAAGACGGAAATTAGGTGTAGCTCTTCTAAAAGTTTTTTTTATAATAGGCCTTCTCAATGCGAAAACTTTAAAATTATAATCTTTGATCTTATGAGCATTCACAGTTCTACAGCCCAGATACCTCATTAATTTCCAATAAACATCGAACAGTCTAAAGCCATTTGCTGAATGGCAGACAATTCTCTTGCTTGTGGTTATTAACGTCTTTAGGCGTGTTGAATCATAATACTTCCATTGTTTACAATTTGAATATCTCCCTCATTTTGGTCACTAAATTATGTAAGCATGGATTAATCAACAATTAACCTTTGATAAATGTAACCTAAAATCGATGGATTGGATTAGTGGCAATAGTTAGTTTATAGATTAGCCACTTTAAAAAATGGGGCCCGTATAGACACGTGAGTGCATGAAGCAGAAAATTTCCACAAGACCATTATTGACGCCTCCTTTGATACAGTGAATAACCAACAAGGGCAGACATCAGAAATGTCCATAGGACCTGCCCACAGTATCAAAGTAAACAAAATAATTAAAACAAGATAAGTAAAGGGAATTCAAAGACTTTGAAGTAGGGCTTTGGGAGTACCGTATTTATCGCTAGCCACTTTTCAAGTCTTTTAATCCTTGATTGCATCTCCTCAATAATCCCTTCAATTGGAGAGACTACCCTACCTGATGAGGATTCCGAAGCAGAGCTACTCCCCTGTTTGTGTCAACATAATACCGCTATATGATAATGCCTAGAAATGATATTTCAAGCTTAAAAAATGCAGAAAAGATTCAGTACATTCAATATGCAGTAGTTTGAAATCAATGGTTCATTAACGACTATCTGATGCTGTGAACGCGATAAACATGACTTGGATGTGTCCAACAGAAAGTACTAGGTACGGATTTTCATTCTATTATATATGGTAAACATTTCACGCATCAAAATATCAAGCATCCACTTTTTTTAAATAGGCTGCACTAACATTTTGATGTCACATTTAAAAGTTTTAAGAAAAATATTTGTATCACACTTAAATTGAAATGTCAACACTATACATCAATATTTATTAATAATAACTTTACTGTAGAATAGTAAATAACTAATACTTTTGGTTGATTTTTATATTTTTAAGGAAAAAAAAATTAAAATTAAAATTTATTAACTCTTTGTTGAGCTGATATTTTACCAGTTTAATAACGGTTTTGTGCACCACAACTAACCCGGAACAAGGGATGGGTTCCCGAGTCCTATCTGGTTTTACAAACCTGGCTTGTAGAGAAGATTATCCAAACAAAATAACTATCTATTGCGTCATATCAAAAAACTACATGAGAATATTATTCACAATTTCTATCCCTACACCATCTTTACCTATATCCCTAAAACTTCAACAAGTTCAATACTTAAATTAAATGGCTAGTAGTTGATGAAGCCATAAATAAATAGACTGAAATCTGTTGAGTAAAGGCCTACCTGAGATTGAATAAATTCAACAATCTCTAGCAGCCTTGCTGATTGTTGAGAATTAATCCCACCAGAAGTTCTTTCAATCACCGGTAGTCTTTCCAAAATTATTTCAAGATAACTCTACCAAAGTAACAAATTAGAACAATAGTAAGTAACTGCCTTATAGACATCCATGACATAATTGATCCAGGACATGCAATCTGCACCAGACACAAAAGATTAACTACAATAAAGCAAGAAATTTAATACCTTAGTCGTATATGAAGTATCCAATTTAAGCATTGAACCAGCCGCTGCTACTGCATCTTTATTAACACCCTTTATCTGAATGTATGGGCCAGGTACATCTTGAAGGTGATCAACCTCAATTAAAATCTACCTCAATAAAAGAAAAAATAATGTAAGATAGAAGAACCATAACTTATTCCAATATGCATATGCAGCAAATTTTAGCACGGCAAACAGAAGTAAAAGAACCCATACAGTGACATAGCTAACTAGAAAGTTACTTTTGTAGTTGCATCATGCTCATCTATTACATTGGATTTATGCACGCATATATTACGCAGGTCCAGTATAGTATAATAGGCTACTATTATAGCTGTAATTATTTTACACCTGTCACTAACTGACAGCTGTGTAGTTTGTTAGAATTTCAGTTAGTCTGTTACATTAGTATTCAGCTTTAGATAGAGAGCCTTCCTGTTATAAAAAATTTAGTAAATGATAGAGCCTTTCTGTTCATAAATTTAGTAAATGATATACTTTTAAGTTTATGATCTCTTCTTTCTCTACATTTCTAACAAGGTATCTGAGTGAGAGATGGTGATGTATTGTAAAGCACCAAATAGAGATCTGTATAGAGAGAGATTATTAGGACTTAAGTACAAGAGAAGAGTCCAACTCAACAGACTAGTCTATTAGGTGGGAGAACCTCTAGAGTGAGAACTACGCTAATGGTAACTGGTTTTACCACTGGTGAGAAGGTCTCAAAGAAATCACTTCCACAAATTTGATGGAATCCCTTAGCAACAAGTCTGGTCAAATAATTTTTTATGGTTCAATTAGTATTTTGTTTAATCCTGAAAATCCACTTACACCCATTAGCTTTCCTACCAGATGGAAGTGGAACCAAAGACCAAGCGTCGTTGACAATTGGAGGGTGTTTGCACCTAGATGGACAAAATTGGAGGATGAACAAAATTTGAAGGTGACTATAAATTTGGGAGATAGAGGTGACTATAAATTTGATGGAATAGACTGACTGGAAATTGGTTTTTTGTTGGGAGACGGTGAAAGAGTAGAAAGCGAGGAGTTGGGTGATGTTCGTGGGAGCAAGTGAGACAATAGAGATAAGAGAAGCATGAGGAATAATTCTCAACAGGAAGCAAATTACTCGAAACATGGGTAAGAAATTCCCAGCGAAAGCTTGGAGAATCCCACACTCCATATGGATCTGTGCTTTGTGCATTACAATACATTGTCATCACTTGCCCTGAAATCAGTTACAGTGTCAATAAAGTATGTCAATTTATGAATCAACCTCTGACTTCTCATTGGCAAGTTTTGTAGTGTATTTTAAGATATCTCAAGGGCATTTCTCAGTATGGCTTACTCCTTCAACCTAGTCTTTAGAAAAACCCTTACCCCCTATATGTTTATTAACTGGGCTCATATGTTGATGACCGCAAGTCAACATCTCGTGCCTAACTATTCTTTGGACCCAATCTGATTTCTTGGTGGTCCAAGAAACAAACAATGATGGCTAATTCAAGTGATAGGGCCGAACACTAAAGCCTTGCAGCTGCTGCCTCAAATTCTCTAGGTTCAATTCACTCTTTCAAGAGTTACAAGTTCAATGTTCTACTCCACACATACATTGCGACAACTAAAGCATTGTTCCTTTTAGTCACAATCCAATACTACACTCTAGGACAAAACATTCGCAATTGGATATGTTTTATGCAAGGGATAAGGTTTAAGCATACTCCCTCCTCATTGTTCTTCGTGTTCCATCTCAAGATCAAGTTACTAATATACTCACAATACCTCGTATAAATAGTTTGTGGTTCACTACTCTTATAGAAAAACATAAGTTATTAGACATTTGTAGGGGGGATGCTAGAATATAGTATAGTATGCTATTGTTATAACTATTAGATTCGACTATATAGATACAATGTGATTTGATAATGAAATATTTTCCATTGTCAGGTCTTGATTTTGTTCCTTGTTGTATCTCTTTATTATAAATAAGAGTAGTCATGTTTGTACATATCACATAATTGGAAGCAATCCTCTTTATGGTATCATATTTATACTTTTTTTACCCCACCCAATGCCTAGTCATCATCCAATCTGCCGCCAACACATCACACAACTAGAATCGCCATCCTCAACAACCAATTATGCCCCTGCCTTGCCATAGTCATCCGTTCCACATGCCACCACCCTCCGGCACATGTAATTCACATTCCATATGTTTTGGCACCCTATTTCACTTTTGACGTGAGCCTTCCTCCAACAATCCTTCTCCTCCTGAGATCCACCTCTAGTGACTTAATTTTTGGCTATTTTATTGTTGTTTGGTTTAGCATGATTTTCTATCCCTATTCATGAATGTTTTGGTGTGTTTAATGGGCTACTCAAGTTTTGTTAACTCTGTTGTAATCTTCACTAGTGATCCCCTTATGTAATGTGAAAAACTCAATGGAATAACCAATTGACAACTAAAATCATGAACATTCCAACTGTCAATCCAGAATGTTTGAAGAGGATTGACACCTCTCCATGTAGTGTTCTTTAGTTTTCCCGTGCTCTCAACCTCTAAGCACAATTCAGGATTTTAATACTTGTTTTGATATGTGGACTAATCCAAGAAACTACATTCTAATAATGTTCATCGTTTATACAATGTCCTCATAGCTTAATGAACATTAAGTTGCAAAACATGGACATGCAGACATACCTAGACACACTTGATGGTCTTCATCATTGTTGCTCTTCTTAACCTTACTATAGATTGAAATTAGGTTTTATAGAGACCCACTAGTGCTACTTATGACAGTTGTTGCATCTCTCCACTCCACATACTTTTGGATCCTCTTCCACATCTACTCGATGACGTAGTGGCCATGGACATGGTCTTTGTTATGACTATTGTAAGAATTGAGACATGTTAAACCAAAGTGTCGAACCATAGATAGGAGCAGTCCCCGTCCATTGCGGATGACATGGATGACTTGATTATAGTGACATTTTTCCTCGGTAACCAAAAGCACCTATGTTCATGTTTTTCTCACAATGATTGTCCTTCGTCATTGGCCTCTTCATCAATTAGACATAAAAAAATGTCTTCTTTCATGGCAAACTCCAATAAGACGTAAAAAGCCTCGTTTGAAGTCTTTGTTGCTATCTCTATGGTTTGAAGTAATCGCCTCAAGCATGGTTTGGTCATTCCAACTTCACTTTGCTTTTGTTTGGTTTGATTCAATGTGAAATTGATCACTCCATCTTTCACCTCAAGCATCTATTTTGACCAAGTATGTTAATGATATCCTCAACACTTAGGATGATTACGACGAGATCCTTAGTCTCAAGTATCATTTCCACACTCAATTTCAAAGTAAAGACTTTGGTCCACTCAAGTATTTTCTCGGCATTGAAGTTTCCCAATCATTCACTAACATTGTCTTTTCTTGGTGAAAATATTCCTTACACATTCTCACTAAATATGGCATACTTGATTGTTACCCAAGCAACACTTTTATGACTATCACCTATAGCTTTTTTTGACCTAATGGTAAACACTTGATCTAACATTGGTATCTGAGCCAAGATTACAAGTTTGATTACCAGGGAGGCAATTGCTTAAGGGTAGATTGTCACAAATACCATCAATTGTCTTGTGGAGAGACCAAGTGCATCTAGTCACATTTGAATTGTAGAACTTGAATGGCTATACTCTTAAATAGAAAAGGTTGCACCCTGACTATCTGCTAGAACTTTTAGCCTTATGAGAAGTGTTCAATCCAACACTAATGTGAAACTTCTTTTAGGTGAGGGGAAACCATTAAAAGACCCTAGATGATATCGTCTACTAAGAAGACTTTGTTAACTCCACTAAACAATTTGTAAAAAATATTTACTAAATCCTTAAAGGGCTACATCTCAATAATTGAATTTGTCTTACTCAACCTCAAAAAACTAGTTTGTAAGATAAAGTTTGCATCCACCTATATATTATAATTTGATCATATCTCTAATTAATGTGGGATCAACAACACACTTCATCCCGTCGAGGACATCAAGCGTGGGAATAGAGGGGGATTCAATAGCAAGTGACACGATAGGCCCAACTAATCTCAACTAGGATAAGTTCTTAATGGCTCTAATACCATCTCAATAATTAAGTTTATACCTAGCTCGACCTTACAAATTGACTTGTAAGGTGTGGTTTGCACCCACCTATATATTCTAATTTGGTCATATTTGTAGTTGATGTGGGATCTTCAACATTACAAGAAGACATACAATTTGATAGGGAAATATTTCTCACTATTAGGTATTATTTTGTTCCTTATTATTGTACCTCTTCTTCATTATAAATAGGAGTACTCATATAAATCACACAATTACAAAAGTCCTCTCTAACTATAATTAATTAGTTGCACGTGTCACTATTTGGGTGTTGTGTAGTTTGTTAGAATTTCATTTAGTTTGTTACCTTCTTGTACTCAACTATATGTAAAGGGAAAATTTATGTAATAAACAATTTAGTAAATAATACACCTTTTTAGTAAATATTTGTCATTTTTTAAATTAAAATCCATAACTTCTCACCATCAAGTAGTGAAAGCTTGGTGAATCCTTTTATAATTATGCTAAGAAATATAATATGGTATTATTACTAACTTGCTCAGCAATTAGGAAAACCGCAAAGTACAATTATTTGTACGCAAACACCAAAATTGAAGGGAGAATAAGGGCCATTGCTTAGTCATAGCCTTTTTGTAAATAGAGGTCTAACTAGTATAACCATTTTGAAGTAATTAGGGTCATCCCCCTAAATCTTGCATCTCTCTTGTTTTTCAACGATAAATTTTACATTAAAATCTCGTTCTATAATAAGAGAATGATGTTCATATATACTTGGATAAATTGACACAAAATCTTCAGTTGCCAGGTTGACATTCACAATGCTTACATCAAACAAAGTTGTTAAATACCAATAAAATACAAATCTAATCTAAAGTTCTAGTGAACATGAACAATAATAAAATTCAGCCAAGTTTGGGAAAAAAGAAAATAAGGAACAAGTTCATCTCAGCCTCGTAAATTCTATCGTATAATTAATGGAAATACTATATTTTCAATCAAATGTAAGTCACAAGATAAATCAACTAACCTTTCCATCTTGATAGATGAATGCAGATGCTTCAATATAAGCAACTGCTTGATACCTGACAGAAAATGCCACTGATCAATAAATCATCGATAATAAACAATTATACCAACTATGAAACAAATAAACAAAAAAGACAAGTGATGGAGTGAAAAATAATAATACAGGACGGTAGTAATCATAACTATTTATATGCACTATTTCCTATTTGTTATAGATTATAATATCAAGTAGTTTAAAGTTTTATGAAGTGGATTTTAAGTCTAACTCTACCCTACAAAACCAACTTGTAAGGTAAGGTTTGCACCCCACTTGTATATTATAATTTGGCCTTATTCCTATCTGATGTGAGATCTCCAACACACCCTTTAATATCACGGAATGAACATCTCAAGCATGAGATTAGAAATTTGTGGGTGGTCTAATAGGAGTCCAATAGTAGTAGCACAACAACCATAATGAACTCGACAATGATAGACTCTGAATGGCTTTAACACCATGTTAAGAAATGCATTTAAACCTAATTTAACCTCATAAAATCGACTTGTAAGATTTGCATCCACTTATTCTATAATTTGGCCTTATCACTGGTCGATGTGGACTCTAAAACACAACCCCTCATGCTGAGGAGTGAACATCTCAAACGTGAGACTACGATGCCAAACAAACTTGACTATGATAGGTTCTAAATAGCTTGATATCACCTTAAGAAGTGAATTTTAAACCTAACTAAACCCTACAAAACCAGTTTGTAAAGTGAAGTTTTCACTCCATTTCTATATTGTTAGATATTATGAGATAGTATAGATATTGTTAGATATTTCTATTTATGTAATGGGCTTAGCCCATATATTTCTTATTCTATACAATGTTATCGATATCGGATAACAGATCATATCGGAGACCCCATAAATCCTTTGTAGAGGTATAACGAAAACCATAACGTGTTATGGCGGAAGCATTGCAGTCCAAAGAAATATAATACATACATATAAATAACTTAAAAAAATACAAAAATAATGAAAGCGACAATCATAACTAAAGATTATATTATGTCTAAAAATTCAAATAACAATAATCAAATCATCTTATGTAACACCACAAATTTAAAGTTCAAAACATAAAGTAACAATTAAACACAAGAAATTGTCTTATGTTTCTAACTATCCGACTCTTCTTCAATCACAACATAATTGTCTTCAATATTATCTAATGAGGATATTCTTCCTCCTTTTCCCCTTCAGAGAAACTTTTGTCGAAGTTAAGTAATTTTTCAAACTCAGAATCAGAGTTATCATGCAATTCATTCCCAACCCCAATTTGAATCTTGTCTTTGCCCTTCCTTGTTGAGGATAAGGTTGTAGCTAGACCTTTCTTAGAAGCATGGGAAGATCCAATGACAATACCATCACCACTTGATGGTAACTTTCTTTTATTGGTTGCTTGTCTCCTAGTGTAAATTATTGGTTCTCCAACACCTGAAACTTCATAAACAGTTGCCCAATTAAGAGTGGGATCATCATCAAAAAACCAACTCATTTCCCCCCTCTTCATTATCATCATCTACTTGTCCCACTAACCACTCATTGCACTCATCAATGTCATTGAGTACAATAGGGTTTATTTCATCCCTAATATTGCATCTTTGAGCAAGTTGTTGGTTATACTTTACGTAAACCAAATCATGCAACCTTTTGTGCTCCAACCTATTCCTTTTTTTGAAATGAATCTGCAAGTATAATGTGAATTAATTTCTTTCTACATCCTACAAGATAATAATGGAATGAGTCTTGTCATGAAAAATAATTATTACTTGCTCAAATACAGTACAATTGTGCTGACATCCTAGTGCACTACATGTCAAACTTAAAATCTTGATTGCTAGCTTTTGTAAGTTGGGAGCTGCGTGCCCATAATTCTTCCACTAGCGAGCTATAAAAGTAAAAAAAAAAAAGTAATTTAAAATGTATGATAAAATTTATATGTTAACACAATTTAGAAAGTGTTTAACTGTTTCACCTGGGGTTGTGGTCTTCCTTGGTTCTTTGGCAAAATCATCACCAAACAGTCCACCTCCACTCTTATAAATAGGCAACTCAGCTAAAATTTTTTGTTGCACATCTTTACTTGGCACCAACCTCTTGATACAAGCATACAATCCATTATAACTTCCAAATCATATTCCATTTCTGAATTAGAATAATAGAACTCTAGATTGAAAAAGTGACCAGCTGCATGCAAGGGGGGATGAAGTTGACATGTCCATTTATTATCAATGACTGTAAATACATCCTTGTATTTACTTTCATGGTTATTGAATGACTTTGTTATTGTTCTTTGGCTTTCTCCATTGCTTTATTTATATATATACACACGTATACATAACTCAGTTGTTTTTCTCTTCTATCAACCAAACGAAGTACATGAACAAGAGGAGTCATGACTTTGAGTGTAAATACAACATGATTCCAAAATGAAGGCATAAGAACAATTTTTGTAGCTTCTTTCCCCTTAGCTTCCATATACAACTTCATCTTGCTCCATTCATCTAAAGTGAACATTTTTCTCAAATTTTCCTTCTCTTGATACAATCTTTGTAATGATAAATAAGAGGTAGCAAACCTTGTAATTGCATGTCTTACTAATTCTCTCTTATTTGTAAATTGTCTTATAGATAAAGCTAACAAGACTAACTCCTCTTTGAATTGTCTTCTTTATTAAAGGAATATTTCTGATGTCTTCAAGCATCAAATCTATACAATGAGCAGCACAAGGTTTCCAATAAGGATTATGTCTTTTTTATTCCAATAATTTACCAGCCAAGACATAATTACAATCATCTCAAAGAGAATTTCTCTTATCTTCAAAAATTTAGAACCATCAATCGACTTGACAAACATTGTCCTTGCATGAGAGTTCACGAAAAAGTTAATCAAACACTGTTGCTTCTGATCAGTCCAAGAATCTGACATGATAGAACAACCATGTCTGCTTCATTGCAATTTATAATCTTTCAACAACTTTTCGATCTACTCAACTTCCTTGTTAAAGAGTGGAACTCTAATCTCATGATAGGTAGGAGCTGACAAATTAGGTCTATAAGCACCTACAACATCAATCATATCTTGAAAACTCTTCAATCATACAAGATTGAATGACAAGCCTGCTTCATACCAAAATCAAGCAATATATTGATGAACTGATGCCTTTAAGTTCTTGTCACATGCTTCTTTATTAATACTAGTTTGCTTGAATTGTTCTCTCTTTTCTCCATTGCAGCATTTGGATTTCTAAAACACACATCCATTGGTCATTTTTTTCACCACTATTTCTCCCCTTATCATTACTGGCAGTGGAAATTTCAACTTCATCTTCACTTTCAATATTATCATGTGTCACACCATATACAGGATTGACGAAAGAAGTGACTGCTTTTTCTTTAAATAATTTTCAAAGCTCTTCTCTCACATTTTTTGGAGTTTTGGTGCAAGTAGCTACATTGTCTTTCTTTACCATCAAATGTTTTTTAGCCCTAGTAACTCCCCCTTTCATAATTTTCCCACAGTAGTTACAAACAATTGTATTTAAATTTGTTTCATCCATTGCATGACAATGTTTCCAGTTCTTGAAGTATCCTGTTCATTGGCCATTATGCTAGAAAATAGGAATAGTTTTATAAAAATAATTATAGTGGAACAAAAGTGGAAGTGAAAAAAGAAAAAGAAAAAAAAAATTAACAAGTGAGAAAAAAAAATCACTTGAAAGGCGACAGCAACTGGTGGCAACGGGCAGTGGTGGTAGGGAGAAATAATTAGAGAAAGTGTTGTGGTAGAGATAAAAAAAATGTATTGTGGATTGTAATAATTATAACGTTTTAAATGGGCCAAAAATAGGCCCAAAAAACCTAATTTTAAGTTTTGATCTTTTAATTAGGGTTTAACAGCACATACAGCCACACACACAGCACATTCAACATTCAAATTTTAATTAGGGTTTTATTAGGTAAAAGTTGAAATGGGCCAAAGGCCTATGTTTTTTAAAAATGAGGTTTAGGTCTTCTATCTTCTTCATTTTGTTGTTGTCACAACGTGTGGCATCACCGCCATCGCACTTGCACACCTTGTGTCACTACCATCGTCTTTTTCTTTGCCTTTTTGGGAATTTCCGTTTTCCGTTAGCACCCCGAGATGCCAAAAGCGGCCACCATGGGCCACCATGGAAAAACTGCATCGCCACTGCCTTGTTGTAGTAGTGGTCAAAAAATACGCCACCGTCTTCCACCATGGTGCCGCCATAATCGAAAAGTGATAATATTGATTCTATATAAACATAACCCTGTGTGTTCAATATACACAAGGGATTTATCTTATTCTTCTTTTCTTTTATTTAATATGGTATCTATAGCATAGGGTTAAGATTCAAATTATTTTTTGTCAATTTCTTAATTCTCCATGCGAATACCATTGGAATGTTGTAATTCGTATACTGAAGTACATTAAAGGCTCTCTTGGAAAAGATTTGTTATATGGTCACAATAATCATACTAAAGTCGTTTGTTATTCATATGTTGATTGAGCAAGATCTCCATCTAATAGAAGATCAACTTCCAGTTATTGTGTCTCCTTTGGTGATAACTTAATCTCTTGGAAGAGCAAGAAACAAAGTGTTGTGACGAGATCTAGTGCAGAAGCATAATATAGAGCTATGGGCTCGGCTACTTGTGACCTTATTTGGCTTAAACAGTTACTTAAAGAATTGGAATTTGAAGATGTCACTCAAATGAAACTTATATGTGATAATCAGACTACTCTTCACACTAGCTCAAATCCAATTTTTCATGAAAGGACCAAACATATTGAGATTGATTGTCATTTCATTCGAGAAAATATTATATCGGGAGATATCAAGACTAAGTTTGTTAATTCAAATGATCAATTAGCAGATATTTTTACTAAACCATTACCAGGG